>NW_016803605.1:4713089-4741881 GCF_001698545.2 Rhinopithecus bieti
GTAAAAAACAAGGGTGACAACAAAATAACCAGGCTGTTACGTTTGTAAAGTTTTACTTTTAAAGATGAATAAAAAATACAGAAAAATAATACATGCCTACATAACTGTGATTACTTCTGAATGATGAGAATACAATTTCTTTTTTTCCTTTCTGCTTCTCTATATTTTCCAGTATTTCTAAACCAAACAAGGTTTGCCGATATAAAGGTAATTATTTAAGTTATTAAATCAGAAAATAAACTTACCCAATATTCGCTCTAGCTCTTCACACCTCTTCACCTCTCCAACAAATTTTCTTTGGAAAGTACTTATGTTCTGGTTGAGCTGAGAAATGGATGAAAAATACGGTTTAAATTTCTAAAATTTAAAAATACATTTATGTAAAAAATAAAACATCACCAAAGTTTGGGGGACGTACGCTCTTATATACTATTGAATGGAACTATAAACTGACACAACTTTCTGGAGAGCAATCTATCAACTGTCACCAGAAAAGCCTGAAAACCCAGCCAGGCCAACACTATGAAACCCCAAGTCTGCCAAAAATACAAAAATTAGGCCAGGCGCGGTGGCTCACACCTGTAATCCCAGCACTTTGGGAGGCGGATCAGTTGAGGTCAGGAGTTCCAGACCAGCCTGGCCAACATGGTGAAATCCCATCTCTATGAAAACACAAAAATTAGCCAAGCATGATGGCAGGTACCTGTAATCCCAGCTACTCGGTGGGCTGAGGTGGAAAAATCACTTGAACCCGGGAAGCGGAGGTTGAGTGAGCCAAGATCGTACCATTGCACTCCATCCTGGGCAACAGGCCAAGGCACTATCTCAAAAAAAAAAAAAAAAAAAAAATTAGCCAGGCATGGTGGTGCACCTGAGTAATCCCAGCTACTTGGAAGGCTGAGGCACAAGAATTGCTTGAGCCCAAGAGGCAGAGGTTGGATGGAGCCAAGACTGCACCACTGCACTCCAGCCCAGGTGACAGAGTGAGACCCTGTCTCAAAAAAAGAAAAAATCCTGAAAATGATTATTTGCCCAGCAATACCCCATGAAGAAATTTAACCTAAGGAAAAGCTATGGAAACAGATAAAATTTATCTATGACAACATCAATCTCAGGGAAAAAGAAAAAATGATAACCCAAAAATCCAACAATAGAAAACTGGTTAAAGAAATTACAGTCAGCGTAGTTAAAGAAATTATAGCCAGGCACAGCAGCTCGCATTGATAATCCCAGCACTTTGGGAGGCTGAGGTGGGAGGACTACTTGAGGCCAGTAGTCTGAGGCCAGCCTGGGCAACATGGTGAGACACCATCTCTACAAAAAATAAAAACTTAGCCAGGCCTAGTGGTACACGCCTGTGGTCCCAGCTGCTCAAAAGGCTGTGGCAGGAGGCTTGCCTGAGCCCAGGAGGTCGAGACCACAGTGAGCAGTTATCACACCACTGCATTCTAGCCTGAGTGACAGGGCAAGAGCCTGTCCCAAAACAAAAAAGAAAGAAAGAAAAGAAATTACAGTCTATATCCACACAATGGAATGCTACTTAGCAATAAAAAGGAATGAACTACTGACCCATGCAACAACAGGGATGACTTCTCTTTTTTTTTTTTTGACACGGAGTTTCGCTCTGTCACCCAGGCTGGAACGCAGTGGTAGGATCTCGGCTCACTGCAACCTCTGCCTTCTGGGTTCAAGCGATTCTCCTGCCTCAGCCTCCCGAGTAGCTGGGATTACAGGCACATGCCACCACACCCAGTTAATTTTTGTATTTTTAGTAGAGACGGGGTTTCGCCATGTTGGCCAGGCTGGTCTCAAACTCCTGACCTCAGGTGATTCGCCCGCCTCGGCCTCCCAAAGTGCTAGGATTACAGGCATGAGCCACTGCATCCACCCTGGATGACTTTCATACTAAGTGAAAGCAGCCAGACACAAGAGGTCACATACTGTGTGATTCCACTCATCTGGAATGTCCAGAAAAGACAACCCTAGAGGCAGCAAGCAGTGGGTGCCGGGGGCCGGGGGGTCAGGGGTAGAAATAAGGATTAACTAAAATGGGCAATGGATGCCTGACTCCATAAACTTTATTTTTTTTTTTAGACAGGGTCTCACTGTCACCCAGGCTGAAGTCCAGTGGCATGATCTCTCCAGAGTAGCTGGGATTACAGGCAGCTACCACCCCACCCGGCTAATTTTTGTATTTTGGGTAGAGACAGTGTTTTGCCATGTTGCTCAGGGTGGTCTCAAACTCCTGGGCTCAAGTGATCTGCCTGCCTCAGCCTCCCAGAGTGCTGGGATTACAGGTGTGAGTCACTGCACCCGGCCTCCATAAACTTTCTAAAAACAATGGGTAAACTCTAAGATACACCTCAATAAAGTTGTGTAAAAATTATGGTTCAGCCATGTAACTGATGACTCTGCACTTATCAAAAATGATATTTTAAATGACAAGGTATTTGATTATATTAAGAAATGTTACTTAAATTTTCGAGTAAAATGTTGGTAATAATTTTTTATCTTTTAAGCCAGGCCCAGTGGCTCATGCTTGTAATTCCAGCACTCTGGGGGGCCAAGATAGGTGGATCACTTGAGGTTAGGAGTTCGAAACCAGCCTGGCCAACATGGCGAAATCCTGTCTCTACTAAAAATAAAAAATTAGCCAGGCATGGTGGCAAGCACCTGTAATCTCAGCTGCTCGGGAGGCTGAGGCATGAGAATCACTTGAATCTGGGAGGCAGAGGTTGCAGTAAGCCAAGATCGCACCACTGCACGCCAGCCTGGGTGAAAGAGTGAAATTCCATCTCAAAAATATATATATATATTATCTTTTAGAGATACCTGTTGAAAAGTTAAATTATTTATCTTGGATTTGCTTCAAAATAATCTAGTCTGGGAGGTGAGAAAAAACTAAGTTTACGTTATGGGTACAATGGAGGTACACTGTACTCTTCCCTCTACTTCTTATAATACAAAGTGTAAAACAATTTTTAAAAGTTGTAAAAGAACATTTAATAAAATTAGGAAGTTAGTCATGATTTCTGTGTAAAGCAGATTAGGATATTTTCAGTGTGGTTCAAATTATATAAAAGTACATATATATGGACATTTTTAAACATTATTAGAGAAATGTTGATTGTCCAGTATTAGCCAAAAAGTTAAAGTTAATTTCTAGGCGTTGGGATCATGCAAGCTATGTTCCTATTCTTATGTTTTCCACATTTCTCACAATGGACATCTATTACTTTCACACCTTAAAAATTTACAGTAATCATTCATGTTGAAAGCCATTTAAGACACAAAATTTATCTTTATTCCATTCGGATTTGTACTGGACACTCTCAAGAAACTTAAGCTACAACTTGACATGAAACTGCTCAACCTGATAAGTGTCTACCCCAAATGTTCAGTTCTTGTTCGTTTTTTGGGGACTTTTTTTTAAAAGAATTAACCAGAAGAAAGATAAAAATTCTAATTTCACTCCTGTTTATCACCTTCTCATTCATTTCTGGAGGTCAAACTAAAAGTAACCACTTCCAAGTTGCTAATGATTCAGACACAATCTAGTTCTATGGAACTTGTTGGAAAGGAAGTTCTGCGTCTAAAGCTGTCGCAGGATACGACTTCTCAGCTCCATTTTCTTCCTTCAATATCAAATAGTACTTAACTCTAAATGGACATGATGTTTCTACAAATAGTAGAATCTTTATTTATAAAGAGGTAAATTTCTGTGGCAATAATACAAACATAGATTTGACATACATATACCACCATCCCCAGCTTACATATATTAACTTTTTTTTTTTGTTTTTTTGTTTTTTTTTGAGACAGGGTCTCACCCTGCACCAGGCTGGAGTGCAATGGCGCGATCGCAGCTCACTGCAACCTCCACCTCCCGGGTTGAAGTGATTCTCCAGACTCAGCCTCCTGAGAGTAGCTAGGACTACAGGCACGCCCCACCATGCCCAGCTAATTTTTGTATTTTTAGTAGAGGCAGGGTTTCACCATGTTGGCCAGGATGGTCTCGAACTCCTGGCCTCATGATCCGCCCATCTTGGCATCCCAAAGTGCTGGGATTACAGGCGTGAGCCACCACACCCAGCCATATTAACTTTTGTTTTCTATTGCGTGGGTTCTTTTACATATTTGGGGGGTTTTTTCCCCTTTTAGAGCAGCACCCTAATTCAGGGCTAATGGAATAAGGTACATTTTAATGTAGATTCAATTCAAGGCACATTAAACCTAGTAAAACCAGCAGAGGAGACCTGGTGCTGTTTGTCCTGATATTCACACCCATTGATAATCCCACTCCAGCTGAAGGACTAAAGAGGAAACCTGTTCTTAGACTGAGAACTGTTACAAAAGTGAGAACTTTCCCTTCAGGGAGTCCTCCCCATCAGCTGAATGACCTTTCTTTCCCAGGTCTTCCCACTAGCTGTCACCACGGAAGTCACCACCTGCCCCCCTTTCCCTTGCAAGGGTTACTAACAGTGATCTCATCTGGTCACCACAAAGTCAGTAGGAAACTCAGGCTGAAGATACACTGAAAACCTAGCACCACACAAGAGCTCATCACAGCAACCTCAGTTTTACTTCCTTCTGGAAAAAGATGAACAGCACTTTCTTCTCCTTTCACTGACATCAGTTAAAAAGGATCCCAGGTACACACTATGACTGGAGGTGGTGGCGCTTATTGAAACTGGAATCTTTGTAGTGATTAGTGCGTTTACGCAAACCTGTAAGACTGAAGTGTGGTTAAGTGTCTTGGCTTGAGTACTAACTAGATGGAAAACATCCACCTGTTAAAAATGTAGGAGCCTGTTGCGCCTGCAACTGTTGCCTGAATCTTTTGGGTGCTACTCACAGCTCAGGGCAGCATCCACCAGGTGAATGGGTACAACTGCAGAAGTGGCTCCAGGAACCAGGAACCGCCCTGCATCTTACCTGCACCCTCGCCTGTCACTCAGGAGTTTCTCCATGACTTTGCAACTGCCTAATGGGGCTGATCTGGTATTAGATATCTGATATCAACGGAAATCAGATCTGGGGTAGGGCTGTTCCATTCTGAAATTAAGGACACCTTAGGAAGATCAAGGGAAACAGGAGATGAAAGTGGTGGCCAGGAAATAAAATGTTCGCCTGAGTGGATTTCAATTCAGTCAGTAAGTACTTGTTTCACGGTCTCCCTTCCACACCCTGTTCTTTGCCTTCTTAGCACTTATCACAGCTTATAATCAGAGTGTGTTTAATCTGTCTCCTCCCACACTGGGAGCTCCAGGAACACAGGGACTGTGTCTGCCTTGTTCACCACCGAGTCCCCAGCACCAAAAACAGTGCCTGAACATAGCGGGCAGTCAAGAAAAGCCTGTTTATTCAACAAATGCCTATCGATGCCAAGGACTGCGTTAAGGTCCTTACTCTCAGAGGTTGACAGTCCTTGGTGGAGACAAACAATAAACAAGTAAATGGACAGACAGACAAACAAATGTTTATTATTACTTTCTGGGGAGACAGCTTCCATTCCACAAATAATGACTGAGTTCTTAAGTCCTTACACACAATGGTATGTACAGCACTACGCATCAGTGACCAAAACAGACAAAAATCCCTCTCCTCGAGGAGATGACAGCTTTTCCCCATTTCAGGCTCTGTCTGGGCTCCTCCTGTTCCCACCAACGAGGACCCTCTCCCCAGATCTCCCCCAAGGCTGGCTCCTTTCTATTTGGGTCTCAGCTGAAATATTACCTTCTCCAGGAGGCTTCCTTGACTACCCCTTCAAACGTACCTCCCACCCGAATCACCTTCACACCAACCCGTTTTTTCTTTACGGCAAACATTTTCTGGTTGACGTATTTATTTGGTTAATGCGCCCCTCTCACCCCCGTAAGTTCCAAAAGGACTCCAAGAGGCCTTTGTGGGATTTGTTCTCCCGCTGAGCTCGGTGCCCCGAGCCGATGAAGACCACACAGGGGAGATCCTAACTAACTGGGGCAGAGCAGCCGCGGACCACACAGACGGCCGGCGACCCTGGAGTCAGCCCCACGCTCCGGGAAGCTTTGGTCAGCTTCCCCGTCTGGGCAATGGGGACGGGGCGCGCCCTTCCTCGGTGCTCCCCGCGGGAGGGCCCCAGCGATGCGCGGGATGGGGAGCGCCAGGAAAGCAGGTGCGGCCCGCGTCTCCCGGGCGACACTCACGTCTCGGAACTGGACCAGGCCCTTCTCGCCCAGGGCGCTGAGACACTCGTAGGCCGTGCCTGACTGCAGGAAGAGCTGTGCCAGGCACATAGTCTCGCTCCGGAACAGGGACCCCATGGCGGGCCGACCCGCGCCCGGAGGGGCTCGACGGGCGGCAGCGGCTCCGAGCCGCGCAGGCCCACACACTCAGCCGGTGCGGCCCTGGCCTCGAGCTCTTCCTGTGGCCTGGCCGAGGCCCCGCACCGTGGGGATCCAGGCTGTAGCGGCCGCCCGCGGTTCTGCCACCGCGGCTGCCTCTCCAGCTGCCGCCACAGCAGTCCGCGAGGTCCCGCCCCCGAGCTACCGCCGGTTCCGGTTCCGCCCCCGCGTCCCGTCCCCCCGGTGGCCAACCAATGGGCGCCCGAGGTTGCGGCCGCACGCGGTGGCAGCAGGGCCAACCAGCGCGAACCCGGCGGGGACGACCGCCGCAGCTATAGCTCAGCTGGACTGGACGCAGAGCTGCATCCCGCGCGGCTCCCCGGCTTACCTGGAGGAGTCTCACCGAGTGTGCACGCCGCGAAGCTCACCCTTTCCTAGTGCACGACCGTGTGCTGCTGCTGCTACCGTGTGTGTGTGTGTGTGTGTGTGTGTGTGTGTGACAGAATCTCGCCCTGTCGCCCAGGCTGGAGGGCAGTGGCGCGATCTCGGCTCACTGCATCCTCCGCCTCCCAGGTTCAAGCGATTCTCCAGCCTCAGACTCCCGAGTAGCTGGGACTACAGGGGCGCGCCACCGCGTCCAGCTAATTTTTTTGTATTTTTAGTAGAGATGGGGTTTCACCATGTTGGCCAGGCTGGTCTCAAACTCCAGACCTCAGGTGATCCGCCCGCCTCGGCCTCCCCAAGTGCTGGGATTACAGGTGTAAGGCACCGCGCCCGGCCCTGCTGCTGCTTTTTTATGGACAGGGTTTCCCTCTGTGGCCCAGGGTGGAGTGCAGTGGCACGATCTCGGCTCGCTGCAACCTTGACCTCCTGAGCTCAAGCGATCCTCCCACCTCAGCCTCTGGAGGAGCTGGGATTACAGACGCGCGACAATCACACCCGGCTAATTTTTTAAAAAAATGTCTGTAGAGAAGGGGTTTCATCATGTTGGCCAGGCTGATCTCGAACTCTTGAACTCAAGCGATCCTCCCGCGTCGGCCTCCCAAAGCGCTGGGTTATAGGTGTGAGCCGCTGCCCGGCCAGATCCTGGGCTTCTTCGTGAAGTTGGAGTGTGCCGCCAGCATTCCAATCCAATTTTCAAACGTTTCCCACTGACCTGGCAAGACTCCCCCTGCTCAGTTGCAGTCTCCCCTTCCTGCCCGGCCTGGCCACCACAGGACAATTTTGTCTCGATAGATTTGCCAGCTCCAGGCTTGTCCTGTGGATGGAGTCACACGGCACCCAGTGTGTGTTCCCCACACCGACTGGGAAGAGGAGTCTCTGCTCACATATCCCCTCCCTTGAGACTGTCTCTGGCCCCTCTACGTTGGAGTCACATGCTTGTTCTGTTTCCTTCACTGCGCCTGCCACCATCTGGAATTACCTTGTCTGTGCCTTAGTGCCAGTCTTCCCTGCTAGACTGGAAGCTCCACCAAGGTGGGGGACATTGTTTCTGCCAATGCGGTATCTCCAAGCCGCAGCACATAGTAGCCACTCAATAAACAGTTCATGAATGCATACAGAAACGTATAAACTTAGAAAAGTTAAAACCATAGACACCCCAGATCCCATTCTACTGCCAAACTGAGTTTTTTCCCTATTTTAAGTACAAAAGGCATCCTCACAAAATCAGGCTAAATTACCTGTCATTTGGAAGTTTTAAATTTATTTTCCATAAATATCTGAAATCCAAAGCTAGTTATACCAGGCTGGGCGCCCTGGCTCACTCCTGTAATCCCAGCACTTTGGGAGGCCAAGGTGGGTGGATCACTTGAGGTCCAAGGAGTCGAGACCAGGCCTGGCCAAGAATGGCGAGAACCCTGTCTCTACTAAAAAAAATACAAAAATTGGGGCCGGGCGACGGTGGCTCAGCCTGTAAATCCCAGCACTTTGGGAGGCGAGACGGGGGGATCACGGAGGTCAGGAGACTCCGAAACCATCCTGGGCTTAACCACGGTTGAAACCCCGTCTCTACTAAAAAATACAAAGACAACTAGCCGGACGAGGTGGCGGGGCGCCTGTAGTCCCAGCTACTCGGGAGGCTTTTGAGGCAGGGAGAATGGCGTGAAAAACCCGGGAGGCGGAGTTTGCAAAGTGAGCCGAGAATCCGCCACTGCCACTCCAGCCTGGGCGACAGAGCGAGACTCCGCCTCAAAAAAAAAAAAAAAAAAATTACAAAAATTTAAGCCAGTTCGTGGTTGGTGGGCACCTGTAGTCCCAGCTACTCAGGAGGCTGAGGCAAGAGAATCACTTGAACCTGGGTGGTAGAGCTTGCAGGGAGCAGAGATCACACCCCTGGACTCCAGCCTGGGCAACAGAGTGACATTCTGTCTTTTATTCTTTCAAAGAAACAACAACAAAAGATACAGTAAGAACTGTGAAGGTGAATTCAAATGGCTGAAGTTCAGACAATAATTGACTCAGACCCCAGCTCCATTAGTCCAGTACTGACCCAGATTTCTGAGTCAGCCCTAGAGGGGTGGGGTGAAGGCCCAACACCACCACAGTACAGATGCTAAAATTCATCATGCAGAAGCTTACGACCTCTGCAATGACTAGCTCATCCCCCTATTTGAAAATGGACTTAAGACTGGAGGAAAATTTGAAATTCCTCCTGGGCAGGAACTCTGCAGTGAAGACGAAACAGCACATTTTATGTGGTCCTGGGTTATCAGCAGGCACTAGGAATTCAATCAAAAAGTATAAAAGGGAAAATAATCATTTTTCAAAATTAGGCCTAAATAACATACAAAATCCATCTGAAACTAGATTACCTGGCACACAAAGAAAACTTACAGGTAATGTGCTGTGTGGCCACTGTAGGACCGTGGCTGAAAACCTCTATTCCAGGGCTGGGCACAGCAGCTCATATGTATAATCCCAGCACTTTGGGAGGCTGAGGCAGGTAGATCACTTGAGCCCAGGAGTTCGAGAACAGCCTGGGTAACAAAGTAACATAGGGAGACCCCCTTCTCTACAAAAAAAAAAAAAGATACAAAAACTAGCCAGGTACAAGCCTGTGGTCCCAGCTACTTGGGAGGCTAAGGTGGGAGGATCACTTGAACTCAGGAGGTCGAGGCTGCAGTGAGCCGTAATTGTGCCACTGCTCTCCAGCTCTCTAGCCTGGGTAACAGAGTAAGACCATGTCTCAAAAAAAAAAAAAATCCATTCTTCCCACTGAGTGGGGTTGACTTTCCCCATGTGAGGGCCCATGGGAGAAATTCCTAGACTCAGCTAGGAAAAATTGTCCTTCATTGATAACCAGTTAATTTTTAATGAATAGATTTCATAATTCCTATAGCTAATCATACTTCGTTTTTTGTAAACTGGAGTCTTGGTTGGGCATGGTGGCTCCTGCTGGTAATCCCAGCACTTTGGGAGGCTTAGGTGGGAGGATTGCTAAAGCCAGGAGTTTGAGACCAGGCCAGGCAACATAGCGAGACCCCTGTCTCCACTAAAAAAAAAAAAAAAAAAAAAAAATTAGCCAGGTGTGGTAGCACACACACCTGTAGTCCCAGCTACCTGGGGGAGAATCGCTTGAACCCAGGTGTTTGAGTTTACAGTGAGCTGTGATCATGCCACTGCACTCCAGCCTGGGCAACAGAGGGAGAACCTGTCTCTAAAAAATAAATAAATAAATAATGAATTAGGGGTATGCTTCTGCTAAATGCAACCTTTGGCATATATTTTAGGCGCTTTCATGTGCCCCTGGTTTTGTTTTACTTTTCTCTTATTTTCCTCCTGCAGCGCCCACATCTTTCCCCATCAATTATTTTGTGTTTTTGTATTATATACATTTTTAAGAATTTCTTAATCCTTTCTATGGAATATGGGAAACATCAATCAACACGAATGTATTAAAAACTAAAGAAAAGTTTCTCTATGGTATAAATAAAACTCCTATGACTTTAACTAATTTGTGATAAGCTAAAATTTCTAACATTTCTTGAGTTCTTCTCATGTATTTTACTCAGTCAGGCCAGTGATGAGAATATTCATTCTGCATCGGATAGCTACATATATGAATTAAAGTCACAGGGCACTTAATAAAAATTTTCTGCAAAAATAAGACATTTCATTTATTAAAATTTTATAGAGAAGCATACAAGACTGCAACAAATCACTGAAGTCAAGGTCTAAAGTCTTTGAGAAGTCAGACGGACCGGACACAGTGGCTCACGTCTGTGGTCCCAGCACTTTGGGAGGCCGAGGTGGGCAGATCATTTGAGCTCAGGAGTTACAGACCAGCCTGGGCAACATGGCAAAACCCCGTCTTTACCAAAAATACAGCCAGGCGTGGTGGAGCATCTGTGGTCCCAGCTACACCGGAGGCTGAGGTGGGAGGATTGCATGGGAGGCAGAGATTGCAGTGAGCTGAGATTGTGCACTGCACTCCAGCCTGGGTGACAGAGTGAGACCCTGTCTCAAAAAAAAAAAAAAAAAGGCTGGTGCGGTGGCTCATGCCAGTAATCTCAGCACTTTGGGAGGCTGAGATGGGTGGATCACGAGGTCAGGAGTTCGAGAGCAGCCTGGCCAATATGGTGGAACCCTGTATCTGCCAAAAATACAAAATTAGCCAGGCATGGTGGTACATGCCTGTAATCCCAACTCTCCGGAGGCTGAGGCAGGAGAATCGCTTGAACCCAGGAGGAGGAGGTTGAGATGAGCTGAGATCACGCCACTGCACTCCAGCCTAGGCAACAAGAGCAAAACTCCATCTCAAAAAAAAAGCCAGGCTTTGCATATTCTGGTCCAGGGGTTGCTGAGAAACATGGCCAATGTGAGGAACAACAGCAACAGTAAGCCCTTGGCAACACATTGAGAATACGGCTCCCCTGAAAAACAATGGACAAGATTAAGCAGCAGTATTTCTTAACTCTTGTGATAACAGTGTAGGTATAGGCTGGGCGTGGTGGCTCACTCTTGCAATCCTAACACTTTGGGAGGCCAAGGAAGGCAGATCACTTAAGGCTAGTTCGAGACCAGCCTGGCCAACACGGTGAAACCCCGTCTCTACTAAAAATACAAAAATAGCCCGGTGTGTTGGTGCTGTAATCCCAGCTACTCCAGAGGCTGAGGCATGAGAGTCATCTGAACCCAGGAGGCAATGGTTGCAGTGAGCTGAGATTCTGCCACTGCACTCCAGCCAGGGTGACACAGAAAGACTCTGTCTAAAAAAAAACAGTGTAGGTAGAAATAAACTAAGCCTCAACAGTAATGGTGATCACTTCCAAGTGGCAATAGTATCTGTAAATTTTTTTTAAGTTTCTATATGTTTTACGCTTTCTGTAACATTTAGACATCATTTTAAATTGTTTTTAAAATTGACATAACATAATTGGTCATAGAAATCTGTTTCACCCTACCTTGATAATACTGAGTCCATGGATATAGAAGCTGCGGCCAACACACCTCATTTCTGTTGCAGTCATACTCTGTATAATTTATCTGGAATCTATAAAACATTTTAGAGGATTACAAAAACTACAAGTGAAAAGTATCAGAACTTGATTAAAGGAATAAACTTCCAATTTTCAAATATATATTTTTCTGCTTCCTAATGTCAACTAGGTGACCAACTGGAGTACCTTGTCAGGGGGTGGGGTAACTGTGCAGGAATTTTAATAAACTGGACAGATGCACTGATAGGGAGAAGGTCAGCCTTGTGCTCACAGGTAAGCCCACACTGGTACTGCCAGTTCACTGAGGAGAACCTAGAGGGAAGGATCACATGGTCAGCATAGCCACCATTCAGTTCTATTCCACCAAGAACAGCAGGTAACAGATGCAATCACAATACAACCTGAGGTTCTCTTAAGAAGTTTCACATTCTACCTGTGCTATTTTTTCTTTGTATTTGTCCATTGTCTTTGTCCATTTCGACACACAGATCCAAGGAGAAGAGAAACTCCTAATAACCCCTCATGGGCCTGTTGCCCGGCGACAGCTGCCAGTCTTGTCAGTCTCACTCCTCTCCAGCCAGTGCATTTTATACAGGTGCTATCAAAGGTACCTTTGTTCATCACCTGTTTTTCTCAAACAATATAATAATAAAAGCAGCAGCTAGCCACTTATTGAGGGCTTTCCACGTTCGAGGCACAGAGACAACTTGCTTGCAACACACCATCTCATGTTATCCTCAAGAGTACTGCGAAGGTGGTAACTGCACTCCCATTTTCCCTTGCAGAGTCACCACTCTCCATTCCCAGTTCAGTGGACCAGAAGGGATTGGCCCTAATCCAGAGGTGCACCCATCACCTGAGCCTAGCCAATAAGAGCTGTCCATTGCCCCAGTCATAGGGATTGGTTCAGAAAGGAGCACATGACCCAAACTGAACCAATGAAAGTCTGCCCAGATCTATTTAGAGAAAGAGGAGGGGCCGGGCCTGGTGGCTCACGCCTGTAATCCCAGCACTTTGGGAGGCTGAGGTGGGCAGATCACCTGAGGTCGGGAGTTTAAGACCAGCCTGACCAACATGGAGAAACCCCATCTCGACTAAAAATACAAAATTAGCTGGGCGTGGTGCCGCATGCCTGTAACCCCAGCTACTCAGGAGGCTGAGGCAAGAGAATAGCTTGAACCCGGGAGGTAGAGGTTGCGGAGAGCCGAGATGGCGCCACTGCACTCCAGCCTGGGCAACAAGAACTAAACTTCGTCGGAAAGGAGAATGGAGAAAGGAGAAAGGGGAAAGGGGAAAGGAAAGGGAAAGGAAAGGGAGAGAGACAGAGAGAGAGAGAAAGAAAGAAAAGAAAGAAGAGAGAGAGAGAAAGAAAAAGGAAGGAAGGAAGGAAAGAAGGAAGGAAGGAAGGAAGGAAGGAAGGAAGGAAGGAAGGAAGGAAGGAAGGAAGGAGAAAGAAAGAGAAAGAAAAGAAAAGAAAGAAAGAAAAAGAGAGAGAGAGAGAAAGAAGGAAGAAAAGAAAAGAGGAGGAAAGAGGTTTTCTCCCCACTGGACTTGCTGCAGTGACATCAGCCTGGATTGCTAGTGCCCATCTTTGCCATCTCTTGAGGAGAACCTCCCTGAGAATGAAGCCAACCCAAAGGAAGAGGAGCTGAGACACGAAAACAAAAAGATCCCTGACCACACTGGAACCATGAACCATGAACTAGCTGTATGTGGATTAGTCTGAACTTGAACCAATAAACTCCCCTTTTTGCTTAAGTCAGTATGAACTGGGCACCTGTCACTTAAAACTGATGGAGGCAGGCTGGGCATGGTGGCTCACACCTGTAATACCAGCACTTTGGGAGGCCAAGGCGGGTGGATCACGAGGTCAGGAGATTGAGACCATCCTGGCCAACAGGGTGAAACCCTGTCTTTACTAAAAATACAAAAATTAGCTGGATGTGGTGGCACATGCCTGTAATCCCAGCTACTCGGGAGGCTGAGGCAGGAGAATCACTTGAACCACAGAGTCGGAGGTTGCAGTGACCAGAGATATTGCCACTGCACTCCAGCCTGGAGACAGAGCAAGACTCCATCTCAAAAAAAAAAAAAAATCTAATAGAGGGTTGTTACATAAAGGTATTATCACCATATTACAGAGGAGGAAACTACAGCTCAGAAAGGTTAACTAATTGGCCAGTGCCACACAGCTCCTAAGTGGGACAGCCGTGATTTGAACCTATCTGCTGCCAAAGTCTCTTAACCACAGACAATATTCTCTGACCAGCATATCAGTTACATTCATGGATTTCAAAATGTACTTAGCACTAAGTAGCCCTTTATTCATCTTTGTACTCCCTAAAATACCTTGCAGACTCTCTTACACATGGCTTTATAAATACTTGTGAGAATAAGTCTCCATTATACACATAGTTCATACATATTCCATATGTCCATATAAACATCTTGCTAATAATTGCAAGTTATAAATAAATAATCAGTTTCTAAACAAACATTTCCCTATTGTTGGGAATGCTCTCAACTTTCCTGACTCTCTCTAAACTACAGTGATCCAAGATGTGATCATACCTTGTCTCTACGCCAAGTATCTCCTGCTGAGTAATCCCTTCCACTGCACCAGCATCCGAGATGAGAATGCGGATGCTCAGCCGAGCAGGAACGTCCAGGCAGATGCCGTTCAAACTGCTAGCCGGTGGGTCTGCACCTGGGTCAGGGGCATCTACACCTATAGAAATGTTAAGTTAGGCACTTCTCAAAGAATAATTTGATAAGTTTTCCTACAATGTCATAATAACCAAAATGGGGAATAACATCAGGCAGGCATCACATCAATGAGGCTTTAGTCTCTTACAGGCTCTAGTTACTTGTCACTCCATAACTGTGTTATCCCTTCAAGTCTACAAGGCATAGGATGGCACTAATAAAAATTGTGTTTAAAATGTTTCCTTGTATGGGCTGGGTGCAGTGGCTCATGCCTGTAATCCCAGCACTTTGGGAGGCTGGGGCGGGCAGATCATGATGTCAAGAGATCGAGACCATTCTGGCCAACATGGTGAAACCCTGTCTCTACTAAAAGTACAAAAATTAGCTGGGCGTGGTGGTGCTCGCCTGTAGTTTCCAGGTACTTGGGAGGCTGAGGCAGGAGAATTGCTTGAACCCAGGAGGTAGAGGTTGCAGTGAGCCAAGATTGTGCCACTACACTGCAGCCTGGCGACAGAGCGAGACTCCGTCTCAAAAAAAAAGTTTCCTATGTTAGCCAGTCACTGGAACTTAAAAGCCCTGACCCCACATATTAAAGCTATAAGTCATGATTCAATTTCCAAGCTCCCACTGAAATCTACCCAGCCTTTTAACAGAAACGTATATAATTGCAGTAAAATGCCATCGTTATTCCATGCAGTCACAGTTCTAGTGAAGGCTGTGTAAGACATTTAAAATCCATACTAACAACTTTAGGCCAGACACAGTGGCTCATGCCTATAATCCTAGCACTTTGGGAGGTTGAGGTAGAAGCACTGCTTGAGCCCAGGAGTTTCATACCAGCCTGGGCAACATGGCAAAACCCTGTCTCTTAGAGAAAAAAAAATAGCCAGACATGGTGGCACACACCTGTAGTCCCAGCTACCCAGGAGGCTGAGGTGAGAGGATTGCATCAGCCTGGGAAGTCGAGGCTGCAGTGAGCCACGATGGCATGGTGCCACTACATTCCAGCCTGGATGACAGAGTGAGAACCTCATCTCAAAAAATAAAATAAAATAAAATAAAATCAGCCAGGCATGGTGGCTCACGCCTGTAATCTCTACACTTTGGGAGGCCGAGGTGGGTGGATGAGCTGAGGTCAGGAGTTCAAGACCAGCCTGGCCAACATGGTGAAACTCCATCTCTACTAAAAATACAAAATTGGCTAGGTGTGATGGTGGAGCCTGTAATCCCAGCTACTTGGGAGGCTGAGGCAGGAGAATCACTGGAACCCGGGAGGTGGAGGTTGCAGTGAGCCAAGATCATGCCACTGCACTCCAGCCTGGGTGACAGAGTGAGACTCCATCTCAAAAAAAAGAAAAGGTAATAATTGAAAAAATAATAATAAAACAAAATCCATACTGACAACTTTAATTAGTATGTATTAGATAAGTAAGTAATTTCCTAATGTTACTATTGTATTAATACAATTGGGAGAGAATGAAATTGAATGAGAAATTAATTTTCATTCATCTGGGAGAAAACCTAGCAAGGTCAATGAGAGGAAGTGGGGTAGGTTCTCTGGCTTCTCTGAAGGGGGTTCTTCGCTCCTTCAGGGATTCCGAAGGTCAGTAACACCGTCTTATGACTACTTTCCTTATACATGTGTCAACACCACTTCTCTTCTGCTTATTAACCTGGACCAAGGTTGCTTTTTGGCTCAGACATGAAATAAAAGCTAATCGCTTCCACCTTGAAGGGAACAAAATGTCATCACCACACTGATTTCGTACCTCATCAACCTGGGTTCTCTGTCTGGACATTTTCCCTGTGGTTTATTTCCCAAGTGCTGACTTTTCTGCAGCCCTCAGGGTCATTCCACAGCCTATCTAGCTGGCCTGGGTGGCAGAGTCCGGGGCTTAACAAGCTCGACCTCTGGGTTCCATTTGCAAATGAGGATCTAGGTCTGGGCCCAGTGCCTTGAGCACCAGCTGGATGAGCAAACAGCAGCCTGAGTGCCCCGTTGGGGTGAGGGTCCAACAGGACTCCCTCCCCAAGTCAGAGAGTGGTCTGGGGCACCTTGAGCTCACAGATATATCACATGATCCATGACCACAGAGGGGGAAGAGAGGGTCCTCATCACCGGACCCCAATCACAAGGAGTGGGCACAATACAGATATGTGTCCGTATAGGCCCTTGTGTGAATTCCAGCCCACTGAGCCAAGCTCACCTCAGAGGGGATGGAAAGGGCGAGGGCAGGATCCAGAGGGCTGATCCCCACCCCCCAGGCAGAGGAGAGGGGGCACAGCAGCATCTGCAGGGAGAGCAGGGCAGGGGCAAAGCAGATGCGCACACTCATTGGGCTCTTTCTGGTCCCAAAAGGCAATTCCATTAATTAGCTCAATAAAAAAAGCTTTCTATTCAAAGTATTTACACACTCAAGACTCCCCAAGAAACTGGGAAGATGTTACCTAACTTGCTACCAGGGAACAAAGGAAAGAGGTTGGAACTCCAGGTTTTCATTCAAGCTCTGCCAAAACTCACTGTGACCTTAGGCCTTTCCAACATAACCTGATGAGCTGGATCTCCATGACTCGAAGGACATTTTGGATTCGGAGGTGAAATTGGGCCTGGTGAAGAAGCTTTAAAGTCGGGTTTACCTTTATTCCATGTACATGTGGTATATCTTCTTCTCTTTGTGTACGATCTACTTGCCAATTCAACACTGCAAATACCTTTGGCCAAAGGCACTGGGCTGTCAAGTCTTTCTATCTCGCCCCCATGATCCCTGCTATTATTAGATCTGTGGCACCTTAATTACTTTCTTTCTTGACCACTTTATTGAGATATAATTCACATACTATACAATCCACCCACTTAAAGTGTACAATTCGATGGTTTCTGGTATAGTCACAAAGCTGTGTAACACTCAGCAGATTCTATTTTAGAACATTTTATCACTCTGTGAAGAAATCCTTTACCCACAGCAGTCTCTCCCCATTCCCTCCCAACTCCTCCGCCTCCAGCATCCACTAATCTGCTGTCTCTATACGTTGCCCATTCTGGACATTACATATAAATTGAGTCATACAATATGTGGTCTTTTGTGTCTGGCTTCTATCACAATATTTTCAATCACTTTATTTTCTTTTAAGTTAACAAAATTAGCTTTATAATGACAAAGTCAATTCTCAAATGCCTGTATTCCTGGCAATCAAAAACAGCAATTCAAACTGAAGTGCACTAAAAATCTTAAAACCTTGCTTGGACTTTGTTTTAATGTATTTTATTTTATTTTGTTTTATTTTTAGAGTCAGGATCTTGCTCTGTCATCCAGATTGGAGTGCAGTAGTGTAATCAGAGCTCACTGTAGCCTCAAACTCCTAGGCTCAAGTGATCCTCTTTCCTCAGCATCCCAAGTAGCTGGGACTGCAGGGACATGCCACCACACCCAACTAAATTTTAAAATTTTTTTGTAGACACAAGGTCTCACTATGTTGCCCAGGCTGGTCTTAAACTCCTGGCCTCAGTCAGACACGGTGGCTCACGTCTGTAATCCCAGCACTTTGGGAGGCCAAGGCAGGTGAATCACGAGGTCAGGAGTTCAAGACCAGCCTGGCCAACATGGTGAAACCCCGCCTCTATTAAAAAAATACAAAAATTAGCCAGGCGTGGTGGCAGGCGCCTGTAATCCCAGCTACTCGGGAGGCTGAGGCAGGAGAACCACCTGAACCCAGGAGGTGGAGGTTGCAGTGAGTCGAGACTGTGCCATTGCACTCCAGCCTAGGTGACAAGAGCAAGACTCCATCTCAAAAAAAACAAAACAAAAAACTCCTCAAGCAATCCTCTTGCATTGGCCTCCCAAAGCGCTGGGATTATAGGCGTGAGCCACTGCTCCCAGCCTAGACTTTCTTTTACAAAGACTGTTATTGGCCAGGCGCAGTGGTTCATGCCTGTAATCCCAACACTTTGAGAGGTTGGGGTGGGCAGATCACTTAAGTCCAGGAGTTAATGACCAGCCTGGGCAACATGGCAAAACCCATCTCTACAAATAATACAAAAAATTAGCCAGATGTGGTGGCGCACACCTGTGGTGCCAGCTACTTGGGAGGCTCAGGTGGGAGGATCCCTTGAGCCTGAGAGGATGAGGCTGCAATAAGCTATGATTGCACCACTGCACTCCAGCCTGGGTGACAGAATGCCTCAAAAAACAAACAAAAAAAACCCAAAAAAGTCATCATGAATAAGAAGAAAAAGACATGCCAAGTTTCCTGACTGGAGAGCTAACCCCTGGGCAGATGTCCAGTTAAGCTACAGTTAAGCCTCAGGAAGATGACCTACTGGGTTGGGCTCTAATGCTGAGACTACAGTTGGTAGTCACAGCAACCAAGTTACAGGCTTTATTGGACCCGGGTTTGACTTACGTATTATTTCGAGCCAGCCATCACTAAGATCAGTGTAATCGGAGTTGCCTCTCATTGCAACATGAGTCGCTTGTATTAATGAATCAAGTCTTGCAACAGCATTTTCCCTGCAAGAGAGTAAGGCATTCTCAGCTCATGGCCAGCAGGTCTTGTCCTAAAGTCCTTTCCAGTGAATGTCCGGGTTTCACTTCTGCCTAAATAAAAAACTGCCAGAGGAACTGGCATTAAAAACTGGCTGGGTGTCACCCACGGACTAGGTGTGTTTGATGGCCTTCCCAGGATGGACCTACACAGCTGGGGGAGGACATACAGAAGCAATCTTTTACTTTAGACTTAAAATGTTAGTAACTTAGCTGAGTGCAGTGGCTCACACCTGTAATCCCAACCTGTTGGGAGGCTGAGGTGGGAGGACTGCTGGAGCTCAGGAGTTCAAGACCAGCCTGGGCAACAGGGTGAAACCCTGCCTCTACAAAAAATACAAAAATTAGCCAGGCATGGTGGCATGTACCTATAGTTCCAACTACTTGGGAGGCTGAAGTGGCAGAAGTGCATAAGCCTTGTGGAGTAAAGGCTACAGTGAGCTGAGATCGTACCACTGCACTCCAGCCTGGGTGACAGAGCAAGACCCTGTCTCAAAAAAAAAAAAGTTAGTAACTTAAGTTGGGAATCGCATGGTTCACAGACTGCCGACTGTCACCAAACTTAGGAGGTAGTTAGAGCACACATCAAGTTACCAGGATAAATTTGTGGGCCAGAGTGATCCAACAGTAAAAGTAACCTAAATATCTAGCTGGAATTTTGAGTCATAAAATTAAGTGAAGACTAAGAGTTGGAACGTAGCATCCCTCCCTCCCAGTACTGTCACTGGAGGGTACAAATCTCATGAACTGCAGGAGAGGGACTCTGCCCATGGACTCAGGCCTCACAACCCATAATCAGGAGCTGCTGCCAATAATTTCTACCAGTTTTCCTTAACTTCTCAATGTCTCCCCCATTTTCTTCCTGCTTCCCAAAGAACTACACATCTTGGGATATGTAACAGATAAAATGTGTGTAAGAATGCACACAGGCTGGTCATAACGGCTCACGCTTGTCACCCTAGCACTTTGGGAGGCCAAGGCAGGAGGATCATTTGAGCCCAGGAGTTTGAGACCAGCCTGAGCAACATTGTGAAACGCCATCTCTACAAAAAATATGAAAAATCAGCCAGGCACTGCAGCACACACCTGTACTCCAACATACTCAGCAGGCTGAAGTGGGAGGATCACCTGAGCTAGAGAGGGTCAGGCTGCAATGGGCCGTGATCACACCACTGCACTCCAGTCTGGGTATGGAATGAGACCCTGTCTCGAAAAACAAGCCAGAAAGAATGCATGCAATCAAAACCACAATGAGATATCACTTAGTATCTATTAGTATGGCTACTGTCAAAAATAAATAAAGAAATAAAAAATAAGGCTGGGCGCAGTGGCTCACACCTGTAATCCCAGCACTTTAGGGGGCTGAGGTAGGCAGATCACCTGAGGTCAGGAGTTTGAGACCAGCCCGACCAACATGGGGAAACCCTGTCTCTACTAAAAATACAAAATTAGCCGGGCGAGGTGGTGCACGCCTGTAATCCCAGCTACTAGGGAGGCTGAGACAGGAGAATCACTTGAACCTGGGAGGCGGAGGCTGCAGTGAGCCGAGATTATGCCATTGCACTCCAGCCTGGGCAACAAGAGTTAAACTCTGTCTCAAAAAACAAACAAACAACAACAACAACAACAACAACAACAACAAAACAGAATATAGGCCGGCAGAGTGGCCCCCACCTGTAATCCCAGCACTTTAGGAGGCCAAGGCAGGTGGAGGACCACCTGAGCCTAGGGAGGTTGGGGCTGCAGTAAGCCATGATTGCACCACTGCACCCCAGCCTGGTCAACACAGTGAGACACTGTCTCAAAAAAAAAAAAAAAAAAAAAAAAGTTAATCACCCCAATTATACTTTGCTCTAGCCTTTTTCATAGCTCTAGGAGTAGAAGGTTCCAATGAGGCCAGGTGCGGTGGCCCACACCTGTAATCCCAGCACTCTGGGAGGCTGAGGTGGGCAAAGTCACTTGAGGTTAGGAGTTTGAGACCAACATGGTGAAACCCCGTCTCTACTAAAAATACCAAAAAAATCAGCCAGGCGTGGTGGTGCATGTCTGTAATCCCAGCTGCTAGGGAGGCTAAGGCAGGAGAATTGCTTGAAGTGGGGAGGCGGAAGCTGCAATAAGCTGAGATCGCACCACTGCACTCCAGCCTAGGTGACAAAGTGAGACTTGGCATCTCAACAGAAAAACCCACACAACAACGAAAAAGGTTCCAATGAGCTGAACAAACTTTGGCAGAGAAATCTGCTTAAATGCGGATGAAATCTGCTGAAAGGTGGATGAACTGGCTTTAGTCCCAAGAAAAAGGTCAACTTTCCCTCATATTGATGTTTGAATCAACTCTAAATTGTATGACGTCTGTATTTATTATCACTTTTACACATTTTAATGGACTCTAATTTTTCATATTCATGTTGTCTTTGATATTCATGTAGTGAATTAATTTTAGGCAAACCATTCACATTGCCGATAAATTCAACAATGAAACACTCACCTGAGCTGAGTACAATTTTCATTAATCCCGACCTCTAACAGGCATCCAGAGAGGACATCTTCTCCAAATAAAATGGGTTTGAAAGTTGCTGATGTACACAAACCCCTTCCAGCTATAAAAGAAAAGATTATCCTCTTGCTACTTTTGCTAAATAAAAGTAAAGATTAATTTCAAAGTTTTCGTGAAAACAGAAAACAGTAAGTAATAAAGTTTACAGTTTTCAAAAACTGAGATCACTGTTAGTCTAATCCTTTCAAAGCTGAACGAAGGTGCCTTTCTGTATCAGAATTCCCAGTCCTTAAGCGGTGGTTTCTTCAGAATGTGACATTGCTCCTGGCAGATGTGGGTCATTACCACTGAGGCACAGATTTCCTGCAGTTCAGAATGAAGTTATTTTCATGTCTCCAATTAGCACCGTCCTGGGCTACAGGCAACAATAACATGGGACTCTCAAGCCAATCTCATATTTCAATCTATTTTACTAGCAACCAGCACTTCAGGTGCAAACAATGTTAGCTGTAGAAGCAGCCGGGCACGGTGGCTCACGCCTGTAATCCCAGCACTTTGGGAGGCTGAGGCGGGCAGATCATGAGGTCAGGAGATTGAGACCATCCTGGCTAGCACAGGTATACCCGATCTCTACTAAAAATAAAAAAAATTAGCCAGGCGTGGTGGTTGGCACTTGTAGTCCCAGCTACTCAGCGAGGCTGAGGCAGCGAGAATGACGTGAACCTGGGAGGCGGAGCTTGCGTGAGCCGAGATCGGCGCCACGTCACCCAGGGCCTGGGCAACGAGCAAGACTCAGTCCTCAAAAAAAAAAAAAAAAAAAAAAAAAAAAAAAAAAAAGACAAGAAAGCTGTAGAAGCATGAAAAACCACCACCACTGTTACTCAGCAGCATGTACATCTCTGCTAAATAAACCAACCGGGCTTTAAAATAATTGATTGCTTGATTAGATTCAAAATATGGTAATACTTCTAACATCAGTTTGCCAAAGAGCTATTCATAATGACCAAACCGGATTACCCGACTGCCAAAGATGTAAAGTCGTGACATTATTCATCCTGTTGATATTTAGAGCTCGGACAGGCTTGCCAAGTTGGTAACCTAGACAAACACAACAAAGGAGCGTGAGCCTCTTTCCTCCTATACTTCAGCACAGCAAGCCTAACACAGCAAATAACACAAGAGACATGCACAAGGAAAGAAAATACATAGGCGAAGCTTTCGAAAATACCTTTAGGAGAAAGATGGCACACCTTCATTCATTGTTTTTGTTTTTGTTTTGTTTTGTTTTGTTTTGAGAATAGAGTCTGGCTCTGCCGCCCAGGCTGGAATGCAATGGCACACTCTCAGCTCACTGCAACCTCCACCTCCTAGGTTCAAGAGATTCTCCCGCCTCAGCCTTCCAAGTAGCTGGGCACCCACCATCATGCCCAGCTAATTTTTGTATTTTTGTAGAGACGGAGTTTCAGCATGTCGGCCAGGCTGGTTTCGAACTCCTGACCTCAGGTGATCTGCCCACCTCGGCCTCCCAAAGAGCTCGGATTACGGGCATGAGCCACCGTGCCCAGGTTTGCTTTTTTTTTTTTTTTTTTTTAACAGATAAGGACATTCATTCAATTTAAAAAGTACATTTTAACAATAAAACCCGAAAAGTAAATTGCAGGCACGAGTCAGTCTTGGACCTCTCATGCAAGAGACCCTGAAGGTTCTGATCAAGCCAGTTACGGATTACTTGCTGAATGACAATACTGCTTATCATGGGGGCTCATAAAAGACATGTAAACCAAAGTAATCTTTCTTTTTTTTTTTTTGAGACAGTGTATCACTCTGTTGCCCAGGCTGGAGTTCAGTGGTGTGATCTCGGCTCACTGCAAGCTCCACCTCCCAGGTTCAAGCTCTTCTCCTGCCTCAGCCTCCCAAGTAGGTGGGATTACAGGTGCCCACCACCATGCCCAGCTATTCTTTTTGCATTTTTAGTAGAGATGGAGTTTCACCATGTTGGCCAGGCTGGTTTCCAACTCCTGACCTCAAGTGATCCGCCTGCTTCAGCCTCCCAAAGTGCTTGGATTACAGGTGTGAGCCACCGCACCGGGCCATAACCTTTCAATAGAACCTTTTTCTAGTAAATCCATTCAACCCCAAGGTCTGTTGTTAGATCATATTCCCATCCATCTCCTATTAATCCAACTTACTGTTTCCAATATTTTACTATGAAAATGTTCACATGTACAGAAAAGTTGAAAGTAATACCATGAACACCAATATAGCCACACCAAAATCAACAGCTGTTAATATTTAGCCATATTTGTCTTAATTGGATCATACAGATGTTGAGCATCTCTTATCTGAAATGCTTGAGACCAGAAGTGTTTGGGATTTTTTCAGATTTTGGAATGCTTGTGTATACATAATAAGTGTATCTTGGCTGGACGCAGTGGCTCAAGCCTGTAATCTCTTCACTTTGGGAGGCTGAGATGGGCGGATCACTTGAGGTCAGGAGTTCAAGACCAGCCTGGCCAACACAGTGAAATCCTGTCACTACTAAAAATATAAAAAGTATATTAAAGTGAGCAACCCTGCAAGCCTCCCTTTGGAGAAGCAGCAGATGAATAAAGCTTCCTGTGTTGTGTGATTTAAAAAAAAATTTGCCAGGCATGGTGGTATGTGCCTATAATCCCAGCTACTCAGGAGGCTGAGGCAAGAAAATCTCTTGAACCCAGGAGGTGGAGGTTGCAGTGAGCCGAGATTGCGCCACTGCACTCCAACCTGAACAACAGAGCAAGACTCAAAGAAAAAAAAAAAGAGAGAGAGAGAGAATAAAGAAAAAGGTCAGAGTCAGAAACTAAAATTGGAGAGAGTTACTTATAACCATCCTGATGGCTGGGAGTGTTGAACTAAAGTACGTTTGTAAGATCAATGACTGGCATACACTCATCTTACCTGGATTTCCAGATAATTCTTCTTCATTACCACTATTATAGCTTAAAAATTTTACTACAAATCTCTGTGTCATTATCCCTAGAAATAAAACAAAATAAAAATAAAATGTGCACCATTTCACTAGGAAAAGAAATTATTCTCCACAGTGCTTTATCTTAAAATTGCATTTTGACATTCAAAGTATACTCTCGTTGATTAAATCATAAATGCACATAAGAAACAAGTCTAACTTAGTTTTATGGGTTACAATTATGAGAACCTTGAAGAGAGGAAAAAAAGTACTTTTCAGTGAAAGCATGTTTGCTACCCTCATTAAAGTTACCTTTCTGGTGGGCATTAATCTCTGCCCTAATAATTCTGACATTGATTTCACTGATGGTATTATTATTCCATTTGAAAATATAATGTTCTTCCACATTCACAATTCTGGGGGCTGATCCGTTATTTAAAGGAGTTTCTGCAAATACAAGAATATGTTCATAAATTAAAGACCGTCTTTGAGCCTGACTCTATTACTGGGACGTTCTCTCTGCTTGCATGGCCTTCCCCGAATGCCCTGCCCCTGCCCTCCCTATCTCCAGCTCCCTAACATGGCATGGTTACTGCTTCCTTGAGGAAGCCTGCCCTGGTCCCATCAAGTCAGCATTAGCTGCCTCCTCTATGCCATCATGGTACCCAGAATGAGATCTGTTCCTTTCATTTCTATATCCCCAGCACCTGGCTCATAGCTTGCCATGGAGCACACACTAGGTAAAATGTTCCGCCAGGGCAGGGGCCCGCTGTCTAGTTTCCTATTACAGCGTAGGAACTCCACTAACATTTGATGAGCTAATGAATAAATTTGAGAAGTACAACACATTGGAAAGAGACACCCAGCACTTGGGAAGGCCGAGGTGGGTGGATCACCTGAGGTTAGGAGTTTGAGACCAGCCTGGCCAACATGGTGAAACCCGATCTCTACTAAAAATACAAAAATTAGGCCAGGCACAGTGGCTCACGCCTGTAATCACAGCACTTTGGGAGGCCGAGGCAAGCAGATCACGAGGTCAGGAGTTCAAGACCAGCCTGGCCAACAGAGTGAAACCTCCTCTCTACTAAAAATACAAAAAATTAGCCATGCATGGTGGCAGGTGCCTGTAATCCCAGCTACTCGGGAGGCTGAGGCAGGAGAATCGCTTGAACCCAGGAGGCGGAGGTTGCAGTGAGTGGAGATTGTGCTACTACACTCCAGCCTAGGTGACAGAGCAAGAGTTCGTCTCAAAAAAAAAAAAAAAAAAATACAAAAATTAGCTGGGAGTGGTGGCAGGTGCCTGTAATCCCAGCTACTCAGGAGGCTAAGGCACGAGAATCGCTTGAACCCGGGAGGCAGAGGTTACAGTGAGCTGAGATCACCCTACTGTACTCCAGCCTGGGCGACAGAGCAAGACTCCTGTCTCAAATTAAAAGAAAAACAGAAAAGAAAGAAACAAATAGTATCCTTCATTAAAAATTAAAGTTCTGGTAAAATTAGCCAAACTGGGCCAGGCGCAGTTGCTCACGCCTGTAATCCCTGCATTTTGGGAGATCAAGGCAGGTGGATCACTTGAGGTCAGGAGTTTGAAACCAGCCTGGCCAACATGGTGAAACCCTGTCTCTACTAAAATACAAAAATTAGCCGGGCATATGGTGGCGGGCACCTGTCATCCCAGCTACTTGGGAGGCTGAGGCAGGAGAATTGCTTGAACCCAGAAGGTGGAGGTTGCAGTGAGCCAAGATTGCGCCATCGCACTCCAGCCTGGGCGAAAAGAACGAAACTCCGTCTCAAAAAAAAAAAAAACCAAAAAAACAAAAAAAAAGAATTATTTAACTATCAAACATTTAAGAAAAGTTTCATGGAAGCTGGAACTAGAAGGGACGGTGGAACTCAGAGAATCCAGGACTGTGGAGGAACAGGCTCAACATCACAGAGAGCACTCTAAAGCCCAGCAAGACAGAACGAGGAACAAATGAAATGCTCCTGGCAGATTTTTCTAACTATTATGAACCTTTTTAAATGACTAACAAAATACATACTCCGGGGGCATATGTTACTTGAAAGAAATGATATATCTATTTCTGAAGAAATGACGTCAAAGTGTAACATTAAATACCTCTATTGGTGATGAATTTGTCTAGGTCAGTTGCTTCCTCATAGATTACTTTTGGTGTAACTGTGCCTAAAGAGAGAACATAAAATAACTTCCACAGGCGTACACATGGCCTACCATGATCACACTAAGTCAAAGTATAGCTTATCAAGCAAATATGGTGACCACAACTGCCCAGAGTTGTGACTACAAAACTCTCCCCACTCCCCAAAAACCATCAGATAGGAGTCCCCGTCCTCTTAGTGTCTAATTATAACTGAGGAGGAAAATCCACAACAAACAAACAAACCAACAAAAACCAGGGTCACTGACATAAAAACAAATACGCAGTTCACTGCTGGTGGCAATACAAAATGGTGCAGACACTGTAGAAAACAATTGGCCGGGTACGGTGGCTCACGCCTGTAATCCCCGCACTTTGGGAGGCCGAGGCGGGTAGATTGCCTGAGGTCAGGAGTTCGAGACCAGTCTGGCCAACATGGTGAAACCTCGTCACTATTAAAAATACAAAAAAATTAGCCAGGTGTGGTGGCACACGCCTGTAATCTCAGCTACTTGGGAAGCTGAGGCAGGGGAATCGCTTGAACCAGGGAGGTGGAGGTTGCAGTGAGCCGAGATCACACCACTGCACTCCAGCCTGGGCGACAGAGCGAGACACTGTCTCAAAAAACAAAAACAAAAAACACAATTTGGTAGATCCTCAAGAAGTCGTATTAGCATGACCTGTCAGTTCCACTCCTAGGTGTCTACCCAAAAGAAATAAAAACATACATCTACGCAAAAACTTGGCCACAAGTGTTCATGGCAGTGCTATTCACAACAGTCAAGAGATGAAAACAACCCATATGTCCATCAGCTGATGAATGGACAATGGACAAATACAATGTGCTCTGTCCATGCGACAGACTACAATTCAGCCATAAAGAGGAATGAAGCACTGCCATGCGCTACAACACAGACGAACCATGGAACACCATGCTAAGTGAAAGAAGCCAGACACAAAAGGCCACACAGTGTATGCTTCTGTTTCTGGGGAACACCCAGAATAAGCAATCCATGGAGATAAGAAGCAGACTGGTGGCTGCCAGGGGCTGAGGGAAGAGGGGTAGGGAGTGACTGAGAATGGGGACAGATGCCCTTCTGAGGGGATGAAACGTTCTGGAATTAGAGAGAGGTGATGGCAGCACAACAGTGTAGAAGGTACTAACATCAATGAATTGTACACTTTAAAATGGTTAATTTTGGCAGAACGCAGATGCTCACACCTGTAATCTCAGCACTTTGGGAGGCCGAGGTGGGCGGATCACCTGAGGTCAGCAGTTCAAGGCCAGCCTAGCCACCATGGTGAAACCCCATCTCTACTAAAAACAAAAAAATTAGCCAGGCATGGTGGCGGGCGCCTGTAGACCCAGCTACTTGGGAAGCTGAGGCAGGAGAATCGCTTGAACTTAGGAGGCGGAGGGTGCAGTGAGCCGAGATCGCGCCACCGCACTCCAGCCTGCGCAATGGAGCGAGACTCCGTCTCAAAACAAACAAACAAAAAGGTTAATTTTATGTTATTTGAATTGTACTTAAATTTCAAAATAATTAATATGCAATATGCTGTCTTATGGAACTAAACTTTTTCCAAAGAAAATAATTGGCAGTTAAAATATTATCTGAAGTTGAACCAGTAGAAATGATTTATACTCTCATGAGATCACACTTTATCTTCATGTTTGGGTCTGCGTTCTTTTCTCAAAGAGATGTAACATACCTCCTAAGGCAACATTCTTTATCTTCGCATTGATAATACCATCTCGTTCTTGGTATACTTCCAAATTAGTAACGCATTTAACATCAAAATTGTGAAGAAATGCCACGGGGGCGTTCTGCATACACTGCCCAGTCAGGGACATCTGAGGGTGAAGGGCAAAGCCAACAGATTTATGGCCTCTCTCCTAATCATACAAAATAGATCAGCATCCCTTAAAACTGTTCTTTCTGCAGCCTGCTCCCATTGCTGGTTTGGTTTCAGCAACGGCAAGTTCACGGACTAGTTGACCTGCTTTAGCAAAACATCTAACTGATTTGCCCATCAAGGTCTGGAAGCCACTGGTTGTGGAGTCACAGTAAATATTACCTAATAAAAGGCCGGGCGCGGTGGCTCAAGCCTGTAATCCCAGTACTTTGGGAGGCCGAGGCGGGCGGATCACGAGGTCAGGAGATTGAGACCATCCTG
>NW_016803605.1:4742760-4747353 GCF_001698545.2 Rhinopithecus bieti
ATTACCTAATAAAAACAAAGAAAATCCCTTGTCCTATTCTATTTAGTTTGCAGAGACATGACTATATTTAGCTTCATGTTCTCTCCCTCATCACAACCAGAGTTTAGAGTTTAATACCATAAAAATGGATTCACACGAATAAGAAAGAGAAACTGTTTCACCTCCCATGCTTTCTTCCCACAAATAACACTCCTCATAATGTTAAACGTAAAAAAAGATTTCAGGTTGGGAGCAGTGGCTCACACCTGTAATCCCAGCACTTTGGAAGGCTGTAGTGGGAGAATCATTTGAGCTCAGGGGTTCAAGACCAACCTGGGCAACATAGCAAGACCCTATCTCTACAAAAAGTAAAAAATTAACTGGGCATAGTGACATGCGCCTATAGTCCCAGCTACTTGGGAGGCTAAGGTGGGAGGATTGCTTGAGCCCAGGAGGTGGAGGCTGCAGTGAGCTGTGACTACACCACTGCACTCCAGCCTGGGTGACAAAGCAAGATCCTGTCATTCATTCACTCATGCATTTATACATACATATATAAATGATTCCATATAAAACCTTAAAATACTTTTCAAAATTTTAGAATGGTAAATAAAATGATGTACTTATCTAACCATTGTTTTCTATACTGGACCCTACTTGAACGGGTAGTGAAGGGCTAGAAGGAGAGGATCAGAAAAAAACTATTGGGTACTTGGCTTAGTACCTGGGTGACAAATAATCTGTACAGCAAAACCCCATGATATAAGTTTACCTATATAAACAACCTGCACATGTAGACCTGAATGAAAATAAAAGTTTAAAAAGAAAAAGAAGTAAAGAATGATAGTTACTTCTAGCCAGGCACGGAGGCTCACACTGTAATCCCAACACTTTGGCCAAGGCAGAAGAATTTCGAGGCCAGGAGTTTAAGACCAGCCTGGGCAACATAATGAAACCCCCATCTCTACAAACAAATTTTTGGCTGGGTGCAGTGGCTCAAGTCTGTAATCCCAGCACGTTGGGAGACCAAAGTGGGCAGATCACTTCAGACTAGGAGTTAAAGAGACCAGTCTGGGCAACATGGCAAAACCCCATCTCTACAAAAAATTGGCCAGGAATGGTGGTGCATGCCTGTAGTCTCAGCTACTTGGGAGGCTGAGGTTGGATCACTTGAATGTGGGAGGTCAGGGCTGCAGGGAGTCTAGATCACACACCAGTGCACTCCACCCTAGGTGACAGAGCAAGACTATGTCTCAAACCAAAACAAATTTTTTTAATTAAAAAAAAAAAAAAAAGACTCATGCCTGCAATCCCAGCACTTTGGGAGGCCAAGGCAGGCTGATCACCTGAGGTCGGGAGTTCAAGACCAGCCTGACCAACATGGATAAACTCCGTCTCTACTAAAAATACAAAATTAGCCAGGCATGGTGGTGCATCCCTGTAATCCCAGCTACTTGGGAGGCTGAGGCAGAAGAATTGCTTGAACCCGGGAGGCAGAGGTTGTGGTGAGCTGACATTGTGCCATTGCACTCCAGCCTGGGCAAAAAGAGCGAAACTCTTTCTCAAAAAAAAAAAAAAAAAAAACCAGAATGATAGCCACGTCCATGGAAACGTATAGAAAATCTTTTGGTTTTATTTTGTAAGTTCACTCTGAGTTTTAAGCAAAGACTGTGATTAATTTAAGAGTGACTATATATTTTATTAAGCTGGAGAACATAAACAGTTAAGTCGCTGAAAGGTACAAAGGAGGGAAATAAGTAACTTAAAAAGAGATTTTAAAGAGAAATATGACTTAAATTAACAATAGGACAGGAAAAATAAAGGGTCTAGCAGCCAGGCGCAGTGGCTCACGCCTGTAATCCCAGCACTTTGGGAGACTGAGGTGCGCGAGTCACAGGGTCAAGAGATTGAGATCATCCGGGCCAACATGGTGAAACTCCATCTCTAGTAAAAATACAAAAAAATCGGCTGGGTGTGGTAGCACACGCCTGCAGTCCCAGCTACTCGAGAGGCAGGACAATCACTTGGACCCGGGAGGCGGAGGTTGCAGTGAGCTGAGATCCGGCACTGCACTTTAGCCTGGGCGATAAGAGCGAGACTCTGTCTCAAAAAAAAAAAAAAGAGAGAGAGAGAGAGAAGGGTCTAGCGTACTCATATTGCAATGATTACCTGCGGAATAGTAAAATATGCCTTCTTTACAGTCATAATGGGATCTCCTTGTTTGTAACCAAAGTCTGCAAAGTCTTTTGCGTCAGTATCCACATATACTTCAAAGGAAGATTCCTGTTTGGGGGAACTGAAAATCAATAAGAAAGGCTGAATAGTTTCAGTCATCTGCAAAAACACAATTCTTCCTTAATGTTGTTCTTTACTCTTGTTTTCTGAGACGGATCTCACTCTGTCACCCACACTGGAATGCAGTGGCACGATCTTTGTTCACTGCTACCTCCGCCTCCCAGGTTCAAGCAATTCTCATACCTCAGTCTCCCAAGTAGGCTGGGATTACAGGTGCCCACCACCACACCCGGCTAATTTTTTGTATTTTTAGTAGAGATGGGGTTTCATCATGTACCCAGGCTCGTCTTGAACTCCCAACCTCAGGTGATCTGCCTGCCTTGGCCTCCCAAAGTACTGGGATTACAGACGTGACCCACTGCACCCAGCCTCTTTACTTTTGTTTTGTTTTGTTTTGTTTTGAGACAGTCTCACTCTGTCGCCCGGCTGGAGTGCAGTGGCGCGATCTCAGCTCATTGCAAGCTCCGCCTCCCAGTTTCACGCCATCCTCCTGCCTCAGCCTCCCGAGTAGATGGGACTACAGGTGCCTGCCACCACGCCTGGCTAATTTTTTGTATTTTTAGTAGAGACGGGGTTTCACCATGTTAACCAGGATGGTCTTGATCTCCTGACCTCATGATCCGCCTGCCTTGGCCTCCCAAAGTGCTGGGATTACAGGTGTGAGCCACCAAGCCCTGCCTACTTTTTTAATTACAAAAATCAAAGATGTAAATTTTTAACAATCCCAAACTGTAAAATACAGAACAATAAAATCTCCCATGAGCCACCACTCCTTCGCCTCCCCTAGAAAAGCACCATGAGCTGTTTTCAATGTCAATCAATTTCTTTTCAATGAGGCCCAATTCTGTCAAATAATGCAAAATAAATTAGCTAACTGAAATCTATAATTGAACCCTTTAGGCACGGGATCTCTGGAGAGGGACTGGGAAAAATGTGACCGCATTATAGGGCCTAAGAGTATGGCCCCACCAGGGCAGGAGAACAATGCCCATCCCAGGCGGCTGCTCAGACACTTACACGGCACCATGGTAGAAGTAACCAAGGAAGGGCGTGTTGGCAAGGGGCGACTGCACACACAGAAAGGGAAACCAGTCGGGGACACTGTGTGTCGTCGTCCCAGCAGAGCACAGCTGATCAAAAGGAGGACTGACGTCTCCTCCAAACATGCCGGTGAAGCAGGACAGTCTGAACAGCTCTGTTAAATTTGATGAGCATTCCTGGAAGACAAACATAAAGGCAGGGGCTGTGACCGCAGCGAGAATCTCCTGGCAAGCGTGACGAATGCTAACTCTTATTTAAGGCCAGCAGGATGCTACCGAGTAAGCAAGAACATCTATAATCTCTGTCTCATCAAAAAGTGCCTTGTGCCCACAAAAAGTAAAATAGTTCTAGAATTTCTTTTGTCAATTCCCCAAATAAGCCTCCAAGTCAGAAACTTCAAGCATTCAAGGGAACCACAGTTTTACTAGGACATGAGATATTCCCAGTAAAGCAAAAGAAAACAAGATAGTACAGAATAGATCCCAAATGAAGACGAAGACATAGTAAACCTCCTTTCTTGACTGTCATCACCATTCAAACCCTTAGCCCAGAAAAGTCTCCGGATATTTACAGTGAGGGGAAACGTTCCATATTCCACAAGGATCCTCCAGGCCCTCACTAGATTATAACACGACCCAATTCATGTCATCAAGAAATTACTTGGGGCTGAGTGCAGTGGCTCACGCCCGTAATCCCAACACTTTGTGAGGCCAAGGCAGGTGGATCACTTAAGGCCAGGAGTTTGAGACCAGCCTGGCCAACATGGTGAAGCCCCGTCTCTACTAAAAATATAAAAATTAGCTGGGCATGGTGGCAGGCGCCTATAATTCCAGCTACTGGGGAGGCTGAGGCAGGAGAATCACTTGAACCCGGGAGGTAGAGGTTGCAGTGAGCCAAGATCACACATTGCACTCCATCCTGGGAAACACAGTGAGATTCTGTCTCAAAAGAAAGAAGGAAGTTACTTGGACTGCATGCAGTGCGCCACGCCTGAAATCCTAACATTGTGGGACGTTGAGGTGGAATGAATGTTTGAGCCCAGAAGTTCAAGACCAGCCTACGCAACATAGAGAGACTCAGCCTCAACAAAATTTAAAAAAAAAAAAAATTAGCTGGGCATGGTGGTTCACACCTATGATCCCAGCTGCTCAGGAGGTTGAGGAAAGGACTGCGTGAGTCCAGGAGACTGAGGCTACAGTGAGCCATGATTGGGCCACTGAAGTCCAGCCTGGGCAACAGAGCAAGACCCTGTCCCTTAAAAAAAAAAAAAAAAAAAAG
>NW_016803605.1:4750605-4755378 GCF_001698545.2 Rhinopithecus bieti
GAGATGGCGGGCGCCTGTAGTCCCAGCTACTCGGGAGGCTGAGGCAGGAGAATGGCGTGAACCCGGGAGGCGGAGCTTGCAGTGAGCCGAGATCAAGCCACGGCACTCCAGCCTGGGCAGCAGAGCAAGACTCCGTCTCAAAAAAAAAAAGAAAGAAAGAAAAAATCAGGTAAATGGAGAATGTTTTAAGAGCCATCAATTCAGTTATACAACCTATGGGAGCATTACAGCCAGGATTGCCTTCTCCTGCTATAATTCCAAAAAATTGGCCTTTAATAGTCATAGGTTTAAAAGACTGTTTCTTTACTACCCCTTTAGCTGAGCAAGACTCTAAACGGCTTACATTTACAATTCCTGCGGTAAACAACCTGCAGCCTGCTAAGCAATTTCATTGTTTTACAGATGGGTCTAGTAATAGTAAAGCTTCTTATTCTGGATGAAAAGGTAAGGTTTTCCAGGCGCCCTATACTTCCGCTCAAAAAGCGGAGCTTGGAGCTGTAATTGAGGTACTGACTGCTTTTGATAGGCCTATTAATGTGATTTCTGATTCTCCATACGTGGTTCATTCCACACAGTTAATTGAAAACATTCAGTTACGATTTCATACAGATGAACAACTGATGACTTTATTTACCCAATGCAAACAGCAGTTACAAGTAGAATGTACCCTTTTTATATCACTCACACTAGGGCTCATACACCTCTTCCAGGACCTTTGACTGAAGGGAATCAAATGGCTGATGGCCTAGTTGCTAATGCAATATCTAATGCTAGACACTTTCACAATTTAATCCATGTTAATGCCTCTGGTCTCAAACACAGATACAGCATTACCTGGAAAGAAGCTAAAGCTATTATCCAGCGATGCCCAACTTGCCAAACGGTACATTCCTCATCTTTTACAGGCGTTAATCCTCGAGGACTGGAACCTAACTCTCTTTGGCAAATGGATGTCACCCATGTTCCCTTGTCTGGGAGACTAGCTTACGTACATGTATGTGTGGACACCTTTTCTCACTTTGTCTGGGCCACATGGCAATCAGGAGGGTCTTCTGTCTGTGTTAAACGTCACCTTTTGCAGTGTTTTGCGGTGATGGGCATTCCAGCTTCTATTAAAACAGATAATGCCCCAGGCTATACTAGTCAAGCTCCAGCTACATTTTTCTCTATGTGGAATATTAAACACATTGCTGGTATCCCATGCAATTCTCAAGGACACGCTATAGTGGAAAGAATGAATCTTTCCCTCAAACAACAGTTGCAAAACCAGAAAGGTGTAAATAGAGAATATGGAACCCCACAGATGCAACTGAATCTATCATTGTTAGCTTTAAATTTTTTGAGCCTGCCCAAAGGCCAGATGTTATCAGCAGCTGAACAGCATCTGCAGAAACCAGCTGCAAAGACAGAAGCAGAACAACTGATTTGGTGGAGAGATCCGGTAACAAAAAGGTGGGAAATAGGTAAAATAATAACTTGGGGTAGAAGTTATGCTTGTGTTTCTCCAGGCCAAAATCAACAGCCGATTTGGATACCATCAAGACACCTGAAATCTTATCATAAGTCAGATTCCGGGAAGATCCCAAGGAACCCTCAGTTGCAGCCATGTGGAGACTGACGCTGAGGAGGACCCCAACTGTCACAAGCAATACCCATCGAACACAGCCACCCATCTGGGGACAGAACCAGAAGCTGTCACAGATGGCGGAAGAAAACCTGAGGAAAGCGGGACAGCCAGTCACAATGAGTCATTTAATGGTAGCTATGACAGCGATGATCACCACTGCTGTGAGGATTCCTTCAACAAGGGCTGACACAGAGAACAATTATACTTATTGGGCATATTTATCAATCTTGGCTGGCAGTAATGCCTGGATGTAATCACTCTATGACACAGTTACACATGCTTTCTGATCTCAGTATTTACCATAATACATCTGCTCCTATAATTGAGGCATACCGCCCTCAAAAACCCATTTGTATACAAAATTGAACCTGGCCAGAAATAATGAACATACTTGTTTAGGAAGATTGCATTGCAGAACAGGCAGAGGTGCTGCACGATTCCTATGGCATCATTATTCATTGGTCCCCTAAGGAGATGTTTAGCTTACATTACACCTCTCAGTCTGCGTGCCACGGCCACACTATGTTCAGCGGATCCGAACAAAACGGTCAGATGGTGGATATAATAATAAGTATGGTGAGAGTTCCTATTACCTGAAACCATGGCAATATAGTGGCACCTCAACCTCAAATGATATGGCCCCCTGTAGGAGCTCAACATTAAGGATTTGTGATAACTATTAATAGCTCTTAATAAGATCAAAATTTGGGAAAGAATAAAAAAGCATCTAGAAGGACACTCTACAAACTTGTTTTTGGATAGAGCAAAATTAAAAGAACAAATATTTGAAGCATCCCAGGCACACCTGACCTTAATGCCAGGAACTGGAGCGCTTAAAGGAGCTGCAGACAGATTAGCAGCTAGCAACCCATTAAAATGGATAAAAACACTTGGAAGCTCCGTAATTTCAATGATGATTGTGCTTTTAATCTGTGTTGTCTTTGTCTAGTCTGCAGATGTGGATCCTGACTCCTGCAAGAAGTAGCTCACCGTGACAAAGCTGCCTTTGCTTTTATCACTTTGCAAATCAAAGAAGGGGAACATGTTGGGAATAAGCCCCCCAAAATCTGGCCATAAACCGGCCCCCAAACTGACCATAAACAAAATCTCTGCAGCACTGTGACACGTTCATGATGGCCATAATACCCACGCTGAAAGGCTGTAGGTTTATGGGAACAAGGGCAAAGAACTCCCAGCCCGCCCAGGGCGGAAAACCACTTAAAGGCATTCTTAAGCCACAAACAATAGCATGAGTGGTCTGTGCTCCTGCTGCAGTGAACTAGCCCAACATAGTCTTCTAATTCGGCCCATCCCTTCGTTTCCCATAAGGGATACTTTTAGTTAGTTTAATATCTATAGAAATAATGCCAATGACTGGCTTGCTGTTAATAAATACGTGGGTAAATCTCTGTTCAAGGCTCTCAGCTCTGAAGACTGTGAGACCTCTGATTTCCCACTTCACACCTCTATTATTCCTGTGTGTGTCTTTAATTCCTCTAGCGCCACTGGGTTAGGGTCTCCCCGACCGAGCTGGTCTCGGCAAACTAGGATCCAGAATATATAGGGAACCCTCTTACAATTCAACAAAAAGACAGCCCAATTTAAAACATGGGTGAAGGGTATAAACAGACATTTCTCCAAAGAAAATATACAAATATCCCACAAGCACATGAAAAGATCTTCTACATCATTTGCCACTAGAGAAATACAAATCAAAATCACAATGAGGGCAGGGCATGGTGGCTCACGCCTATAATCCCAGCATTTTGGGAGGTTGAGGCCAGAGGATTGCTTGAGCCCAGGAATTCTAGACTAGCCTAGGCAACACAGCAAGATCCCACCTTCACAAAAAAAACACACAAATTAGCTGAGTGTGGTGGTGTACACCTGTGGTTCCAGCTACTTGGGAAGCTGAGGTGAGAGAATCACTTGAGCCTGCGAGGTTGAGGCTGCAGTAAGCTGTGATTGCACCACTGCACTCTATCCTGGGCGACAGGGCAAGACCCTGTCTAAAAAAAAAAAAGTTTTTTTTAAAGAAAATCATGAAGAAATATCAGTTCACACTTACTTGCATGGCTATAACCAAAAAGACAAATAATAACAAGTGTTGGTGAGGATACAGAGAAACTATAACCCACGTACATTGCTGATGGGAATTTAAAATGGTGCAACTGCTTCAGAAACTAGTTCCTCAAAAGGTTAAACGTACAGTAACAATGCAACCCAGCAACTCCCCTATATATATGCCCAAGAGAAATGGAAACATGTTCACACAAAAACCTGTCCACAAATGTTCATAGCAGCACTATTCATAAAGGCCAAAAAACAGAAACAACCCAAATGTCCATTAGCCAATAAATAGATAAGAAATACGTGATATATCCATACAACGGAATAGGATTCAACCACCAAAAATGAAGTGGTGACAGCTGCTATAAGGCAAAAGAACCTTAAAAGCATCATGCTAAGTACAAGAAGAAAGTCACTGAAGACCACATATTGCATGATTCTATATATGAGCAATGTCCAAAATGGGCAAATTCATGGAGACAGAGGCAGATTCACAGTGGCCTTGGATGAAGGATGGAGACAGGAATGGCTATAGGAACATATGATTTCTTTCTGGGGTGGCAGAAATGTTCTCAAGTTAGATTGTGGTGATGGTTGTACAATTGTGTAAATTTACTAAAAATCACTGAAAACCTGTGTACTTTTTTCTTTTCTTTTTTTTCTTTTTGAGACAGAGTCTTGCTCTGTCGTCTAGGCTGAAATGCAGTGGTGTGATCACAGCTTACTCCAGCCTTGACCTCCTGGGCTCAAGCAATCCTCTCAGCTCAGCCTCCCGAGCTGGCACTACAGGCCTGCACTACCATGCCCCGCTAATTTTTGTAGAGATGGGGTTTTGCCATGTTGCCCAGGCTGGTATCCAACTCCTGAACTCAAGCGATCCACCCACGTCGGCCTCCCAAAGTGCTGGGATTACAGGCGTGAGCCAGTTCACCAGGCTTGTTCTTTCTTTTTTTATATTTTCTTAAAGGCTTCTAAATAAATAATATTAGGCCGGGCGCGGTGGCTCAAGCCTGTAATCCCAGCACTTTGGGAGGCCGAGACAGGTAGATCACGGGGTCAGAAGATCAAGACCATCC
>NW_016803605.1:4755991-4763112 GCF_001698545.2 Rhinopithecus bieti
TTTTTTTTTTTTGAAATGGGGTTTCGCTCTTGTTTCCCAGGCTGGAGTGCAATGGCACAATCTCGGCTCACTGCAACCTCCGCCTCCCTGGTTCAAGCGATTCTCCTGCCTCAGCCTCCTGAGTAGCTGGGATTACAGGCGCATGCCACTACACCCGGCTAATTTTGTATTTTTAGTAGAGATGGGGTTTCTCCATGTTGGTCAGGCTGGTCCCAAACTCCCGACCTCAGGTTATCCGCCCACCTCGGCCTCCCAAAGTGCTGGGATTACAGGCGTGAGCCACCGTGCCTGCCAAAACTTTAAAATTTAAAAAAATACTCAATTTGAAAACAATTTGCAATAGAAAACATAAACTCAGTTTTGGTTTTGGGAGGCCAAGGTAGGACTGTTTGATCCCAGGAATTTGAGACTAGCCTGAGCAACATGGCAAAAATCGCATCTCTACAAAAGATACAAAACAATTAGCTGGGTGTGATGGTGAATGCCTGTGGTCGCAGCTGCTCAGGAGGCCGAGGTAAGAAAATCGCTTGAGCCCAGGAGGTCGAGGCTGCAGTGAGCCATAATCGCACCACCATACTCCAGCCTGGGCAACAGAGCAAGATCCTATCTCGAAAAATAAAAAATAAAAAAAGCTGTTGGTGGAAGTGCTGGTGTTCTCACAGGTAGCATAACTTTTATGCCCAATAACCAAAGAACGTACCTGGTCACAGCAGCAGCGAACATCACAGGCCCCAGCTGTTAAATTACAAGGACAAGGGCCAAGGGGCTGATACACCTGGTTAGGAATGACAGTCACGTTCTCTGAAAAGTACACACAACAGAAAAATTCAGCTAAGAAACATTCCGACAAAGCATGGTCACATTTTTAATATTCAAAAGAAAGCTGAATTATCTTGTTTTGTAAATCATCATTACCAAATATTGGACATTAAGGAATCCATGAAATACACGACGCCTACATCTACCACTCCAACAAAAACCCAAATATAAGGAAACACGCCACTTACAATGAACCAAAGAAGTCATAGTTGATCTGGAAGATAATCAATTGACTAAGAGGCACGAGTTAGTATATACATAATGTACTGATTTTAGGCTGGGTGGGGTGGCTCACATCTGTAAACCCAGGACTTTGGGAGGCCAAGGTGGATGGATCACCTGAGGTCAGGAGTTCAAGACCAGCCTGGCCAACATAGTGAAACCCTGTCTCCAATAAAAATACAAAAAGTAGCCCAGACTACAAAAAAGAAACAGATAAAATTAACTTAATAATATATTTCACTGAACCTAACATATCCAACATAATATCATTGCAACAGGCAATCAGTGTAAAAATTATGAATGAGCTATTCCACATTCTTTGTTTCACAGTAAGTCCTCAAAAACTGGTGGCTATTTAACAGTTACAGCACATCTCAATTAAGACCGATCCCCTTTCAACTGTCCAGACGTGGCTCGTGGCTGTGGTACCCAATAGTGCAGGTGGGACAAATGTGGTCTGACCATGAGAGTATGGAGGGCTGGGTTATGCAGGGATGACACAGTGAGACACAGCAGCTTCCCTGAGGGACTCGCACTCTCAGAGGGAGGAGACAGGTAAAGAGATCATGTGACCATAAAGGGGTAAACACTGAAATAGATCTGTCACGGGAACCCAGGGAGGGCAGGTGGCTTAGGCTGGGTGTCAGGAAGACTTGCAGAGAGAATGCGCTGAGCCGGAAACACACATAAAAGTTTGTACAGGCAGCCAGGCGCGGTGGCTCACGCCCGTAATCCCAGCACTTCGGGGGGCTGAGGCGGGTGGATCACCTGAGGTCAGGAGTTTTAGACCAGCCTGACGAACATGGAGAAACCCCGTCTCTATTAAAAGAAAAAAAAAAAGAGTTTGTACAGGTAAGAGGGGCTACTGGAGAACTGTAGGTGGAAGACCGAGGGGGCGGATGAATAAGGGAACACTGTGGTGCAAGGGAGAAGGTGGCAGGTGTGAATGGGACAAGGCCAGAGAAAGCAGCTCAGGAGAGGATGCAGGAATTCAAGAGAGGGGTGATGCACTTGGGGATAATATACCTGGAGACAATGGAAAACATGTAAGAAATGCTAAAGAAGTAAACATCAGCAGGGCCCATTGTTTATAACTCTTCAGGATATTACAGGTTTCTGTACTTATTTTCCTCTTTTTTTTTTTTTTTGAGACAGAGTCTCACTCTGCCGCCCAGGCTGGAGTGCGGTGGCCGGATCTCAGCTCACTGCAAGCTCCGCCTCCCGGGTTTATGCCATTCTCCTGCCTCAGCCTCCCGAGTAGCTGGGACTACAGGCGCCCGCCACCTCGCCCGGCTAGTTTTTTTTGTATTTTTTAGTAGAGACGGGGTTTCACCGTGTTAGCCAGGATGGTCTCGATCTCCTGACCTCGTGATCCACCCGTCTCGGCCTCCCAAAGTGCTGGGATTACAGGCTTGAGCCACCGCGCCCAGCTATTTTCCTCTTTGAAGAAGAAATGTTACACAACATTTCGGCCTCCTAACTCAGAATTCAGTGACAGTAATGCTTTGGGTTTCTCACGGATCATTTATCAGATAAAAGTTTCATTCTGCTGAATTTTACTTTTACACGTTAGAAAACCATGCAGCAACTATTTGTTTAAACCCCACATAACAGTTAACTTTAACAACACAATAGGTGAAGTATCTAAAGAACAGCTAACCATCTGTTGTATGCTGTAACATAGCAGAAGGTCAATCATACGTCAGTGGTATCCGGAACAAGAAGGTCCACATCACAGACCACGTTACAGGGGTAAGGGTCTGACCCTCAGTGTTATCAAACCCATGTGACACAAGCAAGGCACTCTATTAATCAATTGATTTTTTTTTTGAGATAGGGTCTCACTCTGTTGCCCAGGCTGAAGTGTGCAGTGGCACAATCACAGCTCACTGCAGCCTCAACCTCCCAGCGCCCAAGTGATCCTCCCACCTCAGCCTCCCAAGTAGCTGGGACCACAGGTGTGCACCATCATGCTCAGCTAACGTTCATATTTTCTGTAAAGACGGGGTCTCACTATGCTGTCCATGCTGGTCTCAAACTCCTGGGCTCTCCCACCTTGGCCTCCCAAAGTGCTGGAGTGATCCTCCCACCTTGGCCTCCCAAAGTGCTGGAATTACAGGCATAGTGCAGGAGCCACCACCCCCAGCCACGAGGCACTTCAGAACAGGGTTTTACTGTGTGTTACACAAATAGATGTTTGTGTGTTGATTTATGCTTTCTACATTGTTCACTGGCTTCGTTGCTACTTGATATGACACATACCTCCTGTCTGTGCTTCTATTCTTTTTCTAGTTTTAATCGCTGGCTGGCTGGGTAAAAACTTTTTCATGCGTTCATGGGGTCAGAAGAGACAACTCAATCACTCATACACAAAGATGCTCAATTTTCTAGGTTTGGTATTCTAAAATATTACCTAAATATACTCAAGCATATTTTCTGTTTTTTTTTTTTTTTTTTTTTTTTTGAGACAGGGTCTTGCTCTGTCGACCAGGCTGGAGTACATGGAGCAATCTTGGCTCACTGCAACCTCCACCTCCTGGGCTCAAGCAATCCCCCAACCTCAACCTCCCTCGTAGCTAGGGCTACAGGCACCCACTGCCACACACAGCTAATCGTCGTATTTGTTTGTAGAGACAGGGTTTCGCCACATTGCTCAGGCTGGTGTTGAACTCCTAGGCTCAAGTGGTCTGCGCGCCTTGGCCTCTAAAAGTGTTGCCTCTTAAAAGTGTTGGATTACGCCTGGGCCTGGTGGCTCAGCCTGATAATTCCCCAGCCTATTGGGAGGCCGAGCGGCCGGATCACAGGTCGAGGAGATCGAGAGCCAGCTGGCTAACACAGTGAAACCCCGTCTCTACTAAAAAATACAAAAAATAGCCAGGCGAGGTGGCGGTGCGCTGTAGCCCCAGCTACTTTGAGGCTGGGCCAGGAGAAATGGTGTGGAACCCGGAGGTGGAGCTTGCAGTAGACCAGATCTCCGGCCTACACTCCAGCCTGGGCGACAGAGGCGAGACTCCGTCTTTAAAAAAAAAAAAAAAAAAGTGTTGGGATTACAGGCATGAGCCACACCCAGCCCTCAAGCATATTTCTCAAAGGAAAAGTCAGTGCTTTGAATAGTACAGCTATCATGAATCCCTCCTGTTGTGTTGGGTTTTTTGTTGTTTTTTTTTTTTTTTTTCCGTCATTGAATACTTCTTTTTGGCTTTGTTTTGAATTTTAAACCACAGAAAAATTTAAAACTTTTAAGTAGGTAACACATTTGCAAGGTTCCAAAAAATCAAAAGCATATTTAAAAAGTCCTCACTGTCAGCCCTTTCCTGTTCCCACATCACCCTCCAACTTGGTAGAACATGATTAGCTTCTCCAACATCCTTCCAGAATTTCTTTATGCAAATGTTCTCATTTCTGCCTCCTTTATGCAAAAGATAGCACACTGCAGGCAGCCATCTGCAGTTGCTTTTTTCACTTCATTCATCTTGGAGGCCTTTCCATGCAAGTACACTGAGGGCACAGTAGTCTGCTGAAGGGAGCTGTCAAAACGCGTCTTATCATCCTAAACTTCCGGAAGCACAAGGAGGACCACAGTTAGGGATGTAATAAGAGAAGTGGCAGTAAAGGAGTCTCCAGTGAACAGACTTTTGCTACTCAAGTCTGGAACGTTTCTCCCTCCATGCCATGTGGCCATAAAGGCAAGAGATGTCAGAGTTTGCTGCAGGGGACAGGGGACATGGTGGTAGCACTCATGACAGCAGAGCCCTCTGGGCACATCTAGTTGAAAGCTCTTTTGGTTTAAGAATACTAACATCGGCCGGGCGCGGTGGCTCAAGCCTGTAATCCCAGCACTTTGGGAGGCCGAGACGGGCAGATCACGAGGTCAGGAGACCGAGACCATCCTGGCTAACACGGTGAAACCCCGTCTCTACTAAAACACAAAAAATTAGCCGGGCGAGGTGGCGGGCGCCTGTAGTCCCAGCTACTCAGGAGGCTGAGGCAGGAGAATGGCGCAAACCCGGGAGGCGGAGCTTGCAGTGAGCTGAGATCCGGCCACTGCACTCCAGCCTGGGCGACAGAGCGAGACTCCGTCTCAGAAAAAAAAAAAAAGAAAAAAAGAATACTAACATCATGTGAGACGGAGATTAACACAAAACCATTTTCTCACGTCCAGAGATTCATGTACATGGGCATAATGATCTTTGCCGTAGCATTAAAAGCTGGGAACAGGCCAGGTGCAGTGGCTCCTGCCTGTAATCTCAGCACTTCAGGAGGCCGTGGCGGGACGATCACCTGGGCCCAGGAGTTCAAAACCAGCCTGGCTAACATAGTGAGACCCTGTCTCTGCAAAAAATGTAAAAACTAGCCAGGTGTGGTGGTGCACGCCGGTAGCCCCAGCTACTATGGAGGCTGTGGCAGGAGGATCGCCTGAACCAGTAAGGCTGCAGTGAGCCAGGATCGTGCCCTTGCACTCTAGCTCCAGTCTGGGTGACACAGTGAGACCTTGTCTCTAAAAAAAATGAAAATAAAAAAAAACTTAAAAAAAAAAAAGCTGGCAATGATATAAACTTCATCAGCCTCAAACTCCTATGCTCAAGCGATCCTCCCACCTCAGCCTCCCTAGTAGCTAGGACTACAGGCGGGCACCACCATACCCAGCTAACTTTTTAAATTTTTTTATAGAGAGAGTATCTGCTATGTTGCCCAGGTTGGTCTTGAACTCCTGGGCTCAAGAAATTCCTCCGCCTTGGCCTCCCAAAGCACTGGGATAACAGGCTGGGAGCCACTGTGTCTGGCTACCCTTCCTTTCTTCTTCTTAAGATGCAGTCATGAGAATCAACGCATGCGTCAACATGGTGGCTCATGCCTGTAATCCCAGCACTTTGGGAGGCCAAGGTGGGCAGATCACAAGATCAGGAGATCGAGACCATCCCAGCCAACATCCTGAAACCCCATCTCTACTAAAAGTACAAAAATTAGCTGGGCGTGGTGGCACACACCGGTAGTCCCAGCTACTCAGGAGACTGAGGCAGGAGAATCGCTTGAGCCCAGGAGGTGGAGATTGCAGTGAGCCGAGATCACAACACTGCACTCCAGCCTGGCGACAGAGTGAGACTCCATCTCCAAAACAAACAAACAAACAAACAAAAAGAATCAATGTACATAAACAAATTTCACCTTCTCCCAAAAAGGATTCAAAGTAGCTTACAAAGAAGCAAATAGTAGAGCAAGATCAAATAAATGGTACATAAAATAGTACAAAATGAAAATTTTTAAAAGAAAAATAAGTTTAGGAAGGCAAGACAGACTCAAGTGAAGTATACTTTACAAATTACATGGCATTTACTTATAATCAAACAGGTAAGCTTGACACAAATTTTTCTTTTTTTTTTTTTGAGACAGGGTCTTGCTGTGTCGCCCTAGCTGGAATGCAGTGGCGTGATCACAGCTCACTGTAGCATCAACCTCCCAGGCTCAAGCCATCCTCCTACCTCTTCCTCCTAAGTAGCTGGGACCAACAGGAAAGTTTTCACAGTCAAAGACTTCACTTGCCTGAGGCATTATGGGTCAGAGAAGAGTTGGCATAAATTTCCACTTGAATGAGTAGATGTGCTAAACAGGGTGAATTACGAGATGCTGAAACCAGAAGGGTCTGGAGGATGCAGGGGGACTCTGAGAAGGAATCTGTGTCATTGGAGGAACACCAGTCCAGACCTCTCTTCCACCTTACTGTCACTTCCAACACCTTCTGAAAGGAAAAGATTGCTGTATTTTTAAAGTGATTCAAAACAGGGTCTATAAGAATACATAATGGAAAACACAATAAAAGCACACATCGGCCTCCGTTCATTTTATAAAAGGGAAATGTATACAAAGATGACACAGTTATCTTCAGTTCCACCCCATAAACCTATGGTAACATGCAAGCCCTGATTCCTACTCCTTAACATAAAAGCAAACAACTTTGGGATACTTAGAAAAAGCTAAACACAAATCTGATAAATAAACTCAGCTTACTGTGTACCTTTTTTTTTTTTTGAGACGGAGTCTCGCTCTGTCACCCAGGCTGGAGTGCAGTGGCCGGATCTCAG
>NW_016803605.1:4764580-4798938 GCF_001698545.2 Rhinopithecus bieti
TTTTTGAGACGGAGTCTTGCTTGTCACCCAGGCTGGAGTGCAGTGGTGTGATCTCAGCTCACTGCAACCTCTGCTTCCCAGGTTCAAGTGATTCTCCTGCCTCCGCCTCCGCCTCCAAAGTAGCTGGGATGACAGGCACCCGCCATCACGCCCAGCTAATTTTTGTATTTTTAGTAGAGACCGGTTTCACCATGTTGGCCAGACTGGCCTTGAACTCCTGACCTCAGATGATTCGCCCTCCTCAGCCTCCCAAAGTGCTAGGATTACAGGCATGAGCCACCGTGCCTGGCCAGCTTTCTTTCTTTCTTTTTTTTTTTTTAAGAGACAGGGTCTTCCTCTGTTGCCCAGGCTGGATGAAGTGCAGTGGTACCATCATAGCTCTCTGCAGTCCTGAACTCCTGGGCTCAAATAATCCTCCTGCCTCAGCACCCCCACCCCACTCCAAGTACCTGGGACTATAGGTGTGTGCCATCACACCCACCTAATTTTTTTTTTTTTTTTTTTTTTGAGATGGAGTCTCGCTCTGTCGCCCAGGCTGGAGTGCAGTGGCCGGATCTCAGCTCACTGCAAGCTCCGCCTCCCGGGTCCACGCCATTCTCCTGCCTCAGCCTCCCAAGTAGCTGGGACTACAGGCGCCCGCCATCTCGCCCGGCTAATTTTTTGTATTTTTTAAGTGGAGACGGGGTTTCACTGTGTTAGCCAGGATGGTCTCGACCTCCTGACCTTGTGATCCGCCCGCCTCGGCCTCCCAAAGTGCTGGGATTACAGGCCCACCTAATTTTTTAAAAATTGTTTTGTAGAGACAGGGTCTCGCTATGTTACAGGCTGGTCTGGAACTCCTGGGCTCAAGCAATCCTCCCGCCTCAACCTCCCAAAGTGCTATGAGTACAGGCTGGAGCCACAATGCCTGGCACAAAGCTTTTTTGAATCATTGACCCATTTGATGATCTGAAGGAAACTGATGACCCTCTCATCAGAAAAATACACATACAAACAGAACTTTACACAGTTTCACAGAGTTCACAGGCCCCCTAAAATGCACCCAAGGACTCCTAACCCCAGGGTAAGGAACTGTGGGCTGGGTGTCTACCAGATCCAACAGCCCACAATTTCATGATTGTTCAGAGCATGGAGAAAGCTATGCCTTGTCAAATAAAGAGAGCAGTGCAGTAACCCTAGCTGGGGGCCTCTTCACAGGCTACAGAGAAGGTTTACTTCTGCCTTACCGCACCAGGGGTCACAGTCACACTCCAGTCTTCCGTCTCATTGTTCAGCACTCCACACGTCGGAACTGGCAATATTCCTAAGGAAGAGAAGACCAGCACGCAAAGGCAGCTGGAGTCAGACTGCCTAGGATAGACTCACATTACAGCCTAAGATTGGGCCCTTTACAAGCTGCTTGATACTGGGACAGTGACAACCTCTCTGAACTTGTTTCTTCACTGGTCAAAGGGGATGAAAAGATATTACTGTTCTTACCAGGAAAATGCGATGATGCACGATGTTAGTTCAATGAATGCTAGCCATTATTATTTCAAGCTTTCTTCGAACCTGTCCGTCTGTCCTCTTTGGCCTACAGCAGCGCCCCGATCCTTTTCTCCCCATGCGACTTTACAGAAAACAGAGGCAGGGGGCCCAAAGAATGCCACCTCGCCAGGCTCTCTGGGAGGTCTGGATCCAGTCCAACCCCCACCCTCCCCAAAATAAGGGCTGGACTTTACCCGCCTCGTCCTGCAGCACGGCCAGGGACACGGTCACGCCCTCGGTGTCTCCGACCAGGGATGCGCTGACCGCAGGGCCGGACATTCGGATAAAAGGAGGGATGAAAACTAGGCGGGAAGGAAAGGGGATAAGGAGGGATTAGCAGTGGAAGAGTCACCGCCTAAGGTGTGTGTGGCGGCTTGCTTTGGCGGTCTCGACTCCCGAAGCTCCCGGGGGAGTCCAAGTCTAGCCCTTTTAACGCCCAGTCCCCTTAGCCCCGGCCCACCGAGGTCCCTGCAGCGCCGTACACACCCAGGTCCCCCCACACCAGCCTCAGGACGCCCTGCAGAAGGAGAAGCCTCGAAAGAAGAGCAGCCGGAGACTGGAAGCCCATGCTTTAGACCTCGCGGGCCGGGCACAGCAGAACCGCGCCCGCCGTAGAACCCGAGAAGGACTCAGACACGAAATCGCGGCAGCCACGGCCCCACCGCCGCCATCTTGTCAAGCGAACGCCCGGAGCTATGGCAACCACCAATCGGCGGCCGGCCAGGCGGAGTGCCGTGCTGTGATTGGATCAGCGGCAAGAGCGGGCACCCCGGCCCCGCCCACAAGGCCTTGCATTTTTGCTGCTTGACTCGTGGGGAAAGTGAGGGCGGAAAAACTACCTATCCGGTGCTCCACTTAGTACCTGGGTGACGAAACAATCTGTGCACCCATCCCCCGTGACACGCAATTTACCTCTATAACAACCTGTACATGGACCCCTGGGCCTAAAATAAAAGTTGAAAAAATCAAAATTAAAAAGGTCCTGAAAAGCGCAGCGGCGCTGGCCGGCGCGAGGTGGCTCAAAGCCTGTAATTCCCAGCACTTTTGGGAGGCCGAGACGGGCGGATCACCCGAGGTCAAGACCATCACTGGCCTAATCATGGTAAAACCCCGTCTCTACTAAAAATACAAAAACAGCCGGGCGACCTGCGTGGCCTGTAGTCCCAGCTACTCTGGAGCTGAGGCCAGAGAATGGCGAACCCGGGCAGGCCGAGCTTTCCAGGAGCCCTGAATCCGGCCACCGCACTCCAGCCCGGGCGACAGAGCAAGCACTCCCGTCTCAAAAAAAAAGAAAAAAAAAAAAAAGTAGGCGTGCGTTTTCAGCTCAAAAAACTGAGTTTTCCCCCCTACCTGGAATTAATCCAACAACAGCCAAGAGCGAGCTATAAGACACTGCGCTTCTAAATAAAAAGGGCGGAATTTGCTCCTTAATATAAACTTGATTTTGTATAGGGATTTCTAGGGGTGATGTACAAAAAAGGCGGATGCGCGGCCTGCAGCCGCTGTTCTTAATTATTATGTATCTTTACTATCATTTATTATGCCATTATTTATATTTTATGTTTTTATAAAATATATAGTATACAAAATCTATAGATACTTTGTCTTATATATATATCTCAAATATACATACTTGATACATATAAAACTACTTATATAGGCCGGTGCGGTGGCTCCTGCCCTGTTAATCCACACTTTTTTGGGAGGCGGAGGCCGGGCCGCGATCACAACGGTCAGGAGTTTGAGAACCAGCCTTTGACCAACATTCGTGAAACACTGCTCATTAAAAGGAAATTACAAAAAATAGGCCCTGCGCGCGTGTCGGCACGCGCCCTATAAGCCCCAACTACCTCGAGCTTAGGCCTGAGGCCGAAGATCATCGCTTGAATCTAGAGGCGGCAGCGTTGCCATTTGTGAGCCGTTCTTTCTCATCCAACCTTGCCCACTCAAGCGCTAGCCACAGAGCCCAGACTCCCGTTTTCTTTTCTCAAAAATTTATATAATATTATTTATTATGTATCTTAGTAAAATAAATATGTATTTATATTTTTATCTATTTAAATATGTTAATCATTTTATATAAATATAAACATATATTTCTAAATTTTATAACCCTTTCATCAATTTAATAAAATTTATTATTTATATTTTATAATTATTATCAATTTATCCATTTATTACCACTATTTTTTTATTATCATTCTCCTAGGTTTCTGAAGGATTTTCTCCCACGCACAGAGCTCTCAGCTCTCTGAAAGCAGATCCAATCACAGAACACACAAGAGGTTCTGCCCAACAATAGGACAGATGTGAAAGAATCAAAATTCTGTCTGGAAAAAAATTGTTTTTCTTCTTTCAGTAGCCTCAGAACATTTCAAGCATTGTCACGGCTTGGGGGCTGAGAGTGCAGGTTCTGAGGTCAGGCTCCCTGGCGTGGGATTCCGCCTTCCCTCCACAGATATTCTTAGCTGTTAAGTGACTTTGGGCAAGTCGACCTCTCTAAGCTTCAGCTTCCTCATCTAGAAAAAAGGGATGATGATAATCCTTCCCTGGGGATTGTGTGAGCATGAAATGAGGTAACATGTCTAATGAGGTTAAGCCAATGGCTGGCACAGAGTAAGCACTCAGTTAATGATCACTTACTTGTTCAGTATCAGAGGGCTGGTGTGGCCTTTAGCTGGGACAGTCATGGTGTTCAGCATTGTGACTGACTAACCATAAATGCCAAATCAATGTTTGCCATTATTACTTTTTATTTATTTATTTTTATTTGTTTTTTTTTGAGACAGGATCTCACTCTGTCACCCAGGCTGGAATGGTACAGTGGCACAATCATAGCTCACTGCATCCTCAAACTTCTGGGCTCAGCTGATCCTCCCACCTCAGCCTCCCAAGTACCTAGGAATACGCCACGACACCCGGCTAATTTTTGTATTTTTTGTAGAGATGCGGTTTCACTATGTTGCCCAGGCTGGTCTCAAACTCCTGGGCTCAAGTGATTCTCCTGCCTTGACCTCCAAAAGTGCTGGGATTACAGGTGTGGGCCACCGCACTCAGCCCCATTATTACTTTTTTTTTTTTTTTTTTTTTTTTGAGACGGAGTCTCGCTCTGTTGCCCAGGCTGGAGTGCAGTGGCATGATCTCAGCTCACTGCAAGCTCTGCCTCTCGGGTTCACGCCATTCTCCTCCCTCAGCCTCCCAAGTAGCTGGGACCACAGGTGCCCACCACACGCCCGGCTAATTTTTTGTATTTTTAGTAGAGACGGGGTTTCACCGTGTTAGCCAGGATGGTCTCGATCTCCTGACCTCGTGATCCGCCCGCCTCGGCCTGAGCCGAGGCGTGAGCCACCGCCCATTATTACTCTTGATGTTCGGTTACATATTCATTGATCAGCAAATCTAACATGGTGAAAGGATTCTGAAAGTTGAGGCTTTATAAGGGCCTGACACTGGGCATTACCTTTTTCTTACACTCCTTGAAAAATTGTGGGTGGCTACAGTTGTAACATGAGCATGAAACTTTCCCCTGTACCTCAGCTCCTCTCTGGAAGACGCAAAATATGTACCTCTCTTGACATCTTGGAATAAAGCCTAGGAGAACGTTACTAGGAGGAAGCTGTCAAACACTTAAATATTTCTGTTATTCCCCATCTGTCTTTGGGGGGAATTAATCTGCAAATTAAGTTGGCATGGCCAAGTGGTAAAAATTTTGAGATAAATCCTCCCAAAAGAAAACATTTCTGGGCCAGGCTTGGTGGCTCACACCTGTAATCCCTGCACTTTGGGTGGTGAAGGCAGATGGATCACTTGGGGCCAGGAGTTCAAGACCAGCCTGGGGTTGGCCGGGCGCGGTGGCTCAAGCCTGTAATCCCAGCACTTTGGGAGGCCGGGACGGGTGGATCACGAGGTCAGGAGATCAAGACCATCCTGGCTAATATGGTGAAACCCCGTCTCTACTAAAAAATACAAAAAACTAGCCGGGCGAGGTGGCGGGCGTCTGTAGTCCCAGCTACTCGGGAGGCTGAGGCAGGAGAATGGCATAAACCCGGGAGGCGGAGCTTGCAGTGAGCTGAGATCCGGCCACTGCACTCCAGCCTGGGTGACAGAGTGAGACTCCATCCATCTCAAAAAAAGATAGAAAACACCTGAGGCTGGTCATCAGCAGCTTCCCGATGAGATCTCAGGAGTTGGGCAAGCAGGCTCATGCACACATAGTAAGAGGCAAGATGGCAGAGTTTAACTGGTATATAACCTTCCTCTGGGAACACTGGACTGGTAAAGGAAAATGCCTCAAATGAGCATGCGCCAAACTTCAGTGAACACATTGCACATGCGGCCCCTTCCAAGTGCTGGCAGGCCACTGACATGCAGACAGCCCACCCCAAGGAAAAACCAAGGGAGAGCACAAACCTCAGAACCATGCTAATGTACAGAAACCCCAAGTGAAGGGTCAGACCAGGCACTTGAATCTCTCGAGTCACCCACTTGGCCCTCTTCCAAGTGTACTTTACTTCCTTTCGTTCCTGCTCTAAAACATTTTAATAAACATTTACCCCTGCTCTAAACTTTGCCTTGGTCTCTCACTCTGCCTTATGCCACTTGCCCAAATTCTTTCCTCCGAAGAGGTAAGAATCGAGTCGCTGCAGACCTGTACAGACTCGCACTGCTAACAGTGATCCAAGGAATTCTCCAAGATCTCACCCAAGATCACCAAGATGGTACCTCTACAAATATGTAAACTATTCATATCTTGAGTAGTAGACTAAAAGGCAAACTTATCAAAAATAATAGCTACAGCTTTTTAAGACATAGTATAATAAGATACAAATACTGTAGAAACAATAAAAGTTAAAAATCAGAGGGATGAAGTTAAAGTATAAAGTATTAGTTTTCTCTGCTTGTTTTTGCAATCAGAGTTGTCATCAGTTTAAAATAATGGGTTATAAGATGGTATTTGCAAGCCTCGTGCTAAACTCATATCAAAAAGCCTACAACAGATACACAAAAATATAAAGCAAGAAATTAAAACATACCGTCAGAGAAAATCACTTTCATAAAAAGGAAGATGGAAAGAAGGGAGGAAGGGAAGATCAGAAGACAACAAAATGGCAGTAGTAAGTCCTTACTTATCAATAACATTGAATGTAAATGGACTAAACTCTCCAATCAAAAGACATAGAGTGGCTGAATAGATACACACACACAAAAAAGACCTAATGATTAGCTGCCTATAAGAAACTCTTCACCTATAAAGACACACATAGACTAAAAATAAAGGGATGGAAAAAGATATTCTAATGGAAACCAAAAAAGAGCACAAGTAGCTATATACTTTTATCAGATAAAATAGATTTTAAGACTGGGTGTGGTGGCTCACACCTGTAATCTCAGCACTTTGGGAGAATGAGGCGGGCAGATCACGAGGTCAGGAGTTTGAGACCAGCCTGGCCAATATGGTGAAACCCCGTCTCTACTAAAAATACAAAAAAAAAAAATTTAGCTGGGTGTGGTGGTGCACGCCTATAGTCCCAGCTACTCGGGAGGCTGAGGCAGCAGAATGGCATGAACCCAGGAGGCAGAACTTGCAGTGAGCTGAGATTACGCCACTGCACTTGAGCCTGGGCGACAGAGTGAGACTCTGTCTCAAAAAAAAAAAAAAAATTAGCCAGGTATGGTAGCACATGCCTGTAATCCCAGCTACTCGGGAGACTGAGGTGGGAGAATCACTAGAACCTGGGAGGTGGAGGTTGCAATGAGCCGAGATCATGCCACTGCACACCAACCTAGGTGACAGAGTGAGATTCTGTCTCAAAAAAAAAAAAAGGAAAAAAAAAAGATTACAAGAACAGCTATAAAAAGTGGTAAAGAAGGTCATTATATAATGATAAAGGGCTCAGCAAGAGAATGTAACTAGTGTAAACATATGTGCACCCAATACTGAAGCACTCAGATATATAAAGCAAATATTATTAGGGCTAAAGAGACAGACCCCAGTACAATAACAGTTGGAGACTTCAACCTCTCACTTTCAGCATTGGACAGATTATCCAGCCAGAAAATCAACAAGGAAATGTGAGACCTAGTTTGCACTATAGACCAAATGGACCTGATAGATATTTATGGTACATTTCATCTAACGGCTATAGAATACACATTCTTCTAAGCACATGAATCATTGTCAAGAATAGATCATATGTTAGGTCACAAAACAAGTCTTTACAAAAAAAAAAAAAAAAATTCAGACCAAGCATCTTTTTTTTTTTCTTGAGATGGAGTCTCACTCTTGTCCCCTAAGCTGGAGTCCAATGGCGTGATCTTGGCTCACTGCAACTTCTGCCTCCCGGGTTCAAGTGATTCTCCTGCCTCAGCCTCCTGAGTAGCTAGGATTACAGGTGTGCACCACCACACCCAGCTAATTTTTATATTTTTTAGTAGAGACAGGGTTTCACCATGTTAGGCAGGCTGGTCTTGAACTCCTAACCTTAGGTGATCCACCCACATCGGTTTCCCAAAGTGCAGGGATTACAGGCATGAGCCACCACACCCAGCCCCAGATCAAGCATCTTCTCTGATCACAATGGAATAAAACCAGAAATCAATAACAAGAGGAACTTATACAAACACAAGGAAATTAAACAGTATGCTGCTGAATGATCAGTGGATCAATGAAGAAATTAAGAGGTTTTGTTTTGTTTTGTTTTGTTTTGTTTTTCTTGAGACAGAGTCTTGCTCTGTCACCAGGCTAGAGTGCAGTGGAGCAATCTCAGCTCACTGCAACCTCCGCCTCCCAGGTTCAAACAATTCTCCTGCCTCAGCCTCCCAAGTAGCTGGGCCTACAGGTGCATGCCACCATGCCCAGCTATTTTTTTGTATTTCTACTACAGACAGTGTTTCACTATGTTGGCCAGGATGGTATCATTCTTTTGACCTCGTAATCCGCCCACCTCGACCTCCCAAAGTGTTGGGATTACAAGTGTGAGCCACTGGGCCCAGCCATTAAGAAGGAAAATTTAAAAACTCCTTGAAACATACGAAAATGGAAAAACAACATACCAAAACCTATGGAATACAGGAAAAGCAGTACTAAGAGGAGACCTTAGAACAATAAGTACCTTTATCAAAAAAGTAGAAAAACTTCAAATAAACAACCAAATGATGCTTCTTGAAGAACTAGAAAAGTAAGAGCAAACCAAACCCAAAGTTAATATTAGAAAAGAAATAGGCCGGGCGCGGTGGCTCAAGCCTGTAATCCCTGCACTTTGGGAGGCCGAGACGGGCGGATTACAAGGTCAGGAGATCGAGACCATCCTGGCTAACACGGTGAAACCCCGTCTCTACTAAAAAATACAAAAAACTAGCCGGGCGAGGTGGCGGGCGCCTGTAGTCCCAGCTACTCGGGAGGCTGAGGCAGGAGAATGGTGGGAACCTGGGAGGTGGAGCTTGCAGTGAGCTGAGATCCGGCCACTGCACTCCAGCCTGGGCGACAGAGCGAGACTCCGTCTCAAAAAAAAAAAAAAAAAGAAAAGAAATAATACAGTGGTTCACGCCTATAATCCTAGCACTTCGGGAGGCTGAGGCAGGTGGATCACCTGAGGTCAGGAGTTCATAACCAACCTGGCCAACATGGTGAAACCCCATCTCTAATAAAAATACAAAATTAGCCAGGCATGGTGGCGCATGCCTTTACTTCCAGCTACTTGGGAGGCTGAGGCAGGAGAATCGCTTGAACCTGGGAGGCGGAGGTTGCAGTGAGCTGGGATTGTACCACTGCACTCCAGCCTCGGCAACAGAGCAAGACTCCGTCTCAAAAGAAAAGAAATAATAAAGAGCAAGAGCAGAAATAAATGAAATTGCAATTTAAAAAATTCAGAAGATCAACAAAATGAAAAGCTGATTTTTTGAAAAGAACAAAATTGACAAACCTTTAGCCAGACTAAGAAAAAAAGACCCAAATAAGTAAAATCAGAGATGAAAAGACCTTACAACTGATATCACAGAAATTCAAAGGATCGTTAGAGACTACTATGAGCAACTATATGCCAATAAATTGGAAAACCAGCTGGGCGCGGTGGCTCATGCCTGTAATCCTGACACTTTGGGAGGCTGAGGCAGTGGACGCTTGAGGTCAGGAGTTCAGGACCAGCCTGGCGAACTTCGCCAACATGGCGAAACTCTGTCTCTACTAAAAATACAAAAATTAGCTGGGCATAGTGGTGCATGCTTGTACTCCCAGCTACTTGGGAGGCTGAGGTGGGAGGACCACTTTGAACCCGGGAAGCAGAGGTTATAGTGAGCAGAGATCGTGCCACTGTACTCCAGCCTGGGTAACAGAGTAAGACTCCATCTCAAAGAAAAGAACAAAAAAACAAAAACAAAAACAAAAAAAACTACAGGCTAATGTCTCCAATGAACATTGATGCAAAATCCTCAACAAAATACCAGCAAATAAAATTCAACAACACATTAAAAATATCATCAGGCAGGGCATGGTGGCTCACACCTGTAATCCCAGCACTTTGGGAGGCCGAGGTGGGTGGATCACTTCAGGTCAGAAGTTCGAGACCATCCTGGCCAACATGGTGAAACCCCGTCTCTACTAATAATACAAAACAATTAGCCGGGCATGGGGGTGCACACCTGTAATCCCAGATACACAGGAGGCTGAGGCAGGGGAATCGCTTGAATCCAGGTGGTAGAGGTTGCAGTGAACCGTGATTAGGCCACTGCACTCCAGCCTGAGTGACAGAGTGAGATTCCGTCTCAGTACAAAAAAACAAAACAAAACAGGTACTTCAGCCAGGTGTGGTGGCTCACACCTGTAATCCCAGCACTTGTGGAGGCCAAGGCGGGTGGATCACCTGAGGTCAGGAGTTCAAGACCAGCCTGGCCAGCATGGTGAAACCCAGTCTCTATTAAAAATCCAAAAAATTAGCTGGGCATGGTGGCAGGCCCCTGTAATCCCAGCTACTTGGGAGGCTTAGGCAGGAAAATAGCTTGAACCCAGGAGGCAGAGGTTGCAGTGAGCTGTTATCACACCATTGCACTCCAGCCTGGGCAACAAGAGCGAAACTCTGTCCCAAAAAAAAAAAAAATCATTCATCATGACCCAGTAGGATTAATTCCAGGGATGCAAGGATGGTTCAACAGGATGGTTCAACATAGGCAAATCAATCAATGTGATACATCATGTCAACCAAAGGAAGAACAAAAGTCATCTGATCATTTCAATGGATGCTCAAAAAGCATTTGATAAAATTCAACATCCTTTCATGATAAAAAAAAAAACCTCAAAAAAATGGGTATAGAAGGAACATACTTCAACACACACACAAAAAAGCCACATATAACAGATCCACAGCTAGTATCATACTGAACAAGGAAAAAATGGAAAACCTTTCCTCTGAAATCTGGAACACGATAAAGATGCCCACTTTCACCACTGGTATTCAACATAGTGCTGAAAGTCCTAGCTAGAGCAATCAATCATGAGAAAGAGATAAAAGGTATTCAAATTAAAAAGGAAAAAGTAAAATTATCCTTGTTTGCAGAAGATACAATCTTATATCTGAAAAAACCTAGATGCCATCAAAAATCTATTAGAACTGATAAAATTAGTAAAGTGGCAGGATACAAAATAAACATACAAAAACCATTTGCATTTATTTATTTAGAGACAGGGTCTCACTCTGTCATCCAGGCTGGAGTTCAGAAGCATGATCATGGCTCATTGTAACCTGCACCTCTTGGGCTCAAGTGATCCTCCCACCTTAGCCACCAGAGTAGCTGGGACTACAGGCATGCACCACCACACCTGGCTAATTTTTATGTTTTTTGCAGAGACAGGGTTTTGCCATGCTGCCCAGGCTGGTCTTGAACTCCTAGGCTTAAGTGATCCTCCCGCTTCAGCCTCCCAAAGTGTTGGGATTACAGGCGTGAGCCACTGCACACAGACCAAGATTTGAAATTAAAGTTCTTCAGAGTTGAATAAAAAATTGTCTGGCATTTGACCAAATGCAGTTTAAAAGCACACATTTGAAGAAGAGTTGAATGAGCATGAGATAAATAATGAATGAAAGGAAATAATTCAACCAAATATGAAAATCAAACTATTTTATTGTAAAAATTTATATAAAATAACTCATAAGGGCAACAGTTAAAAACAAGTTAAACAGAACTAACCAAATATATAAGACATTTCAAATAAAAAATAATAAAAGTCTTGCTAGCTTGCTTGAAAGTGTATCTTTTAGATATATAACACTTTATATCCTAGACTTAAAATTGTGATTTCCATTACACTTAATTAGTATATGAAATATTAAGTACTATTTTTAAAAGACAGGTTCTCAAACTCAAGGATTAACAAATATTTGCAAAGTGAGCACCAAAGTCTTTGTATATTTGTTAACAAAAACACAAATCCAGAATACAAAATCTATCGGAAATTATCTAAGCAAGTATCAAATTATTTAAATATGACTCTGCCTGTATAAAGAGAAAATTAAAATCTTAGTTACACACAAAGTTTTGCACACAATGGGTTTTGTCAGTACACATTTTTTTTTTTTTTTTTGAGAAGGAGTTTCGTTCTCATTGCCCAGGATAGAGTGCAATGGCGTGATCTTGATCTTGGCTCACTGCAACCTCTGCCTCCTGGGTTCAAGCGATTCTCCCGCCTCAGCCTGTAGCTGGGATTACAGGCGCCTGCCACCACACCCAGCTAATTTTTGTATTTTTAATAGAGACAGGGTTTCACCATGTTGGGCAGGATGGTCTCAAACTCCTGACTTCAGGTGATCTGCCGGCCTTGGCCTCTCAAAGTGCTGGGATTACAGGCGTGAGCCAAGGCGCCTGGCCGTAAGTACACTTTTTTGTTTGTCTGTTTGTTTTGAGATGGAGTCTCACTCTGTCGCCCAGGCTGGAGTGCAGTAGCCCGATCTCGGCTCACTGCAATCTCTGCCTCCCAGGTTCAAGTGATTCTCCTGCCTCAGCCTCTTGAGTAGCTGGGATTACAGGCACATGTCACCACGCCTGGCTAATTTTTGTATTTTTAGTAGAGAAGGGGTTTCATCACGTTGGTCAGGCTGGTTTTTTTTTTTTTTTTGGTTGAGAAGGAGTCTCCTTGTGTCGCCTAGGCTGGAGTGCAGTGGCACAATCTTGGCTCTCTGCAAGCTCCCCCTCCCGGGTTCACGCCATTCTCCTGCCTCAGCCTCCCAAGTAGCTGGGACTACAGGCACCCACCACTACGCCCAGCTGATTTTTTTGTATTTTTAGTAGAGACGGGGTTTCATCGCGTTAGCCAGGATGGTCTCAGTCTCCTGACCTCCTGATCTGCCTGCCTCCGCCTCCCAGCTGGGATTACAGGTGTGAGCCACAGCGCCCAGCCTTTCTTTTTTGATACAAAGTCTCGCTCTGTCACCCAAGCTGGAGTACAGAGGCACTATCTTGGCTCACTGCAACTTCTGCCTCCCGGGTTCAAACAATTCTCCTGCCTCAGCCTCCCGAGTAGCTGGAACTACAGGTGACCACTACCTCGCCTGGCTAATTTTTGTATTTTTAGTAGAGACAGAGGTTCACCATACTGGCCAGACTGGTCTCGAACACCTGACCTTATGATCTGCCCGCCTCGGCCTCCCAAAGTGCTGGGATTACAGGGGTGAGCTACCACGCCCGGCCTCGTCAGTAAACATTTAAAAAAAAAAAAAAACAACTCAGCTACCATTCCTTAAAGTCTTTGTACAAATATGTGCTAGAAACTAAAAGGACTTTTAATAATTTCAAGATTACATAGAAAAATACATTTTTTGTTGTTGAAATTACAAATAGTTTTGCTTTTGAACTTATAAACATTTTCGGGATTCAGTCCAAAGTTTCTAGAAAACAGTTTCTATAAATATACTTAAACTTTTAGTAGAGATGGGGTCTTCTCATTTTGTTGCCCAGGCTGCTCTCGAACTCCTGGGCTCAAGCAATCCTCTGGCCTCAGCCTCCCAAAGTGCTGGGATTACAGGTGCAGTTTCAATATTAATGTGGATTTTTTTCCTCCATTAGAAAAGGAAAGAATTCTACCTGAAAACCATACTTAACAGAGTCCATTTTCCCCAGTAAGTTCTCCCTCAAAACCAGTCATAAGCTTTCACATATAAGCTCTTCCCACAACTATTTTGAAGAAAATTTGCTACTTCACATGTTCTCCTTACTCATTTAAAATGAGATTTTGTAGTTATTTGGTGACAAACTATTGTTTAGATGACTTTGTCCAAATATGTACTGATATCAGACAAAAAGTAAATATCTGCAAATATCTGAGGCTATCTCAATTTAAACAATAAGAATTTTATTTACATGACTATTGCAGGTAACTGTTGATTCAAATAAGACGTTCTATGTTGATTAATGCCATTACTCTACAAATAGTCCTTTTACAAAGCTACGTTCAAATTTCCCATGCCATGCATTTCACAACGAGGACCTGGATTCAGGTAGTAGGTTAGAAAGCCTATAATCAATCATGACAAGCTGACTTTGACTAACAGTCATTCCATTTAAAAGATGAAAGCCACAAACATGTGCTTTCTTGCCCCTTTCTGGACAGCAACCAGTCATAGAATATTTTAGGATATACTGCATAGAATGGCTCCCTCAAACAAATCAGTCCTCCGGAAGCACAGGATAAAAAGGATGTTTGGGAAATATTTTCTGTAAGGTCACTACATTAAAAATTATCCTATATCTATCTTTATTTTTTTCAGTCTTCCCAACAAAGAATCTGCTATGTAATTTCTATTAACAGTTCTAAAAGATGGGGAAAGTATTTTATCCTCAGGCAGACACTTTCAGTTTCTTTTTCTTGGCTTTCAGTACTGGAGGCAGAGAAATCTTAAAGGCTGTCCTGAAATTACAGAGAGGAAAACATTTTTTAATATTCTAGAGCTGTGAAGTATTAGCCACCCACACAATCTCAAAGATACTTACTCGCATGTAGTGCAAATGGGGCTGAAATTGCAGAATACTGTAAATTTAAAAAAAAAAAGAAACAATGGAGTGGCTGAAAAACAACACAGTTGAGAAACTGTTTTCCTGCCCCCCAACATAGAAAAAAAAGAAAAACTAGGTACATGAACTTACTTGACAAACACACAGAACAGACATAACCAATTTCAATGAGATTTCGATGACAGAAGCAAGCAGCCCTGTAGTCAACATGAACTGGGGGTGGGAGGATTAACTGAGATCTCTGATCTTGATCGGGAAGAAAGACCCACTGTAAAACAAACAAACAAACAAAATAAACTTTTATTTAAAACATGGGAAAAAAATAACGTGAAGCCCCACCCTTCCAGGCCTTGGAACTCCAACACCTGCATTTATTGCTTTCTCCCAAGTACTAGCACCAGCCATCCTGCTTCCATTCCTTTCCCAGGACACAGAGGTGATCCTTCCCTACAGGCATCAGGGTCACCACTGCTGTCTCCTTACCAGCAAATACTGCAGAAGGGAGGGCATCTGAGGCACCTTCAGGTACAGTCCTCCCGTGATGTCACAAGCCTGCAAGACACAGAGGGCTTGCTGCTAAACTCACACTTACCTAGGGTTTCCAGAGGAATGGGATTCTCACCAACAATGCCTCAGGTCTACAAAATCAGAGGAGGATATGACACCGCAAATTATCATTATTATTATTATTATTATTTATTTTTATTATTTTGACAGAGTCTTGCTCTGTTGCCCAGGCACAATCTTGGCTAACTCCAACCTCTGCTTCCGCATTCAAGCGATTCTCCTGCCTTAGCCTCCCGAGTAGCTGGAATTACAGGCATGCGCCACCACGTCCAGCTAATTTTTGTATTTTTAGTAGAGACGGGGTTTCGCCAGTCACATGGTAATTCTATGTTTAACTTTTCCAGGAAGTTCTGAACTGTTTCCTGAAGTGGCTATACCATTTTACATTTCTAGCAGCAATGTAGGAGGGATCCAACTTCTCTATATCCTCACCAACATTTATTATTAGCTGACTTTTGGATTACAGCTGTCCTAGTGGAGTGAAGTATTAGCTCATTGTGGTTTTGATTTGCACTTCCCTGGTCGGTAACGATATTAAGCATCTTTTCATGTGCTTCTTGGCCATTTGCAGATCTTTGGAAAAATATCTGTTCAAATCCTTGACCCACTTTGAAGTGAGTTATTTGTCTTATTTTTGAATTTTAAGAGTTCTTTATATAATCAGAATACTAGTCCCTTTATCAGATACATCATTTGCAAATATCTCTCCCAGTTGTCTTTTTACCTTGGAAACACAAAATTTTAATTTTATGAGATTTGTTTTCATTGTATTTTGTTAATTTTATTATGTAAAAAGAAACTGTGAGATGGCTTTATTCTGTTCTCTTTAAGAAATAACACTTTTTTGTCTAGGTGCAGTGGCTCATGCCTGTAATCCCATCACTTTGGGAGGCCAAGGCTTCAGGACTGTTTGAGCCCAGGAATTCAAGACCAGCCTGAGCAACATAGTGAAACCCTGTCTCTACAACAAATTTAAAAAATTAGGCTGGGCGAGGTGGCTCATCCCTGTAATCTCAGCACTTTGGGAGGTCAAAGCAGGCAGATCACTTGAGGTTAGCAGTTCGACACCAGCCTAGCCAACAGGGTAAAACCCTGTCTCTACTAAAAATACAAAAATTAGCTGGGCGTAGTGGCGGGTACCTGTAATCCCAGCTGCTTGGGAGGCTAAGGCAGGAGAATCGCTGGAACCCAGGAGTTGGGGTTTCAGTGAGCCAAAACCACACCATTGCACTCCAGCCTGGGCAACAAGAGCGAAACTCCGTCTCAAAAAATTACAAAATTAGCCAGGCATTGTAGTGCATGCCAGTGATCCCAGATACTCAGGAGACTGAGTTGGAGGATCACTTGAGCTGGGGAGGATGAGGCTGCAGTGAGCCATGATCACGCCACTGCATTCCAGCCGGGGCAAGGGCAAGACCCTGTCTCAAAATAAAATAAAATAAAAATAACACTCTTTTGAATTTGGTCCTCTTTTTCTAAGCTTTTGCTATCTTCAGAGTGTTCCAAAGACACAAAACACTCGCGCTCTCCTGGTTGCTGACACTAAGGTTCCCTGTCCATGTTCATGGTTTTTCCCAACAATCACTCATCTATTCATTTGATAAACACAGCTTTCTCGCTTTGACACGGCAGTGCTTCCGTTTACACTGAAAACCCTAGCTCTGATCCTAGGACCCTGAGGCTCCTCTGATAGTCCCGTCCTGGTTCAGTTGGCCTGTTCGATTCATTTACACATTTAACAACTGTTTTAGAGCACTGTGCAGGGTTACAGCAATAAACATCACGGAGTCCATCCTCGTGAAGTTAACATTCTAGTGGAGAAGGCAGAGAGTAAATCAGACAAGTAAATGCAAAAATGATGTTATAGGTTATGATCATTTCTATGAAGAAAAATAAAGTAGGCTAAGGGGAGAGGGAGTAACACTAACAATGGTGGTCAGGGAAGGCTTCTCTGAGGAGGTGACACAGAAGTAGAGACCTGAAGGCAGGCAGGGAGTAGGCCATGCAAATACCTGCGGGAAGAGCTTGCAAGCAGAGAGAACAGCAAGTGCGTCGCCCCTCTGGCCGAAGCAGGCCTGTTTCAGACAATAGCAACGGGGCAGGGCAGTGGGGCCAGACTGAACAGGGAGAGTGTGGAAGATACCGGGCAAAAGCTTCCCAGAAGCCTCAGCAAGCAGCATCTGGAAGGCCCTGGCAGGCCCTGACTCTGGGTTTTAGTCGACATGTGATAATAGGCCATGGGGGGGTTTTAAGCAAGTGAGTAACAGGTTCTAATTTATATTAGGTTGGTGCAAAAGTAATTGCGGTGTTTACTGTTAAAAAAAAAAAAGGCAAAAACCGCAATTACTTTTGCACCAACCTTGTATTTTAAAACTTCATTCTAACAGCTGTTCTGAGAACCAACTTTCAACATTTATTTATTTTTTTAAAAAAAGGGAGACAGGGTTTCCCTGGAGTGCAGTAACATGATCATAGCTGACTGCAGCTTCGAACTCCTGAGCTCAGCCAGGATATATATACATGCATATATACATATATATATATATATTTTTTTTTAGATAGAGTCTTGCTCTGTCGCCCAAGCTGGAGTGCAGTGGTGCAATCTCAGCTCATGTAAGCTCTGCCTCCTGGGTTCACGTCATTCTCCTGCCTCAGCCTCCCGAGTAGCTGGGACTACAGGCGCCTGCCATCATGCCCGGTTAATTTTTTGTATTTTTAGTAGAGGTGAGGTTTCACCGTGTTAGCCAGGATGGTCTCGATCTCCTGACTTTGTGATCCACCCGCCTCAGCCTCCCAAAGTGCTGAGATTACAGGTGTGAGCCACCATGCCGGACCTCAGCCAGGATATATTTTAAAGGTGGAATCAACAGGATTTGCTCATGTTTATGAAAGGAGGGAAGAGAAGAGACAAGGAAGAGTGAGGTTTTTGCCTGAGCTGCTGAGTCAACTGCACTGCCACTTAGGGAGATGGGGCAGGAAGAGGCTGAGAGGACCAACCAAGAGCTCTCTGGTTTGGACACATGATGCTGAAGATGTCTGCCAGACATCCAAGAGGAGGTACTACATACACGGCTGATTCTGCAAGTCTGGAACTCAGGACAGTCTGGGACTGGACTAGAGAAATGAATGTGAGGGCCAAGGAGGTAGAGCTGGTATGTGAATTCATGGCAGACACAAGATCATCTTGGAGTTAACAGACAATGTGTAGACTGAAATGTGTTGCTAGGAAATGAATTCAAACTTTTTGAATTTTTACTACTGAAATACAATACTTACAAGAGTCTGTATACATAATGTGTAAGTATGGTTTAAATAATTGAATGAACATCATATACCTATGATCAAGTTGAAGAAACAGTAGAGTTTCAGAACCTTTGAAGCCTGTGAATTTTCCCATTGGACCTCGCTCTCCCCATCCTTCAACCCCAGCAGTAACCTAAATTCAGGGTTTGTCACAGTTTTGTGCTTGTAACTGATCCTTTAGGAAACAACATTTGTGGCCAAAAAACATCTAACAAAAACTCAGTAATTTCTTCAGACTTACTTTAGGGTTTTGTTTCCTTTGGGTTAAAGTAAAATTCAGTTTTTGTCTTTTCATTAAAAGCAACGTCTGACAGTGCTGCCCAGCGGAAATAGAATGCAGGCAATATGTAATTTCACATGTTCCAGCAGCTCCACACGCAAGGGGGAAATAAATGATAAAATCACGTTCAATAACATACTGTACTTAACCCAATATACCCAAAGCACTTTCATTTTAAATTGTAATCACTATAAAAATCACTAATTGTCATAATCACCCACACAAAGCATGGTTTTAAAACATACCTGTTGGAGGAGCCCTGAGTCGGAATCTAAAACGCAGGCATCAATCAAAATATTCTGAAAGAAACGTTTTGAAAGTATTACAGAAATAACAGTAATGATTACCCTATACTGAGAACCTACTACATGCCATACTCTATGCTTAAAATAGCTCACTCAATACGCAACGTGACTCTCAACGGCAGATATTTGCATTTGGCAGCTGAAGCACCCAGGACATGGCTGGGCTGTGGTCACAGAGCCAGCGGGTGGGAAAGCTCTCACCCTACTTGGCCTGTCTCCGAAGTTCAGGCTCTTTTCACTACATCATGCTGCCACTCCACAACAGAGAACATTATGCATGGCTACAGCAGCATTTTATGTTAAAACTGAAGTTTTGTTTTGTTTTTTTGAGGCGGAGTCTAGCTCTGTTGCCCAGGCTGGAGGGCTGTGGTGCGATCTCCACTTGCTGCAAGCTCCGCCTCCCGGGTTCACATCATTCTCCTGCCTCAGCCTCCCGAGTAGCTGGGACTACAGGCGCCCGCCACCTCACCCGGCTACTTTTGTATTTTAGTAGAGACGGGGTTTTACCATGTTAGCCAGGATGGTCTCAATCTCCTGAGCTTGTGATCCGCCCGCCTCGGCCTCCCAAAGTGCTGGGATTACAGGCATGAGCCACCTCGCCCGGCTAACACTGAAGTTTTAAGAAGGGTTTCTTTTTTTATAAATACATCAAAGAAGAAAATGTATTATACTACATCTGTACATTTCAACTCTTTGCAAAGTAAAAATATTGAATCTTTATAGATTTCACCACAGCAAAAAGATAAAGAAATTGAGGCAAGGTTTATACAGCAAACTGTCAAACCAGGGATTCTTGGCATAGGGTCCATGGATGGGCTAAAGATTACCTGAATACCATGAAACTCTATGCAAAACTGTGGTTGAGTGCACACTGTTCTGGGAATGCATCAGATTCTCAAGTGGTCCAAGACCCAAAATAGAAAAAAGACTAGAACATTCTTTGCCCATTCATAAGGTTATGTAGTCAGAATACCTCAGAGTACAGCATTCAAAAAATGAAACTGACTCCTTCATTATGAAACAAATACTTTAAATGGCAGGCTCTCAGTTCACCTGTTTCTGTGCTGCGAAGATGACATTCATGAAGTTCATATACTGCAACGCACTGTCTTCTGCAGCCTTAATCACCTAAAAATCACAGTCATGTTAATTCTGCCCAGGCACATCCCAGTTCTCTCACACCAATGTCACATAATATATTGCGAACCACAGCCAACATTACTCCAGTTTGTCTTCCCATTTATCATTGCTAAATGATACCGAAAGTATAAAGATGACACTAACATTTCCCCCAAAATCCTACCACCCAAGGACAGTCCACGTAAGGGTTTGATGAACTCCTTCTGGGGAGCACCTGCGTGGGCAGGTATATACATGCACACCCAAAACACAAACACAAACATACATAAAATACATATACACACACACACACCCAAAATACACACACCCCCAAAATACACACACACACCCACCCAAAATATACACATGCACACCCAAAATACACACACTCCCAAATTACACACACCTACCCACCCAAAATATACACATGCACATCCAAAATACACACATGAACCCCAAAATACACACACCCCAAAAATACACACCCCCCCAAAAATACCCCAAAATACACACACACCCAAAATACACACACCGCAAATACATACACATACACCCAAAATTCACAGGTATGCACATCCAAAATATATACACACCCAAAATACACAGGTACGCACACCCGAAATACATACACACTCAAAATATACACACCCCAAAAGTACACCCTCAAAATACACACACCCAAAACACACACACACAACCAATAAACACACCCCCAAAAAATACACATCCAAAGCATACCCCCGAAATACACACCCTTTAAAATACACATACCCCAAATACACACATAAAATATACACAAACCCCAAAAACACCCAAAACACACAAACATACCCCAAATACATACACACACCCAAAACACACACACATCCAAAATATACACACATACACATACCCAGAATACACACACATCCAAAATACACACACTCACACGTGTCAGGATGATTACTTAGCATTCTGCAACCTGCTTTTTCAGTCCACAATAAATGAATAAACACACCCCAAAAAATACACATCCAAAGCATACCCCGAAATACACACCCTTTAAAATACACATACCCCAAATACACACATAAAATATACACAAACCCCAAAACACCCAAAACACACAAACATACCCCAAATACATACACACACCCAAAACACACACACATCCAAAATATACACACATACACATACCCAGAATACACACACATCCAAAATACACACACTCACACGTGTCAGGATGATTACTTAGCATTCTGCAACCTGCTTTTTCAGTCCACAATAAATGTGGGAAAAAATATTCTAATGTCAATGAATTAGAATATATACTTCTAGAATATATGCTTCTTGCAGACTTCATAAATTTCCACTATTTAAGCAGTTTCCAATTCTCGGTTTTAAACAATGTTCTGATGACACCCTCATATACTCTCTACACAGCTCTCTAATTACCTCCGGAAAATAAGCAGTGATTACTAAAGTGTATGCACATTTAATTTTGATACAGATTACCAAAATGCACCCCAGAAAAATTTTTACCAATTTATCCTCCTATCAGCAATGCATGAGAATAAGCAATCCCCAACATCACCATCAACCCAGGGAACTGCCAGCTTTTTCATTTGCACTAAACAACTGTGATCCACCTGCCTCGGCCTTCCCAAGTGTTGGGATTACAGGCATGAGCCATCACGCCCGGCCAATTACTTGACATTTCTTTGCTTACTAGTAAGACTGAACATATTTTCAAATGCTAAAACTGACCTTTTGCTTTTGCAGACTGCTCGTTTTCTACCTGTTTTTCTAAAGCTTGACTTTTAACAATGAATTTATGGCCGGGTGCGGTGGCGTGAGCTACTGCACCCAGCCTTCTTCTAGTACTGTTATGACTTGAACCTTTACACTGAAATGTTTGATCTTTACTAGAATATATTTAAGTGTAAGTGGTGAGACAAGGAACAAGCTCTGTTTTCCCCCAAATGGCCAATCAGCTGGGCCAGCACCTTTTACTGAGCAACTCATTTTCTCCCCACTAATTTGAAGTGCTTCCTCTGTGACAAGTCCAGCTCTCCCATGTACATGGTTTGATTACTGGACTCTAGTCTTTCCTATTTTGTTTGTGTGCTCTGTGCTACTACCACACAGTGACTTGCTCTACATTGTGTTATAAGGACTAATGCAGCAAGTTCCTACTTACTAATCCTTTTCAGAAAGTTCCTGACTATTCTTTTAAATTTATTCTTCCAGATAAACTGTTGAATTTCCTTTTTTTTTTTTTTTTTTTTCTGAGATGGAGTCTTGCTCTGTAGCCCAGGCAGGACTGCAGGGGCGCAATCTCGGCTCACTGCAACCTCCACCTCCCAGGTTCAAGCGATTTTCATGCCTCAGCCTCTTTAGTAGCTGGGACTACAAGTGCCCACCACCACACCCAGCTAATTTTTTGTATTTTTAGTAGAGATGGCGTTTCACCATATTGGCCAGGATGGTCTCAAACTCCTGACCTCTTGATCTGTCCGCCTTGGCCTCCCAAAGTGCTGGGATTATAGGCGTGAGCCACTACACTCACCTTGAATTTCTTTTTTAAATCTCCCCACCCTGCCAGGAAAAAAAAAACCTCCCTGATATTCTGACTGAGATTGTAAACTGAATTTACAGAATGATTTTGGGAAAACTGACAACCAAGAACAAAATATGGCTCTCCATTTATTCTTCTCTCTCTCTCAGAATTTTAGTTTTCCTTATCATCAGTTTTACACATTGCTTGTTAAACGAATCCTGGATAGTTAATATTTTTTGCTCCTACTATAAATGGGTTTTATTTCTCATCATGTTTTCTTTTTTTTTTTTTTTTTTGAGACGGAGTCTCACTCTGTTACCCAGGCTAGAGTGCAGTGGCGCAATCTCGGCTCACTGCAACCTTCGGCTCACTGCAACCTCCGTCTCCCAGGTTCAAGCGATTCTCCTGCCTCGGGCTCCTGAGCAGCTGGGACTATAGGCATGCACCACCACACTCAGCTAATTTTTGTATTTTGAGTAGAGACGGGGTTTCACCATGTTGGCCAGGCTGGTCTCAAGCTCCTGACCTCAAGTGATCTGCCCACCACGGCCTCCCAAAGTGCTGGGATTACAGGTGTGAGCCACCACACCCGGCCTCCCATTATGTTTTCTAATTATCTACAGTTGTCATATAAAAAAGTAATGATTTTTAAATCTTACCAATATCCTTGACTTCATTTCCTGATTATCTATAAAGAGAAAAAAGCAGAAAAAAATTTAACTAGATCTTATTAATCATATATGGTTTCCTAACCAATTTTTAAACAGTCCAGCAAAGAAATACTAGTAAAATAAGTAGGATTATAGTTCTCATAGGAAAATGCAGGCTCTTACCTTTAATTTCCTTGTTTATTCTGTGAATGTCTTAATTTCTTAACATTAAGGAATACAAAATATTATTTTACTTCATAAATATTTATAGTAAAAGAAATATAACCTCCAATTTTAAATAAACCCAGCATCTACCCAGCTAAGAAGGGAAATGCTCCACTTACCAAGATAAATACACGAGAGTGATTGGGGGTTTTCAGTTACTAACTCTGCAGTCAACTGGGCTTTGTAATCTAACCAAAATATAATCTCTGTCCCAGAAAATTAAAATTCGCAACACTTGACTGTCCTATTGTTATCTACCGTGTCCTAAATTTGAATCCTGGGACAAGAAGTATTGATTTACAAAGATGTTCAGGCAACTCACATCAAACTCTAGGACAAAATAATCACTCAATACTGCCCCTCCCCCAAAAATTAATGCCATAAGACTGAGAAAACATCACACAGATAAAATGGAAAGGTATTGCCCTACGCTACATGCAAAACCACCTGTTCACCTATGGAGAAGTGGCCACTCATTTATTAAGCTTCAGGGCTCCTAAACGGCTTTTAAAAATCAAACACTGTTCCCAAGTCAAGAAGAAAATGAAAATGTTTAAAAAGTCTGAATTTATCAAAATAAGAAACAAGAAAGCACCCTGAAGCAGTGTTTCCTGCAGGCAGAAAGACATAATGGAGAAGCTAGAGTTTTCTCACTCTTCCCCATTTCCAGTTTTTACAGCTTGTCTTAAAAAACATTTCAAAGCCAGCCACGCACAGTGGCCTGTAATCCCAGCACTTTGGGAGGCCGAAGTTGGTGGATCACTTGAGGTCAGGAGTTCAAGACCAGCCTGACTAACTTGGTGAAACTACATCTCTACTAAAAATACAAAAAAATTTAGCCGGGTGTGATGGCGGGCACCTGTCCCAACTACTTGGGAGGCTGAAGCAAGATAATTGCTTGAATCCAGGAGGCGAAGGTTGCAGTGAGCCGAGATTGTGCCACTGCACTCCAACTTGGGTTGACAGAGTGAGACTCTGTCTCAAAAAAAGAAAAATTCGGCTACGTCGTGCCCTGCGCGTGAGCAGCTGCAGCGGCAGAGGCAGCATCCAGCGGCGGCGCCAGCAGTTCCAGCCCGTTGCTTTACTTTTTGCTTCACCGACATAGTCATTATGCCGAAGAGAAAAAGTTCAGAGAATACAGAGGGCAAAGATGGATCCAAGTAACTAAACAGGAGCCCACAGACGGGTCTGCCCAGATGTCAGCGAAACTGCTCCACCAAACCTGGAACCCAAAACAGAAAAACATACTGCTAAGAAAGAACTGGAGCAAGATTAGCAAGGCTGCTAAAGGGAAGAAGGAGGAAAAGCAGGAAGTGGAAAGGAAGGCACAGAAAACTGAATCTGAGATAACGAGGAGAATGAATTGTCATGAAAAATTGGGGTTGATTTACTGTATCTCTTGAGACAACTCTTAAAAGCTATTTTACCAAGTAATTTTGTAAATGCTAATTTTTTAGGACTTACTAGTTGGCATACAAAAATATATAAGGATGGACATTTTACTCTCATAGTCATGCTTTTTGGAAATTTACATCATCCTCGAAGTTAAAATAAATATTAGTTAAATATTGGAAAAGCTGTGGTGTAGATTTGATTCAGCATTCACATTGCACTTGCTTTAAATTTAGCTCCTGTGCATACTGTGGTGTTTTTACTGTGCATATTTGAATTATTTCATGCAGTTTTTTGGAAGCAATATCAGTGGTGCTTTTGTACCTAGGTTTTATGTGATTTTAATGAAACATGGATAGTTTGTGGCCACCTGCTGACTATTTCTTTAAATAAAATCTTACTTGTCTGCAAAAAAAAAAAAAAAAAAAGAAAGAAAAATTCAAAACCAATATAAACTATTGTTTTTAAATTACCCTTCAGTTGAGAGTACTCACACCTCCCATTAATGAGCACCCAAGGTTCTAAGAAATGTCACAAGTCAAGATATGTTTATTACAGAAGACACCTTTAAATGATTCAGACACCAAGGATACAGCAAAGTGCTTTGGCCAGGGATCCTGCCAGCAAAGTTTCTGTATGTTGACCCTTTATGTCACCTGCAAATAACAGAAAATATTTAAAAGGGAATTTTTAAGTACTTTCTTGAACTAAAATAATTGGGTGCTTTCCTGAACTAAGTATGCTTTCAAACCAAAACACTCTTCATGAATGAAATCAAACAAGACATTTTCAAACTAGGTTTAAAAACATAGCAATGTGTTCTTGGTAATGGTTAACTAAGCAACTTTTTAACCTTTTCTCAATGTAAAACATCCTGGTGTTTGTTCAGGGACTAGCGGGAGGGTGAGGGGGAACAGGGAGTTACTGTTTAACGGGTACAGAATTTCAGTTTGTAAAGACGAAAAAGTTCTGGCGATGGACGGTGGTGATGATTGCAAAACAAGGCGAATATACTCAACATTACTGAACTGTACACTTAAATATTGTCAAAATGGTAAATTTTATGGTAAGTAAATTTTACATTAGAAATTCTAAAAATCAGTAAAATGGCAAATTTTGTTATTTGTACTTTACCATACACACACACAAAAAGGTCCTGTTTTTACTTGGAAAGGTTCCAGTTTATTCGTGATCTATGTGGTAAAAAATGTCACGCGTAAGTCTAGCAGCCCGGACAGAGTACAAGGCTCTGAGGCCCCCTGCCCTCCCTCTCCCACCATCCCCTCCTTCCCATCACCCTCTGTGCTCAGCCAGTGCAAGGAAGACTGGAGAAACTCTTTCCTCTAGCCATGAGAAGCAGGGAGGAGTTTGCCACTTGTTTGGTGCCCTGGGTGAAAAAAGTCACTCAAGATATCAAAATCCTAAAACTACAGTTCAAGAGGGCAAGGAGCCCAGATTGACACTCTGTGCAAGCTAGCTTAGAGCTGGTCCAGGAGAACTGATGCCCCATGGGTGAGGTCAGACCAGAAAAGGTCTTGAACACTATACTGTGAAGCTGAGCTGAGACTTAATCCTGGAGGCCAGTGACTCTCAAAGTGAGATTCTGGAACCAGCTATAGGGGCACCACCTGGGACTGTAATAGAAATATAAAGTCTCCGGACCTCCCTAGATCCAGTGAATTGGAAACTTAGTGGGGCCTGACACTGTTTCAACAAGACTTCCAGCTGATTTTTTAACAGGTTTATAATTTACAAACCATAAATTCTGGTCTAAAAGTACTTTTAGGGATGCAATTTAATTATTTTTAGTAAATTTACAATTATGCAATCATCATCACAATCCAATTTTAGAACAGTCTCCTATTACGCCAAAAGATCACTTGGGCCCATTTGCAATCACTCCCGAGTCTCTGCCCAGCCCTGGGCAACCACTAACCAACTTTCTGTCTCTATAAAATTGTCTTTTCCCTCAGGTGATTCTGATTCAGGCTAAGGTTTGGAAACCACCACCTGTAGGCAGAAGGGAGCCAGGAAAGGCCTATGGGCCCAGGAATAGCAGCTTTTTTTTTTTTTTTTTTTTTTTTTTTTTTTTTTGAGACGGAGTCTTGCTCTGTCGCCCAGGCTGGAGTGCAGTGGCCGGATCTCAGCTCACTGCAAGCTCTGCTTCTGGGTTCACGCCATTCTCCTGCCTCAGGCTCCCGAATAGCTGGGACTACAGGCGCCCCCCCCCCCCCCCGGCTTTTTTTTTTTTTTTTTTTTTGTATTTTTTAGTAGAGACGGGGTTTCACCGTGTTAGCCAGGATGGTCTCGATCTCCTGACCTCGTGATCCGCCCGTCTCGGCCTCCCAAAGTGCTGGGATTACAGGCTTGAGCCACCACGCCCGGCCTAGCAGCTTTGATTTTTAAGATGATAACTCTGGAGGCTGAGTCCAAAGACTTGACTGGGAAGACAGGAGTCAGAAAACCAGTTAGAAGCTGTAACAATCATCTAGATCAGTGGCTCTAAACGTGGGGTGAATGTGCCCTACAGGGGGCATCTGCAACGTCTGAAGACATATCTGGTTGTCACAATTGGGGGATATTATGGTGTCTAATGGTCCAAGGTCAGAAATGGTGCTAAACATCCTATAACGCATAGAACAGCTGCCACAACAAAGAATTATCCAGCCCAAAATGTCAACAGTGCTGAGGTTGATCAAGATGACAATAAGGGATGGGGCCTGGGTGTGGTGGCTCACACCTGTAATCCCAGCACTTTGGAAGGCCGAATCGGGTGGATCACCTGAGGTCAGGAGTTCGAGATAAGCCTGGCCAGCATGGTGAAACCCCGTCTCTACTAAAAACATTAAAAATTAGCCGGGTGTGGTGGTACGCGCCTGTAACTCCAGCTACTTGGGAGGCTAAGGCAGGAAAACTACTTGAACCCGGAAGGCGGAGGTTGCAGTGAGCTGAGATCACACGCCATTGCACTCCAGCCTGGGCGACGAGGGCGAAACTCCATCTCAAAAAAAAAAAAAGATGACAATAGGGATGGGGGCTGGGTGTGGTGGCTCATGCCTGTAATCCCAGCACTTTGGGAGGCAGAGGCAGGAGGATAGCTTGAGCCCAAGAGTTCCAGACCAGCCTGGGCAACATAGCAAGACCCCATCTCTATAAACATTTTTAAAAATAAAAGATGACAATAAGGAGTGGGATTCTGAAGACACTTCTGAGGCTAAACAACTAGGATTTTGTAGCTGATTAGATGTTGGATGTGAGGAGGAGTTACAAATGAAAGCTTTAAGTTTAGAAAACTAGGTGGATGGGGGCTGACAGAAATAGAATGGAAATGGTGGTGTGATTGAGAGCAAAGATAATGAGACTAGCCTGGGCCATGTCAAGAGACTGTGGGACGCTGAAATGGAGGCATTTGAGCGTGAAAGAAAGTCTGGGTTAGAGACAAAGTTGGAAAGTGTCCACATATAAAAGATAATTAAAGGCAAAAGTGGGTAAGAACATACAGAGGGAGAAAAGATGAAAATCATGTGTCAAATTAAAAACGTATTTTAAGAGACAAGACGAAGGAAAAGCCAGAAATAGAGACTATGAAGTAATGTTTCAAGAAAAGAGGAAAAACAGGTCACAGGGCATTCTTAGAAGCCAAAAGACATGTTTCAAGAAGTAAAGGCTGGTCAGCAGTGTCAAATGCCGTAGAGGCTAAGCGAATAATGAACCGGCTTTGATGAAAATGATTTTTAAAAAGAGAGAACATGCAGGCGTACAATATAAAGAACCCACATCTTTTAACTTAAAGCCTAAAGGACCTCCAAAATCAACCCTATTTGCAAAATAACAATTTTTAAAAGCTGTTACTTTTGGTCATTAGATCTTTAATCTCTTCAACAATAACTTCATTCGCTGAGGTTAAAAGTTCGTATTTTCCATCTTTACTCCCAGAGGGATTAAATTCAGGAGGGTTGCCAGGGTCTCCGAAGAAGTCTCCAAGTCTGCCATTCTTTCCAGGATACAAGAATCGGCTGAAACAGCAGGGGAAAAACCCTGGTTACACCAGGCCTCACTGCCCATGCTCACTCATGATCAGAATGAAATTCAGCAGACAACAAACAAAATCACAATGTGGGATTCACAAAATTCTACAGTAAACTTCATTTTTTTAAAATGTGTAAGATAAAATTTTTTTTTAATGTGTAAGAAAAGGGTATAAAACAAAGTAAAATGTGTAAAATAGGCAAATTGGCCACAGAATGTTTTACTGGTTCCAGTGTTTTCTGAAAAGTGTGGGGAAATACAGAGGGCGTTGGGTTATAATCTTTGAAATGCTGCAGAGAGGTGCCTGTGCCTTCCTTTCTCAAATGACAACCACAACAGGTTCATACCAAATTCCAACTCACTACTAGTTTATTATTTGAGGTACACATCTATCCCAGTAATAAAAATCTGGTCCAAAGGTCCCTGAAAAGATTCTCCCAGTGATTCATGACTCTTTTTTTCTTTGAGACACAGTCCTGCTCTGTCACCCAGACTGGAGTGCAGTGGTGCAGTCTCAGCTCACTGCAACCTCCACCTCCCGGGCTCAAGTGATTCTCGTGCCTCAGCCTCCCGAGTAGCTGGAATTACAGGTGTGTGCCACCAGGCCCCAGCTAATTTTTTGTATTTTTACTAGAGATGGGGTTTCACTATGTTGGCCGCTATGTATGGCTGGTCTCAAACTCCTGACCTCAAGTAATCTGCCCACCTCAGCCTCCGGAAGTGTTGGGATTACAGGCGTGAGCCACCGTGCCCAGCCTCATGACCTTTTTCTTTTTCTTTGAGACGGAGTCTTGCTCTGTCACCCAGGCTGGAGTGCAGTGGCATGATCTCAGCTCACTACAAGCTCCGCCTCCCAGGTTCACGCCATTCTCCTGCCTCAGCCTCCCGAGTAGCTGGGACTACAGGCGCCCGCCACCACGCCTGGCTACTTTTTTTTTGTATTTTTAATAGAGACGGGGTTTCACCATGTTAGCCAGGATGGTCTCAATCTCCTGACCTCGTGGTCCGCCCGCCTTGGCCTCCCGAAGTGCTGCAACTACAGACTTGAGCCACCGCACCCGGCCATGGCCTCGTGACTTAAAAAAAAAAAAACAAAAAAAACTTTGACAGGTATAGTTTTACTGGTATTGTAACCAAACTAGCATCATCTTTTCATCCAATTCTGAGAAAAAATATGTAGTGAGGATGAGAATAAGAGTATGTGTTTGGTGGCCCATGGGCTCTTTCACCCACCAGAGGAAGCAGGCAGCCCTAAGAACCAAGAAAATCTGAGAGCTACCATATGAAATATGTTGGTAAGCAAGAGTCTTCAATTGTAATGTGGTGATTAAGACATAGAAGAGCCAGGCGTGGTGGCTGATCCCTGCAATCCCAGCACTTTGGGAGGCTGGGGTGAAAGGATTGCTTGAGCCTAGGAGAGCAAGACCAGCCTGGGCAACACAGTGAGAGCCCATCTCTATAAAAAATTCAAAAATCATACCGAGTGTGGTTGTGAACACCTGCAGTCCCAGCTACTTGGGAGGCTGAGGCAGGAGGATCACTTATGCCCAGAAGGTCAGAGGCTACAGTGGCCCATGATAGTGCCACCGTACTCCAGCCTGGGTGACAGAACAAGACCCTGTCTCAAAAAACAAAAAAAACCGACATCGAAGAGCTGTGTCTTACATGGGAATTCAACTCTTCTGTCAGTGCATAATGTGAGAAGTAAATATGGCCCAAATTATTCACAAAAACTTTGCTGTATCCACGGTCACATTTACACATCAGCTGCAGGCTATGCACCATCTTGCAGTGAGTCTAACACAGCCAGTTTCACACCAGTGTGAGAAACGACCACTGTTTCTTCTGCCAAGCACCAGATGGAGTAGTTGGCTTGGGTTTAGAAGCCAGTGTTATAAGAAAAATCCTTATTTCTAAGCACCAGGTTCACTCACAGAGCAGGGAAACAGGCCACAAGAACTATGCAGAGCCAAAGGTAAACAGAATCACATCTCCCATCTCACTTGCACTCTGGGGCAGACACAAAATGGGAAGACAGGTGAGGGAAAGTAGCTGCCCGACTGGATAGCTCTCTTCCCCTTTCTGCCTAAATAATATAGTTCAATCTGTGCAAATTACGTGGGCCATTATGTAACTCCACTATCGACTAACAATGTACACGTACTGGCTCTTGGTGCTGTGGCTGTTCACTGGCACAGAAAACATTTTCTTTTGCAACATGGCATAGGAACAAAACATGCCAACTGGCACAAAAAATTTCATGAATGTTAAGCACTGAATAGGAAAAGCAATTGCAACGGTCATACCTTTCTTGAATGTGACTTAGCACTGAATAGGAAAAGCAATTGCAACGGTCATACCTTTCTTGAATGTGACTCGCTATCACAGCAAGTTTGTTGGAACGATTCATGAATAAATGCGAATTTCCCAGCACCATCACAGCATCTATGCATTTGGATAAGGTAAACTGTTGAAAAAAAAGAAAGACATTAGAAAAACAAATTAGCTATCCAAATAACCATGTCAGTTCTTGACATAATTAAGATTTCATTTAGATCGGGTGCAGTGGCTCAAGCCTGTAATCCCAGCACCCTGAGAGGCCAAGGTGGGAGGACTGCTTGAGTTCAGGAGTTTGAGACCAGCCTGGGCAACATAATGAAACCTTAGCTCTATAAAAAAGAAACAAAACTAGCCAGCCATGGTGGTGTGCACCCGTAGTCCTAGCTACTTGGGAGGCTGAGGTGGCAGGATCGCTTGAGCCCTGGAGAGCCAGGCTGCAGTAAGCCAAGATTGTACCACTGTACTGCAGCCTGGACAACAGAGCTAGACCCTGTAACAAACAAACAAAAAAAATACTTCATTTAAATTTTAGATAATTATTCACCACTAAAAATTTGCTCAGGAGTTCCCCTTCTCCAAAGCCATAAACAAAAACACTTGAAAACTATAGTTTTCTAATTTTATTTATATGAGATCATTTCTACATTAGTACAATATTCCACAAATATTTGCAGCGTAAAATTTAAGGAATAACAAACACGTCACATGTTCTGTGATAAAATTTCCAGCAAACTATTACTATATGTGGCGTAGATAATGAATACATACTGAAAACACTGGAGACCTATAAAAATGTTTAATTCATTTGTTCACTAAGTATACTGAGCCACTACTGTATGTCTGGTATATACTTAATGAACAATATAGTGGTTGCTCAGTATACTTAGTGGGCAAATGAATTAAAAACTTTTTTTTTTTGAGATGGAGTCTCATGCTGTCACCGGGCTGGAGTGCAGTGGCCCGATCTCGGCTTACTACAACTTCCACCTCCCAGGTTCAAGCAGTTCTCCTGCCTCGGTCTCCCCAGTAGCTGGGACTAGAGGCCCATGCTACCACGCCTGGCTACTTTTTTTATTTTTAGTAGAGATGGGGTTTCACCACGTTGGCAAAGATGGTCTCGATCTCTTTACCTCATGATCCGCCTGCCTCGGCCTCCCAAAGTGCTGGGATTACAGGCGTGAGCCACCATGCCCAGCCTAAAAACTTTTAAAGTTTGAAAAAACAAATACAGAATATCACCTTCCCACAAGAACTAATATTATTAAGATACATAAGTCAGTATTTTTTTTTTTGGTATTCAGTATGTTCAGAGAAATTTCTCTAGTAACAAACTAAACAAATAATCCTTGAAGTTTCAGTCTTCATAAGTAAATATTTTCATAATCCTAGAATAAGGTCTGTTTCTCTTAAATAAATACTTCAGGTAGAAAACAGAACACTGGTGGCCGGGAGTGGTGGCTCACATCCCAGCACTTTGGGAGGCCGAGGCAGGCAGATCACCTGTGGTCAGGAGTTTAAGACCAGCCTGGCTTACATGGCAAAACCCCATCTCTACTTAAAATACAAAAATTAGCTGGGTGTGTTGGCACATGCCTGTAATCCCAGCTTCTCGGGATGTTGAGGTGGGAGGACTGCTCGAGCCTGGGAGGTGGAGGCTGCAGTAAGCTGAGATCGTGCTACTGCACTCCGGCCTGGGTGACAGAGTAAGACTCCATCTCAAAAAAAAGACCAAAACACTGGTAAATTTCACCCTACTGGGAAAAAAAGCTTACATCTGTTAAAATTTCTATTTTGCAAAAAGTGACAATATAAATAAAAGTGAAAGAAAACAAGTTACAAACTAGAAAAAATAGTTGCAACATATGACAAGTAATGGGTTAATCTTTTAATATAAAGAGTGTCCATAAATCATCAATTTTTAAAAAACCACATGCCATGAATATCCAAAGAAAGAAGTGGGTGATGTCCCAAGAGAGAAATACAAATGGCCACGAAATACACTAAAAGCAAATTGAGATTACATTGTTTTTTGCTCCTCATATTGACAAAAGATGAAATAAGGAGAATGAACATCTTGTGTTGGTACAACAAAAAAGGAACTCTCACACAGCACTGATGAGTGCAAACACAGCCTTTTTGGAGTAACAGGGCAGCATGCAGTGATGTGCTGGCAGATGTTTAACCATTCGCTCTCCAAAAATGAGGTACACATGTACACAAGTACATACAGATATTACTGATACAGTAGTCTATAGCACACAATTTACAAATAACAGTGAAATGCACAATACTCTTTATGGTAAATTGCATACAGTCAATGGATTCTCACAGAATGCCTATGCTGATTTTCGCTGAATTCTTGTATCCATAGCCAGTTGAAAAATGAGTATGGTTTGGCCAGGCACGGTGGCTCACACCTGTAATCCCAGCACTTTGGGAGGTTGAGGCAGGTGGATTGCCTGAGCTCAGCAGTTTGCAACCAGCCTGGGCAACACGGTGAAACCCCAACTCTACGAAAATACACACACAAAAAATTAGGTAAGTGTGGCGGCACGTGCCTGTAGTCCCAGCTACTCGGGAGGCTGAGGCAGGAGAATTGTTTGAACCCAGGAGGTGGAGACTGCAGTGAGCCGAGATCGACCACTGCACTCCAGCCCGTCTCTTTTTGAGACTCCATCTCAAAAAAAGAAAAAAGAGTATGGTTTCAAGTGAAGAATGGTATAGTTCTAACATGAATATTGTGTGATATTTTTATTTTTTGTTAACAAGCGAAAAGATGCTTATACCTGGTATGAGCAACTGTGTAAGTAACAATTGTAACACTGCGTTGTCAGGTTTGTAACACGCAGGGGTGATATGTATGACAGTAAGAACACGGGGAAGGGGTGGAAATGGATCTATACTGGAGCAAACCTCTATATATTACTGGAATTAAATGAGTATTAACCTAAAGTAGACAATGGTAAGACACATACAGTAATCCCTAGAGCAACTGTTGTGGGTCAAATTATGTCCCCGCAAAAGATATGTTCAAGTCCTAACTTCTGGTACATGTGTATGTGATCTTTTTTTTTTTTTTTTTTTTT
>NW_016803605.1:4801868-4817610 GCF_001698545.2 Rhinopithecus bieti
GCTCTGTCGCCCAGGCTGGAGTGCAGTGGCCGGATCTCAGCTCACTGCAAGCTCCGCCTCCCGGGTTTACGCCATTCTCCTGCCTCAGCCTCCCGAGTAGCTGGGACTACAGGCGCCAGCCACCTCGCCTGGCTAGCTTTTTTGTATTTTTTAGTAGAGACGGGGTTTCACCGTGTTAGCCAGGATGGTCTCGAACTCCTGACCTCGTGATTCGCCCGTCTCGGCCTCCCAAAGTGCTGGGATTACAGGCTTGAGCCACCGCGCCCGGCCATGTGATCTTTTTTGGAAATAGAATCACAAGTAAGAAGAGATCGACCAGACGCAGTGGCTCATGCCTGTAATCCCAACACTTTGGGAGGTTGAGGTGGGCAGATCACGAGGTCAAGAGATCGAGACCAGCCTGGCCAACATGGTAAAACCCCATCTCTATCAAAAATACAAAAATTAGCTGGGTGTAGTGGTGCATGCCTGTAGTCCCAGCTACTCGGAAGGCTGAGGCAGGAAAATCACTTTAACCCAGGAGGCAGAGGTTTCAGTGAGCCAAGATCACGCCATTGCACTCCAGCCTGGACAACAAGAGCAGAACTCCATCTCAGTTGCTTGAATTCAGGCGGCAGAGGCTGCAGTGAACCGAGATCACGCCATAGGACTCTAGCTCTGGGTGACAGAGTAAGACTCCATCTCAGGAAAAATAAATAAATTAATTAATAAATTAATTAATTCAATGTTTGATAGCATAGTAGGGTGACTATACTTAAAAATTATGTAATGGGCTGGCATGGTGGCTCACGCCTGTAATCCCAGCACTGTGGGAGGCCGAAGTGGTGGGATTATAGGACTATTTGGGAGAACTGCTTGAAGCCAAGAGTTCAAGACCAGCCTGGGCAACATGGTGAGAACTCGTTTCAACAAAAAATACAAACATTAGCCAGACATGGTGGTGTGCACCTGTAGTACCAGCTACTCTGGAGGCTGAGGCCAAAGGACTGCTTTAGCCCAGGAATGTGAGGCTGCAATGGGCTATGGTGGCACCACTGCACTCCAGCCTGGGCAACAGAGTGAGACATTTGTCTTAAAAAAAAAAAAAAGGAAAATTATTGATACAGGCAGCAACTTGGATGGATCTCAAGGGCAGTATGTTGGGTAAACAAAAGCCAAACTCACAGATTACCAACTGTATGATCTATATACAAAATAAAATTATAGAAATGGAGATCCGATTAGTATATTCGTGTTTACTAGGCGTTAGGGATGGGGACTAGGAAGGTTCTGTAACACTATAGAAGGGGCTCCTTTGTAATAAAGCAACAGTTCCATATCCTGATGGTGGAGCTGATGAACACACCCATTGATGAATGTGGTGAAACTGCACAGAACCACACACACATGCACGCACGCATACACACAAATGAGCGCATGCAAAACCTGCAATCTGATTAGGTCCGTAGATTGCACTGACAGTTCCAGAACTATACTATGGTTATGTAAGATGTCACCACTGAAAGAACTTCAGTGATGGGCACACAGGACCTCTCTGTACCTTTTCTGGCTTCCTATGTCTATGTTATTGAAAAATAAAATATTTCAAAATAGAAAGTATTTTTTAAGACCACATATTATATGGAATCAATACATGAAATGTCCAGAAAAGGGAATTTAGAGATAGAGGGCAGATCAGTGGTTGCTTGCAGCTTGGAGATAGAAGCAGGGATTGACTGCAAACAGGTACGACGGAACGTCATGCAGTAAAAGAAATGTTCTAAAGCAGAAGTGTGGGGCTGGTTACACGACTTCGCAAATTTCCTTAAAAAAAAATCACTGAATTGTACAGTGGCCGAATATTACAGTATGTAAATTATACTTTAATAAAGCCATTTTTTAAAAAAGCAATATAAACACTCAGTTAAAGGAGAATTCTCCACAGGCCTCCTCAAGCAGTCTTACCTGAGATTCCTTTAATGCTTGCTTTCCCCACCAAATTGGGTTGGCATCAACTACAATAACCAGAAGATTCAATTCATCTTCTGAAAATATTAACAAGAAATAAAATTTAAAACATCAGCTTCATAAAAATGAATCAAAGCTAACATTCCGAATGCATAAATTAAATCCAGAGCACCACTATAAGCCTTTAAATGTTTATCACCTTCTAATTATGAGATTAACAAAAGACCCAGTTAAAGCTTTAAAGCGGGGTCGGGCGCGGTGGCTCACGCCTGTAATCCCAACACTTTGAGAGGCCGAGGCAGTCAGATCACAAGGTCAGGAGATCGAGACCATCCTGGCTAACACGGTGAAACCCCATCTCTACTAAAAACACAAAAAATTAGCCAGGCATGCTGGTGGGTGCCTGTAGTCCCAGCTACTCGGCAGGCTGAGGCAGGAGAATGGCGTGAACCCAGGAGGTGGAGCTTGCAGTGAGCCGAGGTCGTGCCACTGCACTCCAGCCTGGGCTGGGCGACAGAGCAAGACTCTGTCTCAAAAAAAAAAAAATTTTAAAGCACAGTGAGCCCTTAGCAAGCTCTTGTCTACGTCCTGAACCACTATATCTCTAACGCACTAAATGTAAACCCCGTGAGGGTGGGAATTTTTGTCTTTTTGTTCACTGCTTATCCTCACTCCTACCACACTGCCTAGCACATTGCAGCTGCTCAATAAATACCTACTGAACAAGGACCAGGTGTGGTGGCACAGGCCTGTAGTCCCAGCACTTTGGGAGGCCAAAACAAGCAAATGGCTTGAGCTCAGAAGTTCGAGACCAGCCTGGGCAACATGGCAAAACCCTTTCTCTACTAAAAATACAAAAATTAGAGCCGGGCGTGGTGGCTCATGCCTGTAATCCCAGCACTTTGGGAGGCCGAGGCGGGTGGATCACTTGAGGTCATGAGTTCAAGACCAGCCTGGCCAACTTGGTGAGAAACCCCATCTTTACTAAAAAATACAAAAAAAAAAAAAAAAAAATAGCTGGGCTTGGTGGCAAGCGCCTGTTAACTCCAACTACTCAGGAGGCTGAGGCAGGAGAATCACTTGAACCTGGGAGGTGGAGGCTGCAGTGAGCCAAGATTGCACCACTGCACTCCAGCCTGGGTGACAGAGCAAGACTTCATCTTGGGGGAAAAAAAAATAGCCAGGCGTGGTGGCACATGCCTGTAGTCCCAGCTACTCAGGAGGCTGAGGTGGGAGGATCGCTTGAGATCAGGAAGTCGAGGCTACAGTGAGCCATGTTCCTGCCAATGCACTCCAGCCTGGGAGACAGAATGAGACTCCGTCTGAAAAACAAACAACAACAACAACACCAACACCTGCTGCATTCTGAATGCCTGGTCAAGGACAGAAGGCCCTGGTTAACCAGTAGTAGGAATTCCAGTGGTAGAATTTCAGGAGCAAAAAATTAAAGGGAGGCTTAGATGTCAATTTGGCCCATACCCATCAAACCATGTAGCAGCAAGGCCAATTGTAATTAAGAGTCACTTTTCAGGCCAGGCGCGGTGGCTCACGCCTGTAATCCCGGCACTTTGGAAGGCCAAGGCCGGCGGATCACAAGGTCAGGAGATCGAGACCACCCTGGTGAACACGGTGAAACCCCGTTTCTACCACAAATACAAAAAAATTAGCCGGGCATGGTGGCGGGCGCCTGTAGTCCCAGCTTCTCGGGAGGCTGAGGCAGAAGAATGGCGTGAACCCTGGAGGCAGCGGAGCTTGCAGTGAGCCGAGATCGCGCCACTGCACTCCAGCCTGGGTGACAGAGCAAGACTCTGTATCAAAAAAAAAAAAAAAAAANTGAATGCCTGGTCAAGGACAGAAGGCCCTGGTTAACCAGTAGTAGGAATTCCAGTGGTAGAATTTCAGGAGCAAAAAATTAAAGGGAGGCTTAGATGTCAATTTGGCCCATACCCATCAAACCATGTAGCAGCAAGGCCAATTGTAATTAAGAGTCACTTTTCAGGCCAGGCGCGGTGGCTCACGCCTGTAATCCCGGCACTTTGGAAGGCCAAGGCCGGCGGATCACAAGGTCAGGAGATCGAGACCACCCTGGTGAACACGGTGAAACCCCGTTTCTACCACAAATACAAAAAAATTAGCCGGGCATGGTGGCGGGCGCCTGTAGTCCCAGCTTCTCGGGAGGCTGAGGCAGAAGAATGGCGTGAACCCTGGAGGCAGCGGAGCTTGCAGTGAGCCGAGATCGCGCCACTGCACTCCAGCCTGGGTGACAGAGCAAGACTCTGTATCAAAAAAAAAAAAAAAAAAGTCACTTTTTAAAAGGTAAAAAAACCAGGCTGGGTGCAGTAGCTTAAGCCTGTAATCCCAGCACTTTGGGAGGCTGAGGTGGGCAGATCACCTGAGGTCAGGAGTTCAAGACCAGCCTGGCGAACATCGCGAAACCCCGTCTCTACTAAAAATACAAAGTATTAGCCAGGCATGATGGCGCATGCCTATAATTCCGGCTACCTGGGAGGCTGAGGCAAGAGAATCGCTTGAACCTGGGAGGCAGAGGTTGCAGTGAGCCAAGATCGCGCCACTGCACTCCAGCCTGGGAGACAGAGTGGGACTCTGTCTCAAAAAAAAAAGTAAAAAAACAGAGAGAAAAGCAATTCCTGCGTCAAAATTTTACCGTTAAGAGGAATTCTATTCTCTAAACTAAACAGGCTACAACATATTAATCATTTGTTTGGATTTTTTTTTTTTTTTGAGACAGAGTCTCACTCTGCCACCCAGGCTGGAGTGTAGTGGCGCGATCTTGGCTCACTGCAAGCTCCCCCTCCCAGGTTCACACCATCCTCCCTGCCTCAGCCTCCCAAGTAGCTGGGACTCCAGGTTTAGCCCACCACCATATCTGGCTAATTTTTTGTATATTTTTCTAGTAGAGATGGGGTTTCACCATGTTAGCCAGGATGGTCTCGATCTCCTGACCTTGTGATCTGCCCGCCTCGGCCTCCCAAAGTGTTAGGATTACAGGCGTGAGCCACCGCACCCGGCCTTTTTGAATTTTTTTTTTAAGAGATGGGGGTCTCGATAAACTGCCCAGGCTGGTCTTGAAATCCTGGGCTTGCGATTCTCCTGCGTCCACCTCCCCAGTAGAGTAAGGACTACACACATGCGCCACCCCAAACACATTAGTCCTTCAACAACAGTGTTAAGATGTTGGCCGGGCGCGGTGGCTCAAGCCTGTAATCCCAGCACTTTGGGAGGCCGAGACGGGCGGATCACGAGGTCAGGAGATTGAGACCATCCTAGCTAACATGGTGAAACCCCGTCTCTACTAAAATACAAAAAAACTAGCCGGGCGAAGTGGCGGGCGCCTGTAGTCCCAGCTACTCGGGAGGCTGAGGCAGGAGAATGGCGTAAACCCGGGAGGCGGAGCTTGCAGTGAGCTGAGATCTGGCCACTGCACTCCAGCTCCAGCGACACAGTGAGACTCTGCCTCAAAAAAAAAAAAAAAAAAAAGATGTTGAGGATACTGGGTCCAACCCCTCAAAGAGACTATACTCCAATTGAGGTGACAGACAGCCATACAAACCTGTGAGTACACACTGTTATGAAAGGCCCAGGACGCTCATTTATTTATTTATGTATTTTTAAACAAATTGTTGAGACAAGATCTCAAGGCTGGAGTACAGTATCACAAATATAGCTCACTGCAGCCTCCAAGTCCTGGGCTCAAGTGATCTTCCTGTCTCAGTCTCCCACATAGCTGGGACAACAGGCGTGCACTACCATATCCAGCTAAATTTTTTTTTTTTTTTGAGGTGGAATTTTGCTCTTGTTGATCAGGATGGAGTGCAATGGTACGATCTCGGCTCACCACAACCTCTGCCTCCCAGCTTCAAGTGATTCTCCTGCCTCCGCCTCCTGAGTAGCCAGGATTACAGGCATGCGCCACCAAGCCTAGCTAATTTTGTAATTTTAGTAGAGATGGGGTTTCTCCACATTGGTCAGGCTGGTCTCGAACTCCCGACCTCAAGTGATCTGCCTGCCTTGGCCTCCCAAAGTGCTAGGATTACAGGTATGAGCTACCGCGCCCAGCCACCCAGCTAATTTTTAAATTTTTGTAGAGATGGGGTCTCATTTTGTTGGCTAGGCTGGTCTCGAACGCTCAAGCGATCCTCCTACCTCGGCCTCCTAAAGTGTTGGGATTACAGGCATGAGCCGCCGTTCCCGGCTCCAAGATGCTCATTTAATAGCAAAGAGCAATAATGCCTTTCCTCCCTCCATACTTTCCTTCCTGCAGTCCTGTCTTCTACATTAGGATAATCTCCACCCTATATTTGATTTCTGTGTATTAAAATCCCAATTACTCCTCAAGGCCCCAAACCAATGAAAACTCTTTCTTCTTCATGACTCACCTACCTCAGAGCAGAAGGAATGCCAGCCTCCTCTACACTAAGCACCAGAATCTGCAATCCCAAAATCCCATTCCATCCTGACAACCACCCAGCAAAGGACATTTTCCTGCCATTTTTGATCAATTATGAGACCACCCCCACCCCATGATTTTTACAACGAACAGTTGTTGACATCTGGATGGTATCCTTATCATTAAGATTAGTGGCATTTTTTCTTTCTTAGTGGTATATTAAATAATGGCACATCTCATAATCAATATTATCTTAGATTAGCTGAAATATGAAATATGGTATTCCTATTCTGCAAATGAAAGTAACGTGTCCTAAGTCACATATGGCCTGCTAACAAGTGGCAAGGCCAAAGCCCTGTTCTAAAGACAGATCTGCTTGACCATAAAGACTGTGGCTCTTCAGTGCCCCACTGCCCACCTCTGACAACCCACAGCTCTCTCTTCTAATGGCACTTAGCACTTACTATTTCATTTTACAGTTAGTTGTGCTTCTGATATCTCTTCCCAGTCCTGCCCACTTAAGACTGTGGACTTCTTAAAAAACAATGGACTTTGCTAATCCTAGGATAAAATAATATGTGTAAATCAGGACTGGTGTAGTGGCTCACGCCTGTAATCCCAACACTTTGGGAGGTCGAGGAAGAAAGATCGCTTCAGCCCAGGAGTTAGAGACCAGCCTGGGCAAAATAGTGAGACCTTGTCTCTCTTTTTTTTTTTTGCGACGGAGTCTTGCTCTGTCGCCCAAGCTGGAGTGCAGTGGCACGATCTCGGCTTACTGCAACCCCCGCCTCCTGGGTTCAGCACTTTCCTGCCTCAGCCTCCCGAGTAGCTGGGATTACAGGCGTGCACCACCTCATCCAGCTAATTTTTTTGTATTTTTAGCAGAGACGGGGTTTCGCCATGTTAGCCAGGCTGGTCTCAAACTCCTGATCTCAAGTGATCCACCCGCCTCAGCCTCCCAAAATGCTGGGATTACAGGCGTGAGCCACTGTGCCCAGCCACCTTTTTTTTTTTAAATAGAAAAACCAAACAAAAAAATGTGTAAATCGCACAACGAAGCACCTAGGACAGAAGCACTTAATACAACTGTGTCTGCCAGACAGAAAAAGTGTTGCCTGTAAAGAAAGGTGTGCATCTATACACGTGCAATGTCCCTGTGAATATCCTTCTTTAGTTCACTACCTCATTTGTAGACATGAGCAATGCCAGGCCTGCCTCCCTCACAGGGTTGTGGTACGGTTTCACATCAATTAAGAGAGGATGGACAATTATTACAGTTCCTGAAACGACTCCCCTATCTCTATTCTTGCTCCCCACAGTCCATTTTCCACACAACAGCCACAGTGATCTTTTAAAATTGCAAACCAGATCATAACACTTCCTAGCTTAAAACTCTACAATGTCTTTGTCTTGCACCTAAAAATAAAGCCTAACTTTTCTATCACGGCCAAAAAGGCCCTGCATGACCTGAAACTGGCTGGTTCTCTGATCTCATCCCTCTAGCCTCCTTTTTCTTCAAGACATCTGACTGTGTATGTGGTAGCTAACTTATGAATGGGTCTCCCCACCATCCTCTGCCTGCAAGCTCTGCATTCCTCCCTTCTCAGTGTAACTTGGTGGCTCAATCTGCCACAGGGCCCTTGCACTTAAAGAGTACACTTCCCCAGAACTTCACACAATCATTCCAGTCGGTTTCACTATCCTGCACTTTTCCTCGGCCCCGATCTAAAACAGTGCCTCCTCAAAGTCACAATGTACTACTGTAACTAGGACCGTGTTATTACATGATCTTCATAGCTCTTTTCAGCCTTTGAAAAGTAATTTATTTTTTAATTTTTTATTGACGCGTTCATGCCGTCACCCACGCTGGGAGCAGTGCTCCGATCGTAGCTCACTGAAGCCTCCAACTCCTGGGCTCAAGTGATTCTCCCGCCTCAGCCTCCCGAGTAGCTGGGACCACAGACACGCGCCCGGCTAATTATTTTATTTTTTTGTAGAGATGGGGTCTGGCTGTGTTGCCCAGGCAGGTCTCGAACTCCCGGCTTCAAGCGATTCTCCCGCCTCGGCCTCCCAAAGTGCTGGGATTACAGGCCTAATCCACCGGGGTGTGACCCGGCCGAAATTATTTTTATTTATTGTCGTCTGTTTCACCCAGTAGACTGTAACCTCCACTAAGGCCCCTGTCTGTCACGATCTCTGCTACAATCCAATAAATAATGCCTGCACACAGGAGGCGATCCAAAAATATTTACTGAATGAATGACTGAATGCCTTGGCTACTCCTCTAAAGACCAAACGGGTTCTATCCAGCCCAAAACACACACTCCATTTGGCCGGTCAAAGCCGGACCGAGCCCGCCGAGCCCCGGAGTCGAAGTCCCGCCCTGCAGGGTCCTCACCGTCTGAAACCATGGCTGTCTCAGCACCTCAGCGAAGAACAAGCGGTGCTCAGGCGAGCGTCTCAAACGCTGCGCAGCCCCACATCCGGCGCCGCCAAGTGACGCACAAGGTGCTTTGACTCATGCCAGCACCCTAAAGCTGCGGAAGTGGAGTGCGGGGGTGCGCCGGATGCGGGGTGCGGAAGTGCGCCGGAAGTGGGGTGCGGAGGTGTGTAGTGCGCTGTCAGACTGGCTGGGAGGCGGCGCGGCCGGCGGACCCGTTCAAGACAGCGCGGGCGGCTCGGGTGCCCTGGGGCTCCGCCGCAGGAGGACGCCATGGACGACAAGGGTAAATCAGGACAGGCCAGGGCTGCTAGGCTACAGCAGAGCCGTTCAGGGGTCCCCTCAACCACTCACATCCAGGCTGAGCTCCCGAAGAGATTTCTTTTGAATTTCAGGCTGCTCCACTGGATGTGTTTCCTCGAGTCACAACTAAATCCCCTGCGCTGCTCTTGTTTTCAGGGATGCGCCCTGACGGTGTTTGCAGGCACCCCTCCCACACATACGCTCCTTCCCGGTGCCCGTCTCCAGAAGGGCCTTCGCAGTTTCGATTTCCTTATATGTGAAATAGGAGTAAGACTCCCTGCCTTGTTGGATCTGTCACTAAAATTAGAATGAATAAGGCATATTTGATGTGCTCATCTAGTATGCTTATTAAGTGAAACACAAGGGCAAACTAATATACTTTTCATGTAAAGAGATAAAGGGGAGTGGGTGGAACTCCATATATATTTGTAACATATATGTGTATGTGAATAGACTTGTATTAGCGTAGACTGTCTGGAGGGGCGCAGGAGAAGTGGGTAAGGTGGTTGACTCTGGGATCCTCTCAGATCTTAGGGCCAAGGACGCTGAAGAGAGAATGACTTTTCATCATCATTTACTCGGGCTTAATTTTTAGGCCTTGCACACCAGTAGCTTTTTCAAAATAAGAAAGAGCTCTTGCAAACAGTAAAGTGGTGTTTTCTCTATTCCCATCAACGTTTATTGCATCCCTGACACCAAATACCCTAAAAAGAAAGTATTTTTTAAATTATTTGCTGCTTAAAGTCAGCAGTCATTAACAAGCTCTCTTGCCTTACATGCTACTAAATGAATTAGATGAATCGCTTTTTTCACTTTTTCCAGAGTTAATTGAATACTTTAAGTCTCAGATGAAAGAAGATCCTGACATGGCCTCAGCAGTGGCTGCCATCCGGACGTTGCTGGAGTTCTTGAAGCGAGATAAAGGTATAGAGAGTCATCTGTTAACACTCTGGGATTTAGGAAAGTCTTTTTTTAAAAAAAGAGACGGAGTCTCCCTCTGTTGCCCAGGCTGGAGTGCAGTGGCACAATCTTGGCTTACTGCAACCTCCGCCTCCTGGGTTCAAGCAATTCTCCTGCCTCAGCCTCCTCAGTAGCTGGGACTATAGGCGCACACTGCCATGCCTGGCTAATTTTTTTGTATTTTAGAGACAGGGTTTGACTATGTTACCCAGGGTGATCTCGAACTCCTGAGCTTAGGCACTCTGCCTGCCTTGGCCTCCCAAAGTGTTAGGATTACAGGCGTGAGCCACCGTGCTCGGCCTTTTTTTTTTTTTTGAGACAGAGTTTTGCTCTTGTCTCCCAGGCTGGAGTGCAATAGCACGATCTCGGCTCACTGCAGCTTCTGCCTCTCAAGTTCAAGTGATTCTCTTGCCTCAGCCTTCCGAGTAGCTGGGATTACAGGCATGCACCATCACACCTGGCAAATTTTTTTATTTTTAGTAGAGACGGGGTTTCACCATGTTGGCCACACTGGTCTTAAATCCTGACCTCAGGTGATCTGTCCGCCTCGCCCTCCCAAACTGCTGGGATTGCAGGCCTGAGCCACTGTGTTTGGCCAGGAAAGTCTTCTCATGACTCTTAGAAATGTAGAAAGTGAGCGATGCATGTTTGCCTGCATAAAGTAGTACAGCTCCAAGCTCAGTTTCTGCCTTCATTTCAGACTTTTCAATCTGGAAAGAGCCCTTACGTTGTCATCAAAAGGATCCCTATCATAAGTGAAATATACTTTGAATCAAGAGTGACTATTTTATATTGTGTTAACCATGGTGCTTAAATTACAGTAGCAGTTCAGCTTTATAAGTGTTTATTAGGCCTCCACCTTGTGCCAGATTCTGTACAGATGTTATAGGGAATGTTCCAGAATAAATTCTGGTATTAGTATTATTTATTGTGATCCCCTAATTCAGCACCCTAAACGTTAGCATCTGGGTATAGCTTGAAATCTTGTATAAGCAAAATAATAATAAGGCCTTTAATCTGAAGGGCAGGCCTAGAGACGCTTGTCTCTAAGGCAACCTCCAGTGTCTTCCCATTGTTCTTAAAATAACATCCAAACAACCTTAGCCTCACCACCTTGCAGAACTCATCTGTCGCTGCTCCTCAATGTGTTTCCATGCCTCAGCCTCCCAAAGTGCTGGGATTACAGGCGTGAGCCACCATGCCTGGCCACCCGGCTTTATTTCTATGTGTGCGTGTTTACTATCCGCTTCCTCTATTAGAATCAAAACTCCATCAGATCGTAACCCTAAGGGCCTGTCTTGTTCACTGATGTATCCCTCTTATCTAGAACAGTGCCTGGTATAGTATGTACCTAGTAAATATTCATTGAATGAATGAATGAATTGAAGACACAGGTCGGGGCTGTGGTCCTAATGTGAACATCGCATTCCTTGGATCATTCCAGGGGAGACAATCCAGGGCCTGAGGGCGAATCTCACCAGTGCCATAGAAACTCTGTGTGGTGTGGACTCCTCCGTGGCAGTGTCCTCTGGCGGGGAGCTCTTCCTCCGCTTCATCAGCCTTACCTCCCTGGAATACTCTGTAAGCACCTGCTGTCCCTGGGGTAACCTTTCTACTTCTCCGTTTAGTGACAGACATTCTCAGCATTACCTGGATCTTCCCTGTCCCCTCAGTTTGCTCTTTTCTTCCTAGGATTACTCCAAATGTAAAAAGATCATGATTGAGCGGGGAGAACTTTTTCTCAGAAGAATATCACTGTCAAGAAACAAAATTGCAGATCTGTGCCATACTTTCATCAAAGATGGAGCGGTGAGTGGATAACCATCATGCGTGGTAAGGAGGAGCAAGGGCTTCGAGTCCGACTGCCTGGGGTAAAATCCAGGCTTTGGCCATTCACTTGCTGTGGAGCCTTGGACAGGTTACTTAACCTCTCTGCACAGCTTTCTCATCTGTTCAATAAGGGTGAGAATAGTACCTACCTCCTGGGTTGTTGTGAGGATTAAATGAGGCAGGACATGTAAGGGGCAAGCGGTGTGAGGGCTTGGTATTGTGTCTGGCACTTAGTAAGTGCTGCGTGAATGTAGATCTTGTTATTAGAGACGGTTGTCACTGTAAACAGGCAGAGAGGGACAGTGGGACAGCATGTGTGATTCTTGATTTAATACAGTGTTTTACCAAAGAAGTATTTTTATGATTGTGTATGTAGTAAATCTGAATTAACACAGAACAGCTCTTGTCACTGGTTAACACTGAGGACTTTCTTAGTGAAGGTTAGCAATAAAGGGAGATTGAGGGAAATTTTCTTTTTAACTTCATTTTAGATGCTATTACGGAGATGTAAAGCTGCTCAGTGTTTATAAGTTAAGTGAGGAAAGACAGGAAGTGCAAGTTGAGCCATCTCCCAGCACGGGTGTAATGAAACTTTCATAATGCCCCTCCCACCAGCATACGTCCTTTTGCCACCTCGGCCTCCCCTGACCGTAAAATTACTTACTTGCATTTTGACTCTTAAATCTTGTCCTCCATTTTATTAGCCCCTTCCCAACCTTTGACATATGTTATTAAATAAATGGCATAATAGATGTGAGTGAAACTTGTACAAAAGCCAGTTGCAAACAAAGCCTTTTTTGGGCAAGTGGAGGCAAGGTTGTGACTTCCTTTCACTGGGGCCTTCTCCTTCCACAGACCTGCTGTGCCATCAGTATTGTGCAGGTGTCGTTTGCTCTAGTGTAGTGTGATACGTGTGTACTTTTCTTGCAGTCACCTACTCAGGACTGATTTAGACAAAATTCATAGCAGAGCTGCTCAGATTTGAAAGTGCAGAGGAGTCAGCTAGGGTCTTATTAAATGCAGATTGGGATTCAGTGGGTTTGGGGTAGGGCCCAAGAAGCTGCCTTTCTAACAGGTTCTCAGGTAAGACCCAGAAAGGAGCTAGAGAGCCGGTTCTGCCCTCTTGTCTTATTTTTTTTTTTTTTTTTTTTTTTTTTTTTTTTTGAGGCGAAGTCTCGCTCTGTCGCCCGGACTGGAGTGCAGTGGCCGGATCTCAGCTCACTGCAAGCTCCGCCTCCCGGGTTTGCGCCATTCTCCCGCCTCAGCCTCCCGAGTAGCCTCTTGTCTTATTCTGTCTTCTGCACTCTTCCATAGAAAAGAGGTTATGGAGGCTGGTCATGGTGGCTTATGCCTGTAATCCCAGCACTTTGGAAAGCCAAGACGGGCAGATTGCTTGAGTCCAGGAGTCCAAGACCAGCCCGGGCAACATGGCAAAACCTCATCTCTACTAAAAATACAGAAACTTAGCCAGGCGTGGTGGCACAATCCTGTGGTCCCAGCTACTCGGGGGGCTGAGGTGGGAGAATCACCTGAACCCAGGAAGTTGAGGCTGCAGTGAGCTGAGATCATACCACTGCACTCCAGCCTGGGCAACAGGAGTGAGATCCTGTCTCACCAAAAAAAAAAAAAGAAAAGAAAAAAGAAAAGACATTATGGGCCCACTACAGTGGCTTATGTGTGTAATCCTAGCCAGAGGTTCGCTTGAGGCCAGGAATTCAACACTAGCCTAAGCAACATAGGGAGAGAGGCCCTATTTCTACAAAAAATAAAATAAATTAGCTAGTCATAGTGCTGTACATCTGTAGTCCCAGCTACTGGGGTGGCTGAGGTGGGAGGATCACTTGAGCCCAGGATGTCAAGGCTACAGTGAGCCATGAACACTCCACTGCACTCCAGCCTGGGCATCAGAGCAAGACCTTGGCTCAAGAAAGAAACTAAAAGAAATTATGTATAAGTATCTACACGTTGCATCCATGCCACAGATAGGTTGTGATTACCCCAAACAGTTTATAAATTCAAAAAAATTAGCCATCATTTCAAAATTGGATTTTTGGCCCCTGTAAGCAAAACCGTCACCTCGTCTGGCAATCATGGGGCCACATGACAACAGCTAGGGCTGAGGAGTCCTGGCCCTCCTTAGCCTTTTCTTTTTGAGACAGGGTCTCACTCTGTTGCCCAGACTAGAGTACACTGGCATGATTATGGCTCACTGCAGCCTCAACCTCCCAGGCTCGAGTGATCCCCCCACCTTAGCCTCCCAAGTAGCTGGGACTATAGGCACATGCCGCTGCATCCAGCTAATTTTTTTTGTTGTTATTTTTTGTAGAGATGGGGTCTTGCCAAGTTGCCCAGACTGGTTTTGAACTCCTGGGCTCAAGCAGTCCTCCAACCTTGGCCTCCCAAAATCCTGGGATTACAGGCGTGAGCCAGCACACCCAGCCTTCCATAGCCTTTTCGCTTTGCTGCTGGCCCCACCCAACCTGCTGCAGTGACTTCTGCTACCTGCCTGGTTCCCGTAGGCCTGAGTGTGCAAACCATGTCTTAGAAATAGGGAAACCAACCCAAGGGAACCTCATGGAGCCTTCAGCTATCCAGGCTTTTGTATCCTTTGGGTAACACTGTGTGGGAGTTCCATTTCTGCACCTGCTATGGGATGTGAGACCTGGCAGAAACTTTTTCAGCTTGAAAATGGGATGGAAACTGTACCATCAGGTCTCCTTTCTGGTTGTGGTTGATTTGTGAGAAAGTGTACAGAGACGCGCCGCAGTGCAGAGGGTGTGAGTGAGCAGCAAGGAGCCTGCCCCTTTGACAAAGCTTTCTTGGTCCACAGACAATATTGACTCACGCCTACTCCAGAGTGGTCCTGAGAGTCCTGGAAGCAGCCGTGGCGGCCAAGAAGCGATTTAGTGTATACGTCACAGAGTCACAGCCTGATTTGTCAGGGCAAGTACCTTTCTGTTCAGTTTGTGCCCAGCCATCATTGTACAGAGCAAACTGCAGATTAGAGTCCAACAGAATCAGAACCAGAATGTGCCCCCAACTTGCCAGCAGTCAGCATTGCCTTTCGTTGTACCTTTTCCTGCCTTTGGAATAAAAATCACTGAATTTGCAGCAGGTCACAGTATAGAATCTAGGGGTTTCACTTAAGTAGTTAACTCTGTGGTAGAGCAGAGATTTATTGATGAAAGATTTTTATGAAGAAATAGGTAACTCACATCTCCCTCTCTCTAGATGATGATAAAAGCAAAACTTCCTCCTTTTTTCCTGAATTTACATCTCTTACCCAGAGTCTCTTAAGCGTATAGTTTTCCAAAAATACTTCTTTCTAAAAAACCCAAATTCTTGTTTCCTTAGTCCAGAGTCTTGGGATCTGCCCCTTAACCCATTAGTATTAATGTGAGTTTCAAGCAAACATCCACTGTCCACACTAAGTGACTCATCATACATCACTGTGGGACTGTCTTGTACTTTCTCTAACATTCTAAAAATGTATGTCATCTTCAGTAAGAAAATGGCTAAAGCCCTCTGCCACCTCAACGTCCCTGTCACTGTGGTGCTAGATGCTGCTGTCGGGTGAGTGCCCATCTTCCCCAGCCATAATCACCTCCCCCACCCCATACTGGCTCACAGCAGGGTTTTCAGATTGAAAGTTTGAGTCCTGTTCATAAAACCACAGCAGGTAGCGTCCTGCTTCTTAATTAATAGCTGCCCTGAACCAGCAAGCTTGTTATGAGGCTGTGATAGCATACAAAGAAGACAGAGCTGTAGCATGTTGGGGAGAGTGGGAGTTGTGTCTATAGCTTTATGGCTGTAAGGGTGAGTGCGTTTTTTTTATTTGTTTTTGTTTTTTTGGG
>NW_016803605.1:4819891-4842812 GCF_001698545.2 Rhinopithecus bieti
TTTTTGAGATGGAGTCTTGCTCTGTCGCCCATGCTGGAGTGCGTTGGCGCAATCTCGGCTCACTGCAAGCTCCGCCTTCCAGGTTTATGCCATTCTACTGCCTCAGCCTCCCGAGTAGCTGGGATTACAGGCGCCCACCACCATGTCCAGCTAATTTTTTGTATTTTTAGTAGACACGGTTTCACCATGTTAGCCAGGATGGTCTCGATCACCTGACCTCGTGATCCGCCCGCCTTGGCCTCCCAAAGTGCTGGGATTACAGGCGTGAGCCACCATGCCCGGCCTGTTTGTTCGTTGAGACAGTGTCTTGCCCTGTCGCCCAGGCTGGAGTGCAGTGGTGCGTTCTTGGTTCACTGCAATCTCCGCCTCCCAGGTTCAAGTGATTCTCCTGTCTCAGCCTCCCAAGTAGCTGGGATGACTGGCGCATGCCACCATGCCAGGTTAATTCTTTTGTATTTTTAGTAGAGGTGGGGTTTCACCACGTTGGCCAGGCTGGTCTTGAACGCCTCACCTCAGGTGATCTGCCCGCCTCAGCCTCTCAAAGTGCTGGGATTACAGGCGTGAGCCACCACGCCTGGCCAGTGTGAATGCATTTTAAGAGCAAAGTACAAAGGTGAGTTGGGACCCGCAGAGGGTAGTCAGGGCCTCTGTTTCTGTGAAGACCTGGCTGTCCTCAGGGGTATGCTGGGGTGCTTTGCCTCACCTAGAAGATGCTGCTCCCGCCGCAAAGCCAGTGTCATGTGGTCCTGGGATTGCCAGTGTATTTCACAAGCGAAACAAGACTAATGATCTCTTGGAATGAAAACAAAGTAGACGATGAAGGAAATTAGGAATGTGTTCAAAAGTAAGCATTTTGAGGAATTCTTCTAATTGCTCATTTTAGAAACTAAATTGGCCTTCATCCTACCAGAAAGATTCTTAAGTTTGGGCACAGTGGCTCATACCTGAGGCAGGCGGATCGCTAGAGTGCAGGAGTTGGAGACCAGCCTGGGCAATACCCATCTCTACAAAAAAAAGACAGAAATTAGCTGGGCATGATGGCGTATGCTGTGGTCCCAGCTACCTGGGAGGCTGAAATGGGAGGATCACTTGAGCCTAAGAGGTAGAGGTTTGGTCTGAGATCATGCCACTGCACTCTAGCGTGGGCAACGGAGTGAGACCTTGTCTCAAAAAAAAAAGGAAGGAAAGATTTTAAAATTGCGTAACACATTTGTCCAACTTCAGATCACATCAGATTTTAAAATTTCATTTGGTTTGAACTGAAGTAGAACAGAAAGTAGAGGATACTACACTTGGAAGGACGACTGCTGTGTCAGGACATTCTCGCTTCAGTTACACACATATGTACGCGTGCATGCGCCGGGCAGCAGTGTGAAGTGTATGTCTCATTGTAGTGTCATGAACAAAAAACGCCCCTGGTAACAATGCCAGGGGTCTATCGCGTGTTAAGCGCTCTTTAAAAAAAAACAAGTAGTTATGGGAGGAACTTACCTTGATAGAAATGGAATATTGGTCTTTGCAGATGATGATGCTACTCGTTAAAGACAAGAAAATAAAGCATGAAAAGCTTTTTTTCCCCTTAGCTACATCATGGAGAAGGCAGATCTTGTCCTAGTTGGTGCCGAAGGAGTTGTTGAAAACGGAGGAATTATTAACAAGGTAAGAGTGTCAGTTCTCCCCAGTTCCCTGCTCTAGACTTGGAGGTGTCTTGCTGACCTAGGACACCACAGCAGTGTTGTTGATTACAGTTCCTTCTAACTCTGCTTCATTTCAGGACTTCATCATGGTATTGAGTTGTTGCCCAGTTCCCATAAGTCATAGCAATGGTCAGTCCAGTTTTGGTCAAATCGTTCTTCTTTTTAGGTTGATCTACATAAATGAACACAATGTAATTTGGTCAGGTGTGATGGCTGATACCTATAATCCTAGCAGTTCAAGAGGCCAGGGTGGGAGGATCACTTGAGGCCTTGAGTTCAAGACCAGCCTGGGCAACATAGTGAAACCCTGTCTCTACAAAAAATAGAAAAATTAGCTGGGCGTGGTGGTGCTTGCCTGTAGTTCCAGCTGCCCAGGAAGCTGAGGCAGGGTATCACTGGAGTCCAGGAATTTGAGATTGCAGTAAGTTATGATTACACCACTGCATTCCAGCCTGGGTGATGGTGAGACCCTGTCTCAGAAAAAAAAAAAAAAAAAGTATAATTTATATTTAATTTATACAAAATTGGCTTGAATTGGAATTGGGGTTTGGTTTTATTTTTTAATTCTTTATGTGTACATTTTATTCTTTATCATATACATATACACATAAAACATACAAATATTTTAAAATATGTATATATTTACATATAAAATATATATGTATAAAATGTGTATATATAAATATTATATATTTTTTTAAATAGAGACATGTTCACTCTGTTGGCCAGGCTGTAGTGTAGTTCAGTGGTCATAGCTTACTGCAGTCTTGAACTCCTAGCCTGATGCAACCCTTCCACTCCTCAGAGTGCTAGGATTACAGGCGTGAGCCACTGTGGCCAGCCTGTCATTTGTTTTCATTTTAATGGAGCACATTTGACCTCCGTTTTTTATTACAATTTCTCTCTCCATTATTTAATTTAGAAAGGCTTCATGAAAGCTTTTTTTTAGTTAAAATATATGTAACATAAGGCCGGGCGTGGTGGCTCACACCCATAATCCCAACACTTTGGGAGGCTGAGGCGGGCGGACCACCTGAGGTCAGGAGTTTGACACCAGCCTAGCCAACATGGTGAAACCCCATGTCTACTAAAAATACAAAAAATTAGCTGGGCATGGTGGCGGGCACCTGTAATCCCAGCTACTTGGGAGGCTGAGGCAGGAGAATCGCTTGAACTTGGGAGGTGGAGGTCTGCAGAGTCATATGATAACTGTATATTTAACTTTGAGAAACATGATTTTCCACAGCAGCTGCACTACTTTACATTCCCACTAGCAAAGCACAAAGGTTCCAGTTTCTCTACATCCTTGCCAACACTTTTTTTTTTTTTTTTTTGAGACGGAGTCTCGCTCTGTCGCCCGGGCTGGAGCGCAGTGGCCGGATCTCAGCTCACTGCAAGCTCCGCCTCCCGGGTTCACGCCATTCTCCTGCCTCAGCCTCCCGAGTAGCTGGGACTACAGGCGCCCGCCACCTCACCCAGCTAGTTTTTTGTATTTTTTAATAGAGACGGGGTTTCACCCTGTTAGCCAGGATGGTCTCAATCTCCTGACCTCGTAATCCGCCCGTCTCGGCCTCCCAAAGTGCTGGGATTACAGGCTTGAGCCACCGCGCCTGGCCTGCCAACACTTGTTTTGTTAAATTTTTTTGTTTTGAGATGGAGTTTCATTCTTGTTGCTCAGGCTGGAGTGCAATGGCACAATCTTGGCTCATTGTAACCTCCGGCCCCCTGGGTTCAAGTGAGTCTCCTGCCTCAGCCTCCCTAGTAGTTGAGATTACAGGTGCCCCCCGCCCAACCCACCATGCCCAGCTAATTTTTCGTATTTTTAGTAGAGATGGGGTTTCCCTATGTTGGCCAGCTGGTCTCAAACTCCTGACCTCAGGTGATCCACCCACCTTGGCCTCCCAAAGTGCTGGGATTACAGGTGTGAGCCACCGCATCCAGCCTCTAGTGGCTATTTCTATATCCTTGGGGAAACATTTTTTTTCTTATTCCAAAGTCAGAATTAGATATATTATGTATATACATAACTTTCTATTGCTGTTTTTTAATTGTTCGTTTATTGTAATAAGAGACGAGGTCTCACTGTGTTGCCCAGGCTGGTGCCGAACTCCTGGACTCAGGTGATCCACCTGCTTCAGCCTCCCAAAATGCTGGGATACAGGTGTGCGCCACTGAGCCCAGCCTGCTTTTCTGTGGCTTCTACTTTGGATGCACTCTAGAGCTCATCCATTCCATTTCCTGCCTTCCCAGATTGGAACCAACCAGATGGCTGTGTGTGCCAAAGCACAGAATAAACCTTTCTATGCGGTTGCAGAAAGTTTCAAGTTTGTCCGACTCTTTCCACTAAACCAGCAAGACGTCCCAGATAAGTTTAAGGCAAGAGTTTTACATATTTGAAGGGGTACTAACGTCTAAACTGAAACTTTTGGAAATTGTAGTCCTAAGAATGTTCCAGTGTTTTTTCACTTCCTATTGCTACTTTCCCCAACACTTGGAATACAAAGATAAATTGGTGGCTGGACTCACACATTTGTCCCTAGAATTTCAGTCTTTCAGTCTCTTTAAGTAGCACCATAGATGGGTGGAGAGGAAGCCAGAAGCTGGTGGGTAAATCCCAGCTTTGGGCTCAACTGAGGTCAGCTCCCATCACCACAACTTATAAACTGTGCGAGTTGAGGCAAGTCCTTTCATTTCAACCTCTGAACCTGTTTCCTTGTCTGTAAAATGGCCCAGCGGTATCTGACAGGGTCATGAGGATTCTAAGATAGTCTTAGCACAGTCCCTAGCACACTGCAAGCTGTCTGTTGTGACTCTGAATCATACCTTGAGAGGTCTGGAGAAGTTAATCCGGCATGAGAATGAGGGGACGTGTGATTTAAGTTTGTTACACTACAGCTCTTGGCCAGCACGCCGCCATGATCTGGCTTATGGCCACCACTCTGCCCTCCTCTCCAGTGTCCTGCATAGCTAGCTTCTCCCATTTTCAAAGAGCAGTCTCAGGAAGTAGCACACTGATCACTCACGCCAAGGCCCCAGCAGTACGGAGCCCTCAACATTCAGTGCCGACTAATGTGTACTTCTCTCCTCAGTATAAGGCAGATACTCTCAAGGTCGCACAGACTGGACAAGACCTCAAAGAGGAGCATCCGTGGGTCGACTACACTGCCCCTTCCTTAATCACTCTGCTGTTTACAGACCTGGGCGTGCTGACACCCTCAGCAGTCAGCGATGAGCTCATCAAGCTCTATTTATAACCTGTGGGCCCTTTCCTGCTGAGGTACAGCTTCTGTAGTTGAGGCTGAGGCAGGGTGAGTAGCTGCTTGACACCCCAGTGAGCCAGGCCAAAACTGAGATGTGTTTTAATGAAGATTTATGGAGTAAGGACTTAAAATCTTACATCTTGGAGAACCTTTCTTATTCATTTCAGTCGCATCTAAAAATGTGTCAGTTATTCTAAATCCCATCCTAAATTGTTCTTATGGTTTCTAGAAACTTTCCTTTTCAGTTTCCAGAAATACAAGTTAGATAATTGGCTACTTAACTGATGAAAGATGAGCCCAAGTCCATCTCTCCTCATCCTCCCCTGCACTCGACTGATCTGCCAAAAGCATGCGAGATGCAGGGGAAAAGCAGCCACACCCCTCTGCCACAAACGACCAACAGCTGGTCAGGACGACCAACAGCTGGTCAGGACATTACACGCGGTGCCTTGTAGGAGGCAAGAAACACTTGCCGACTCTGCGTCTGGCTTCCAGTGGTAAGCACATTCCTCAGCAGGATCAAGCCAAACAGTAAAAACTGTACCAAGAGAACACGAGGAGGGCAGAAACAACATTCAGCAACAGTATTCTGCATGGCTCACCGCTTAAGAAAATGCTTTCTGGAATATTTGTAAACTAAAGTTCTGTATGTGTAAGAGAAGTTTAAATATGTTTGGGTCCTAAACAGCTTTTTAAAATTGGGAACAAATTCAGCATCTTTTCAAATAAACTCTATGGTAAAGACTTTGATGTGGTCTGGCGTCAATACTGCAAGCTGACCAGGCCATCTAGGGGAAAACACTGTCCAGCTACATTTACACACTTAAGACCCAGGCAATCAGGACGCCATTTATTCAACAGAAGGCATAAAAACTGTAATTCTCGGCCGGGCGCGGTGGCTCAAGCCTGTTATCCCAGCACTTTGGGAGGCCGAGACGGGCGGATCACGAGGTCCGGAGATCGAGGCCATCCTGGCTAACACGGTGAAACCCCATCTCTACTAAAAAAAAATACAAAAAACTAGCCGGGCGAGGTGGTGGGTGCCTGTAGTCCCAGCTACTCGGGAGGCTGAGGCAGGAGAATGGCGTAAACCCGGGAGGTGGAGCTTGCAGTGAGCTGAGATCCGGCCACCGCACTCCAGCCTGGGCAACAGAGCGAGACTCTGTCTCAAAAAAAAAAAAAAAAACTGTAATTCTCTTTCCCGGAATATGACTTAATGCCTCTGTTTTTCAGCTGTTCACCAAAAAAAAATAATAATAATAATAATACTGGGACTATTCTTAACACAGAAAAACCCCCAGCACATTAGCCACCTCTGCAGGGCATCAAAGGATAACTGAAGCCCAGGGCCAAGGACATTCAGGAGGTCAGATGCCTAAAGACGCTAAGGAATGGTTTTGAAAATTAGAAGTCAAGAATACTTCAGTACCTTTATGTTTAAAAATAACTGTAAAATAGCCTCAGAAAAAAGAGCTCATATATATATAGTATGTACATAGGTCTTTTTATGTGACCCATCATGATAAATAAATACTGACATATATTATTTACACTCAAATAATTGTACATTTTCTTCTGTTAGACTACTTCAAGACTGGAATTGTTTTGTTTTGTTATTTTTAATGAGCGGGTCTGGCTGTGTTGCCCAGGCTGGTCTTGAACTCCTGGGTTCAAGTGATCCTCCTGCGTCAGCCTCCCAAAAAGTGCTGGGATTACAGGCAGGAGCCACTGCACCCAGCCAAGACTGGAATGTTTTTAGTAAAATATTCCCAAGTGTGAAATCCTTCATTTCTCCCTTGTCTGAAAGGACAGCTTTCAGAGACATGATTCTTCTCAGATGTCTCCTGAAGTTTTGATTTCCATTAAAAGCAAACTGGAGCCATCCACCAAGTTAGGGAACAGCTATGCCCTTGTGGGTTCATCTGTGGCACTGGAATCAGCAGTCATCTTCCAAATCTGAGATCCCTAAATCCACTGTCTTGATTGTTCTTTTGCCAGTTGTCAACAAGCCCTTCTCAAATTCTTCTTCAGTTATTTTGCCTTTCTTAAGTTTTTTCAAGAGTCTTGTGTCATTGAGAAGTTCTTCCATGTCCTCATCTTCAATATCAGAACCCTAAGTACAGAAGAAACCAATAAACTACTAAATTTTTCAGCAATAGTGTTCTAGTGAAACCAGCAGTTTTAACTCAGGAACTATAAGCTCTCAGATTGGCTTCCGCAAATACAGCAAATTCCCCGCCCCAGTCGCCAACGTAACAGAAATCTGAGAGCCCCACACAATTCCTATTTAAAGAACAACTACAATAATATTTGTTCAAGATTCTAAGTTAACGTAAGTAAAACTAAACTTTACCTCTTCCCTTTTCCTTTTCTCATTCATTTTTTTCTTCTTTTCTTTTTTGGCCTTCTGCTTCGACCAAGGTTTATTTTGTATGAATTTTCTTCTCCCTTCATTTTCTGTTTTCTCTCTTCTTTGTTGCTCCAGGAGTTTCTGCCTCTGCTTTTCTCTAATTTTATCTTTAAATGGAATCGTGTCTGTATTAACGTCCACAGGCACAAAATCTGGAAACTGCTTTCCTCTCAATTCTGGCATCTTGGGCATCCTCAGCAGGGCAAAACCTTGAGCAAGGCTGGCAAAATCAAGATCTAATTCAATCAGAAGATCAGAGTTAGCACACACAACAGGATTAGAACAGTCAGTAATGGCTTACAATATAATTTTTTTCTAACCAAAGGGTTTAATGAATTCATTTAAATTAGAATGAAAATAATTATATTTTTACAAAGTTAAAAGGAATACTCAGCAGCCAGTGGCCAGTTTATTCTGTGTCTACTCAAAGCCTGGGAACACTTCCTTTTATGAGACAAAGCAATCTCATACTTGTAAGATCACCACATAGTTAAGATGGAGACATTATCACATGAAGAAGTCCAACTTACCCTTTAATCTGAAAATCAGGTTGCATTCATGCTTTGCATAAGCCTGGACATAGGACACAAAAGCTTTCATGCCCTTTTCAAACACAGCTCTGTCGGCCAAGGCCATGGACTTGAGTTTTGGCAGAAGGTCCGCTGTGTTTCTCTGGAGCTTCATCTCCTGCAGGGGGCACTACACACACACCACATTCTCACCTTCCCTGGTTGGCATCACATCCCCAGGGCTCCCCCATCACAACCAAGAAAACCAAAAGCAAAACAATTCCTTTTCACCTTTTGAGGTCTGAAGCCCAATTCCAACCCAAATATTTCACATGCTCTAAAAAGTATGTTAAATTTTTAAAAGAAAATTTAAAAATCAGTTTTCACATGACAATCCTAATCTAGTAGCAAAGTATAGCAACACTGGGTCTCTATTCACAAGTCTCTATTCACCCTTGCCTGGATCCCAGCAGGGCCTGCTACCGCACAGGAGGCTTGGTCACTCCATGACCGAGGTGCCTCCACAGCCTTAAAGCCCACCAGGGTGGCCGGGCACAGTGGCTCATGCCTGTAATCCCAGCACTTTGGGAGGCCAGGGTGGGCACATCATCAGAGATCGGGAGTTTAAGATCAGCCTGACCAACATGGAGAAACCCCGTCTCTACTAAAAATACAAAATTATCTGGGGTGGTGGCACGTGCCTGTAATCCCAGCTACTTGGGAGGCTGAGGCAGAAGAATCCATTGAACCCGGGAGGCAGAGGTTGCAGGGAGCCGAGATAGCGCCATTGCACTCCAGCCTGGGCAACAAGAGTGAAACTCTGTCTCAAAAACAAAAAAAAGGCCACTAGGGTCCACACTGCCGCCACCAGCCCAGCCCCAGTGAGTTTGCCATTTGTAATTTCATTTGCTGACCACATGCTGGAGAAGAACTCTTCCAGCTTTCCCGTCACTAGGCATTCTATCTGAAAAAGCATGGCAGCTTACTTTCTGGTTAATTGCAAGGAAATTGATGTATGACTCTTCCATGGGTAGAAGGAACACCAGAGCGCTGCCCCCGTGGCCAATGCGAGCTGTGCGACCGCAGCGATGCACGAAGGCACTGTGAGAACACAGAATGGAAATGGGTACCCAGGTGAAGACAGCTGAACAGAGCTCAGGCTCCAGCCAATGGCTGATGCAGCTAAAATGCGATGGGGAGCCTCTAGCCTCCACAGCTCAGTGTGGACTTGGTCACTTGCTAGTGTGAGAAATAGAAGAACTGGCAATTAAACCAGCACTGCAGACAGATATGATTCTGTAATAAACATTTAATGTGAACTCTAAGTAAAACTTGTATCTTTCTCTCTGATCAGACAGGTGGGACATGGTCCCCAGTGGAAAATCTGGGAAACAATGAAAAATACAAAGAATAAAATGAAAATGACCAATAATCTCAGGAGTAATCATCAACACTTGGGGGTTTATAGGCATCTTCCTATGCGTGGATGCATGTATTAGGAATACATGCTGACTTTGGAGAAAGTAGTTGTAATTTTCACATGTGGTGTTATGTACTGCTTTTTTCCATTTAGACATTCTATTGTGTGTTTCTGCAAGAACTGAAAATAATTGAAAATACTTTTAATTGCTGCCAATACAATATCACTATTTCACCACGAATGGGTTATTCATCCATTTGCCTATTTTTGCCTCTTAAAACAATGGGTTTTGTTTTGAGACAGAGTCTCACACTGTTGCCCAGGCTGGAGTGCAGTGGCACAATCCATTGCCACCTCTGCCTCCTGCGCTCAAGCCATTCTCCTGCCTCAGCCTCTCAAGGAGCTGGGACTAAAGTCACACACGCCTAACTAATCTGTACATAGATTTTTTTGTAGAGACGGGGTTTTGCTATGTTGCCCAGGCTAGTGAATTCCTGGGCTCAAGCGATTCACCCGCCTAGGCCTCCCAAAGTGCTGGAATTACAGGCGTGAGCCACCGCGCCCGGCCTCAAATAATGTTTTGTTGTTGTTTTTTGTTTTCTCTCATTGTCTGAAATTTCTATAACCTTGCTCTACATGGAGCAGGGCAAGGCCTCAAACCGTTTCAAACTGTTCTGGCAAGCACTGTAGGAATGCACGGGGTCACTGCAGACCCAAGCACGCTGGAGGCTTGCTATAAAATAATGTTTCAGTGAACATCATTATCTGTTTGTCTTCTTCAGGATTCCTACTTCATTAGGCTGACTTCCTCAACACAGAGTGGGTGGCAGCCTCATACCATACCTTGCATTGCTGGGAGGGTCATACTGCAAAACCCAGTTGACTTCAGGAATATCAATTCCCCGGGCCATCACATCAGTGCACACTAAAATCCCACTAGAAAATGAGAAAACAGCATTCTGAGTAAGGAGGCCACCATCTTCATCACCATCACACAGCCTACTGATCTTGATGACAGTGACACACAGGTGCTGGAGCTTCTCACAGAAGCACATGCTTAAGGTAATATTTTGGTTTTTTCTTCTTTCTACAAATCTCTAAGACTTCATAAATTCCAATAAAAATTGGAGGGAGGTGAGAGACAGCAAAGGGATTTTAAAAATTACAACATTTCCATTTGAAAACCGAAACTGTATGGGTCTAATCCTTTGTAGCCATCTGAAAAACAACAGACACTTCACTCTGTAACTGAGGCCCCGCAGTCAGGTATATTGCTTTGTCCAAAAGAGGACTTTTAATATAGCCAGATGTTCAATGATTAAGAAAAACAGAAAACTGTTATTTGTCAGCACAAACAGAAACAAGTTATGGTCACTGGAAGACACAAGTTCCCTGCTGTGTAGTCACAAGCCTGATAAGCAGACAGTTTTTTTGTTTGTTTGTTTTGTTTTTTGAGACGGAGTCTCGCTCTGTCGCCCAGGCTGGAGTGCAGTGGCGCAATCTCAGCTCACTGCAAGCTCCACCTCCTGTGTTCACGCCATTCTCCTGCCTCAGCCTTCCAAGTAGCTGGGACCACAGGCGTCCGCCACCATGCCCGGCTAATTTTTTGTTTTTAGTAGACACAGGGTTTCACCGTGTTAGCCAGGATGGTCTTGATCTCCTGACCTTGTGATCCACCCGCCTCGGCCTCCCAAAGTGCTGGGATTACAGGCATGAGCCACCATGCCCACCCTTAAGCCACAGACAGTTTCTACACCAACAGGACAAATGGATTTGCTCCTTGCTGCTTGACAGTCATCACAACCCTTCCCTGGGCCAGGCACAGAGCAATCTGGGAGTGAAGACAATGCACAGGGCTCCTGTGTCACAGAGCCTGCCGTCTAGCACAGAAGTTCAGTAACTAGGGAAATGACATAACAAAAGGCAAAGCGATTAGAACAGGGCAGTGGAAGCTCTGGGCATTTACAGAGATGTGATAACCAGGTTAGAGAGAGAAGAGGGTTCCAGGCAGGACCTAAAAGAGCAGTGTGGCAGGAAAGCTGTTACCTCCAATGAAGCTCACCCACCTTTGCAATTTGCGGAACTCCATGAAGATCTTATTACGTTTATATTTCATCTTTCCATGAATGCACATAATCTCCACGCCCTTCACCAGCGCCTCCAGAGCCTTCCCATAGTATTCCACACAGGCACAGGTGCTGCAAGAGGGACAGAGGGCTTAGAGTCATTGACCACCTTGGTCCTTCTACAACCGCGAGAGGGGAACTGTGAGCAATAGCTGCAGTAGACACAACCTAACTACGAGCCCTCCCTAGGGGAATGACGAACTGGCAGTGGAAATCATCCACAATTGAGTTCTCAATCTGTAATCCTCTCAGCCAATGAAAGGCCCATCTTTTGACAAAATACCTTAAACATGAGTTAAAACCCCCAAGGACGTATTCTACTGTCTAAAGACGTTCTAACAGGAAATCTCCCTGACCCCGAAAAAGGAATTGAAGTGAAACAGTCATTCAAAACAAAAGCAATGACATCTTAGCCACAAATAGTCTTACAAGATTTAAAAACATTCCTGCTTTTCCTTTAGGGAACTGCTTCTTCCCCAATTAGCAGGATTCCCAATGGCTCAGCAAATAACCCAAGCTAGACCAATCAGATCCCTTCTCCCAGATATTTGGGACTTGGAGCTGAGTCATCCAAGGACAGAAAGGAGGTTGGCAGAGTCATCCCAATAAAGATATACCCTAAAGAGATGGCCCATGAACTCCTGCCAGGGAGCTCCTTCCCTGGGAGTGGACACTCAGCATTCTCTGAAGCTGTGAGTTCCTTACCCAGCACCCTTCTAATACAGTTCACCCTGGACTCTTTTCCTTACTGGAAGCATTCCCCAGTGATTTCCCATCCTTTTGCAGATGAGGGAACTGAAACTTACCAGAAACACAGAGTAAGTGGCAGCACCAGAACCCAGGTCAAATGCTCCTTCCACTATACCAGACCATTCCAGTTGGGGCTAACTCTTGTCTACTTCAGTTCCTCCACCTATGCTGTGACTGCCACCAGACTGGTCCGTCTTTCCACCTTGAGTCACATAGTATGTAACGCAGTGGTGTTTCACACACTAAGCCTCATCACCCACAGATCTGGTGGGTTCTGAAATCAATTTAGTGGGTCTCGACCAGCATTTTTTAAAAATTAACAGCTGGAGTAGAAGAGAATAGAAAACATCCCACCTAGCAGAGTGTGGTTTCGTAAAAACCGTTGTTTTACTGTCTTGTTTGGGTGTGTACCAAATTGAACTTCTTACTGTGGGTCATGGTCAATATTGCATTTTATTTGTAGGATAACACATGGAAAAGTAATATAAAATTATTTTTTATGTACTGCTAAAGATCAACACATTTATCTCTGGAGAAAAGGGGAAAAGAACCAACAGTCCAAAGAACATATGCATCTGTTCCTACACTGCCTTCTGACCACAGGACAAAACTCCACTGTGGCGGACTCCAGGGATGGCTGATAAACACTATTCCCAACCACTTCTTGCTTCGCTGGCCACTATCACAGAGCCAGAAAAGCTGTGCGCTCATTTTCTCTGCTGCTCTTGAAGTGAGGGGCCACCACATGACCCACTTTTGGCCCCTAAGATGAATTCACAGCTGAAGTCAGCTAGGGCAGAGGGGTTTCGGAAGAAGCTCTTTGTTTTACTGATTAAAAGGCATGGATATAGCTAATATTGCCATACGCCCCCTCTGCCTTTCCCCTCTTATCTTTCTTCAGTGCAGACATGACAGGGTATAATAGTGGTCATCCAGAATCCATGAGGTGACACACAGGAAGAGAAGACCAATCACATCAACATTGATCTTGACATGAATGACACATGAAACCCCTGTGAGAAACTGCCTCTGCCTTTGGACTTATTTTTACAGGACAAAAATAAAGCCAACCTTGTTCAAACCACGAAAGTTGGGTTTTCAGTTATTTGCAGCCAAAAGCATTCCCGAGAGAACCACGCTAGATGGAATCCAAAACCCAAAGGCCACATGCACCTGCACATTCTGCCTGAATCCCTGACGCCCCTACCACAGAGACCAGAGGAGTACCTGAAGAAGACCAGGTGTTTCTCCTGCTTATGATTGCGAAGAAAATGGACCAGCTGATTAAATTTCTCATCTGCCTTGCATACCTGCAAAAGAAAAAGGGAAACTAATAAAAAACATACTTGGCAATAATAATCCCCATGGCTATCTTCAGTTTCAGCATTAAATTTTAAGGACTGTCATTTTCCCCATGGGTAGGACAGACTTTAGTCAGAATGTTAACTGGTCTACCTAGCTCAGAATAAACATCGACATGTGCTGCTGCCTCTAAAAGTTACAATTTGTATGTCACAAAATCATACAGCTCAGAGAAACATAGTCATCCAACAGGCAACAGTTCCCAACTCCCAGTCCCAATATACATGAGAGCTGGTACACCATTTCCAGAGTAGATTTTTATTTATTTTACCTTTTCTTTTCTTTTTTTTTTTTTTAAGAGACAGACTCTCAATATGTTGCCCAGACTGGTCTCAAACTCCTGGCCTGGCCTCCAGCGATCCTCCCACCTCAGCTCTAAAGTGCTGGGATTACAGGCGTGAGCCACCTAACCCAGCCAAAGGATATATATATATTTTTAAATGCAGATTCTTGGGTATGACATACAGATTCTGATTCAGTAGGTCTGAGATTGGACCTAAGAATCCATATTATTTAAGAGTTCCCCCAGGAAATTCTGATGCCAAGTTTAGAAGTCACTATTCTAAGATGAATAATGATTTCCAGAGAGCAATGTACATTACTTATTTAAAAGGCTTCCATGGACTCAGACCCCACTGCTTTTTTTCATAATGCAATCAAGTCCTCCATTCAAACTCCCAAATTAGAGACATTAAATTTACCTGAATGCATTCATCCTATTTTTACCAAAACCAAATGCCCAGTTTGGAATTTTTCCTCATGTACTCAGCCATCTTTCTAAATGCAAAATGAATGCAAAACAACAGAACGCAACAGTAGCCACAGTGGGTGTCCAAAGCTAACATTAGTACGAGTATCCCTCATCCAAGGTCCCTGGGACTTTGAAGTGTTTTTTGGCTTTTGAATTCTTTCAGATTTTGGAATAGCTGCACTATACTTACCAGTTGAGCATCCCTAATCTGGAAATCTGAAATCTAAAATACTCCAACAAGCATTTCCTTTCCGCATCATGCTGGCATTCAAAAAACTTCAGATTCTGGAGCATTCTGGATTTTGAAATTTCAAGTTAGGAATGCTCAACCCATACTTACCCTGTACTAAGCACTATCATGAACATTTTTGCATGGATTAATTAATCCTCCAGCAACCCTACGAAGCTGTATACTACTGTGGCCCCCATTTGACAAGTGAGGACCTCTAAGTTCACGGGTTAATTTAGTAGGGGCCAAAGCCAAGATATGCACCAGGCAGTCCTGCTGCAGCTGCTCTAGCGCCCATGCTCTCCACACTACCCTGTGCAGAGTCCTTCCCTCTGCTTGGGAAGAGCTAGCCTCCTCCCTCACCCAGCCCAGACTGTCAGAAACATCAATGGCAACTACAACTCCCACTTCTGATGAGCCTCTCTGATCTCGACGACACTCTCCAGTTACACTAGGTGCAGTTTCTCATTGGCAAACTCATTCTACCTTTAATCTGCCTACAAATTGACACAAACAGGAGAGCAGCCTCGACAACCTCACAGTCTACAGCAATAGGAACACTCTGGTTTCAAGACTAGCCTCCTTCATTTTGAACAGCAGACATGTTCAGGAGCTAGGGAACCCCTCCAGGCCTAAAGAAAAATTTAACCTGAAAAAGCTTATTGCAAAAAAGAAAGAAAAGTCCCAGCCCCAGGCTGGTGGGACAATGTACCATCAGCAGTGGCACTGGCCTGTGGGTTCCTCCATGCCCTGATGGTGCTGCCTCCCCTGCAGCCTGTGCTCTCTGCACTTGTGCCTCGTGGCCCATCCCAGCAACGGGACGGAACAGAACGGGTGGGGAGTGGCCTCATTACTAAACAATGAAATTGCCAAAAGCCCATCTACTTCCTTGTGAAGAAACTACAGAAGCTAGCAGCCAGTAGTTACTACTAGAAATTCAGCATATTTGGGCCGGGCACGATGGCTTATGCCTGTAATCCCAGCACTTTGGGAAGCTGAGGCAGGCAATCATGAAGTCAGGAGTTCAAGACCAGCTTGGTCAACATGGTGAAACCCCACCTCTACTAAAGATACAAAAAGTTAGCCGGGCATGGTGGCACACGCCTGTAATCCCAGCTACTCAGGAGGCTGAGGCAGAAGAATTGCTTGAACCCGGGAGGCAGAGGTTGCAATGAGCCGAGATCGTGCCACTGCACTCCAGCCTGGGTGAGACACTGTCTCAAAACAAAAAACAAACAAACAGAAAGTCCGGGCGCGGTGGCTCACACCTGTAATCCCAGCACTTTAGGAGGCCGACATCGGCAGGTCACCAGGTCAGGAGATCGAGACCATCCTGGCTAACAGGGTGAAACCCCGTCTCTACTAAAAAAAATACAAAAAATTAGCCAGGCATGGTGGCGGGTGCCTGTAGTCGCAGCTACTTAGGAGGCTGAGTCAGGAGAATGGTGTGAACCCGGAAGGCGGAGCTTGCAGTGAGCTGAGATCGTGCCACTGCACTCCAGCCTGGGTGACAGAGCGAGACTCCGTCTCAAAAAAAAAAAAAAAAAAAAAGAAATTCAGCATATTTGATGCAGGTCAAAAATACACAACATTTACAGAGTAGAACATTTCCACCCCACAAAGTCTCCTCAGGAGTGAGTCTGTCATTTGATTTTCTGTGTTCCACCTGCACATCTAACTATGCCCTTCTCTGTGACACAGGCTGTTCTGACAGGTCTAGGAACTACAGAGTTTAATCATGCCTGCACCCAGCACACCCCAAGCATGTAAAATAGAAACATTTTGTCACTTGAGGGTAGGAGGTTCAGAGACACTGTCCTTAGAGACTGTGCTTAAAATACATTTATGCCCAATTTAACTAACATTCATTCAATGAGCAGGAACACCCAGACCATTTCTCCTAGCTCTGTCCCCAAATGCATTTCATGTGTGCTACAGGGTCTCATATATTTATTCTACCAGTACAATTTCCATAAAAAGAGCACTGGTCATTATCACTAAGTAAGAAGCAAGCCCAGGCGCTCACCATGTAGTAGTTTTCCAGGCGGGAGGGGGTCTTCTGGATGCTGCTGGCTGCCACACCCTTTTCCTTCACCGAGACCCGGACAGGGTTCCGGAGGCCCGCTCTCACCAAGTTCTCCACTTCCTGCGTCTGAGTGGCAGAGAAAAGGCCTGTTCTCCTCTGCTTTGGCAAAAACTCCAGGATGGTGTTGATGCTGATAAAAAGAGGGCTCACACTTAACCGCTTACTTGCCAGCATAATCAACACACAGTGCTTCATGATACGAAACAGGTATTCAGAAAGACTGAAAGTGAAGCCATCAAAATATTTACAGCACATACACTGGGAGGTGAGATGATGGGTGATTCTTTGTTTCTTCTTTATACTTTCATTTTTCCAAGGTTCCTCAAATTTTAGCATACAATTATACAATTATAATGATATGTGAATTATATCCAATTAAACTGTTTATTAAAAAACAACAAAACTTCCAGATGTGATGGCTCATGCCCGTAATCCCAGCACTTCGGGAGGCTGGGATGGGAGGATCTCCTGAGCCCAGGAATTTGAGATCAACCTGGGCAACATAAGGGATCTTGTCTCTGCAAAAATTAAAAAAAAAAAAACAAGGCATGATGGCATGTGCCTGTAGTCCCAGATACTCAGGAGGCTGAGGTGGGAGGATCACTTAAGCCCAGGACATAAAAGTTGTAATGACCCAAAATCATGCCACTGCATTCTAGCCTGGATGACAGAGTAAGACCCTGTCTCAAAAAAAAAAAAAAAAAAAAAATACTTGAAGGAAAGTGCATTTTAAGATCAAAGATAGAACGGGAATAAAAGTCACGTGGTAGAATTTGAAAGCTCAAACTACTTAATGATTTGAAATTAAAATGTGGTTAATAAAAATACTTAGGCCAGGTATGGTGGCTGGCGCTTGTAATCCTAGCACTTTGGGAAGCCTAGGTGGGAGGATCACTTAAGCCCAGGAGTTTGACAACAGCCTGGGCAACATGGCAAAACCCATCTGCAAAAAATAAAAAAAGCAGGCATGGTGGTGTGCGCCTGTAGCCCCAGCTACTCGGGAGGCTGATGCAGGAGGATCACCTGAGCCCGAGAGGTTGAGGCTGCAGTGAACATAATCACGCCACTGCACTCCGGCCTGGGTTACAGCACAAGACCCTGTCTCTAAAAAATAAATTAATTAAAAATAAATTAAAATGAAACTAAAAAATAAAAATACCTAGTCATAAAGTGGTAAACTCCATTTTGCTTTCCTTTTGTATTAGTATCATCCGCCCACTCAAGCCAGTGAAGTCCAAAGTCCAGTACCTTGCCTCAAACCCCATGTCCAGAAGTCTGTCTGCCTCATCCAACACCAGGACATCCAGGGATCGCACACAGCCGGCCAGATCCAAGCCTTCCGCCTTCCTTCGGAACATGTCCTCCAAGCGGCCTGGAGTGGCCACAATGATGTTCCCACTTTGGAAAGAAAGTTAACATTTACCAAGCTCTCTGGATCTTGGGGATGTGGTTGATGATTACCAAAATACCAAGTTTCATATCCCTCCAAAGTCATTTAAGCCCTAGTGAAGAGAACGAAGAGCATGAGAGTGGAAAAGAGTGCTGTAGGGTAGAAAATGTGAGGGCTGCGGCGAAATGGGATCTGGGTTCTGGGCTATGACCCAGGCAAGGTTGGCAAACTCCAGCTCCCAGACCAAACCTGGGCTGCTGCCTGTCCTTGCCAAGTATTTTATTGGCAGACAACCACACCCATTTATTCACATGTTGCCTATCGCTGCCTTCACACTGCAACAGCAGTTGAGTAACTGCGACGGAGACCATATGGTTCACAAAGCCGAAAACAGTTACCATCTGCTCATTTACAAAAAAAGCTTCCCAACCTCTGACCTACGCAAGTTAACTCAACCATTGGAGGCCCCAGGTAGCTCACATGTAAAATGGGAATGTTGACATAATTAGAGAACCCTATGTAAAGATCACAAACTGGCAGACTCAGGGCCGGATGTGGCTCCCTCAGACTGGCTCACCTACAAGATGTGTTTTTCAAACGTGGATTACACGCCAACAGTTAAAAAATCAGGAGATTACACACACAAATCTGGAATTCCATCTTCTTTTTAAAAAATTCAAAACCTGGCACTACTGAGCCCAGTCCCGCCAGGCAGCTACCAGCTGGAGCTGAGTATTCCAGGCAGCTACTGGCCAGTTCCTCACCATCCCCCAGTCCCACACTCATCTATCCTGACCACTCATTTATCCTCACGTCGTTCTCTTGACCTCTGTAGGAACCTGAGTTAAGTACTCATCAGGGCCTTATGGGAAGGAGCTAGCAAAGCGCAATAGGAAGCTGGCCTGGAGAAAACACCTTTTTGCAGGGGGAGGAGGCTCCTGAAAGGGGGACCCACAGTTAGGTTGAGATCACATATTGATTCTTAGGTTCAGTGCCAAGAGCAAGCAAAGAAATGAGCAGACATGAGCAAACTCACCCTTGTTGCTTAAACCTCTCAACATCTTCTCCAGGATTCCTGCCTCCGATCCAAAGAATCTGGCTAAAACAAGAAAACAGTCTTTAAGTTCGGCAAAACAACAGCCCGTGGCTAACAGGGACACTGCATCCAATTCACCTGAACTGGGGGAAGTGCTTCGTGAAATGCGACAGGACCTCGTCTATCTGAATGGCCAGCTCTCGGGTGGGGGTGATGATTATGGCTCCAACCTGCCCACATGGAAGGAAGGGACACAGTCAGCAGCGCAAGGGCCTCCTGGAGAGGAACTCATAGGCCCTCCGCCCTCCACCACACAGAGAACTTCCAGAGAAACCGCAGTTACTGGGCGTTCTCAGCAGCATCCCTGAGCACATATCAACTACTTTGAATTACCGTTACTTGTAATCATACACTGCAGTTATGCTCTTTAAAGTCACTAATACTAAGAACACTGAATTAGTGAATGCTGAACCACTGCTCACAGGGGAAACACAGGGTTAGGTTCCTGCCAGTCTCTGGACATGACATTTTTGTCAACCAATCAATACATAACTCTATTTTATGTCTGTTTGTGCTTAAAAGACTCTATTGAATATATACTGTTGATTCATTCCTATTGAACTCGTGGCCAACAGCACATTAACTCATGCCTGAGCCTGTGTTTCTCTAGTGCGGGGATTCTCTCTGCACATCATAACCTTCTTGCGCCCAGGAACACTAGACTGCACTACACCACGGGGCCATTTCAAAAACCAAAATCACCAACATAAAGCAACAAATGCGCAAAATGGCTGGGCACGGTGGGTCACACCTGTAATCCCAGCACTTTGGGAAGCCGAGGCGGAAAGATCACTTGAGCCCAGAAATTTGAGACCAGCCTGGGTAACGTGTCAAAACCCCTTCTCCTCAAAAAATACAAAAAATTACCCAGATGTGGTGGTCCACACCTGTAGTCACATCTACTTGGGAGGCTGAGGCAGGAGGATAGCTTGAGCCTGGGAGGTGGAGGTTGCAGTGAACTGAGATCACACCACTGCACTCCAGCCTGGGTGACAGAGCAAGACCCTGTCTCAGGTAAAAAAGAAAAAAAAAAAAGGTGAAAAACATGGCACCAAATAGATGACGAAAAGGACACTGTTTACACCTGAGCAGTAAAACAAAAGGCAGCTCTGCCCACACCCATGACCACAGAAGCACTGAGGATCCAATGGGGTATTATAAGTTTCAACGAGCAGGCAAATTAACAAATACAGAATCCACAAATAATGAGGATTGTCTTTTTTTTTCTTCAAGTTTCATTCATTCATTCATTCATTCATTCATTCATTCATTCATTACTGGTAGAGATAAAATCTCATTGTGTTGCCTAGGCTGGTTTCAAACTCCTGGACTCCAGTGATCCTCCAGACTCGGCCTCCCAAAGTGCTGGGATTACAGGTGTGAGTCACGGCTTCTGACCTATTTTTTCAAGTTTGTAGCCAGCTTCTTAATCCAATGTGAACTCTGATGACTAGGTGAAAATAAATCACGTTTGCTGTCCTCACCTGACTCTTCTTTAACTTCTCTTCTCTTCTCAGAAGAATTTCCAGGATGGGGATGACAAAAGCGAGTGTTTTGCCACTACCTGTGACCTGCAAACAGAGAGTTTTGGTTTCCTTTTCTTCCTCAGAGTTCACGTGAGGGAAAACACAAGGACAGGCTGCACGTACCCGAGGCACTCACCGCTTCTGCAGCGACATCTTTGTTTCTCATGAACAGAGGGATGGTTGCGGACTAAAGGGAGAGATTGCAAAGCACCGGTTAAAGGATGCCATCACTTCACAGGTGAGACCCGAAGCCCTAGGAACATAATGGGCGGCCAAGGCCACAGTGGACCCCACCACAAAAGGGGCTCTGAGTAACCAAGTCACCATAGAGAAGTTGAATCAAACGTGGCAACTGTGTCTACATGGATGACGCATGGGGACAGTGAGATGAGCTGGGAGGCAGGAGTCCTGAATTCTATTCCTGTCTCTCCGACTTTCCCTCTCTGAACCAGGAAGGGGTTGAAGACATTGGGTTTTAGGGTCCCTTCCAGCTCTAGTATCACAGAATCAAGATTCAAATAAACCTTCTCATTTTAAGCACTGTAGAGGTCTCCAGACGTTACAAGAAACCTGGTTTTAGCAATCAAAAAAGCCAAACCTCAATTAGATTTAGGCCTTGGCCTCGCGGCTGCTCCCTCCACGGTTCAGCCCTGGTCCCCAGGCCCTGAGCTCACTTAAATCACAGCAGATGTGATATTATTCCAATTGCCTCTACACAGTGATTTCTATCCTCCCTATCAACCCCCGAGGGAACATTTGGCAATGTAAGGAGACATTTTTGGTTGTCAAAACCCAGGGTGGGCCAGGCATCGTGGCTCACATCTATAATAACAGCACTTTGGAAGGCCCTTAACTCCCTTAAGGCCAGGAGTTCCAGACCAGCCTGGGCAACACAGGGAGACTCTATCTCTACAAAGAAAATTTTTTAAATTATGTGGGTGTGGTGGTGCATGCCTGTGGTCCCAGGTACTCAGGAGGCTAAGGTAGGAGGATCACCTAGGCCCAGGGAGGTCGAGACTGCAGTGAGTTGTGACTGTGCCACCGCACTCCAGCCTGGATAACAGAGCAAGACCCTGCCTCAAAAAAATAAATAAATAAATAAATTACAGCCAGAGTTAGGAGGTGATGTCCTCTGGTGGACAGATTCCAGTGATGCTGTTTAAACATCCTACAATGCCCAGGACAGCCCCACAGCAAAAAATTATCCAGCACAAAATATCAATAGTGCCGAGGGTGAGGACCCAGCTCCAGACCACTGCTGTCCAACAGATATAAAATGTGAACCACATAAACAATGTTAAATTTTCTAGTAGCCATAGTAAGAAAAGTAAAAAGAAATGGGTGAAATAAATTTTAATATTTTATTCAACCCAATATATCAAAAATATTGTCCCTTCACATTTAATCAATATGTAAAAATCAACATTTTCCATTCTTTTTTCATAGTAGGTCTTCAAAATCCACTGTGTTATTTGATACTCAGAGTACACTTTGATTTGGACAAAGTGTATTTCAAGCACTCTATAGCCGTGTCTGGTGACTGTGTAGTGGATGACAGGTCTAGACAATGAGCTCTGAGGCTCTGAGGCGCTGAGGCCAGGTTCCCTAGGCAGGGAACACAGCACTCCCAGTTTCCGTCTCCAGCCCTGCCTGCTGGAAGTAGATTCTCCACATTCCCAGGAATCTTATGGGCATCTCAAACTCAAGGCTTCATTTATTTTAAAAATTTTTTTGCTATTACAGGGCCTCCCTATGTTGCCCAGGGTGGTCTTGAACTCCTGGTCTCAAGTGATCCTCCCACCCTGGTCTCCAAAAGTGCTAGGATTACAGGCGTGAGCCACCGTGCCCGGCCATTATTTATTTTAATTTCAGAGATGGGGGTCTCACTATGTTGCCCAGGCTGGTCTTGAACTCTTGGGCTCAAGGGATCCTCCCACCTCGGCCTTCCAAGTAAATGGTACTACAGGCGGGTGCCACTGTACCCAGCCCAATGTTTAAAAACAGGACTCTTGTGGCCAGGCGCGGTGGCTCACACCTGTAATCCCAGCACTTTGGGAGGCCAAGGCGGGCGTATCACCTGAGATCAGAATTGAGACCAACCTGGCCAACATGGCGAAACCCTGTCTCTACTAAAAACACAAAAATTAGCCAGGCGTGGTGATGCATGCCTGTAATCCCAGCTACTCGGAAGGCTGAAATGGGAGAATAATTTGAACCCGGGAGGCAGAAGTTGCAATGAGCTGAGATCATGCCGTTGCACTCCAACCTGGGCAAGAGAGCAAGATTCTGTCTCAAAAACATTTAAAAAA
>NW_016803605.1:4843190-4860256 GCF_001698545.2 Rhinopithecus bieti
AAAAAAAAAAAAAAAAAAAAAAAAAACCACCCACACACACACACAGAAAAAAAAATAAGAACTTTTGACTTTCCTTCTGAAACCTGCTACACCCTCCAGCCATTCTCGGGAAATAGTAACACCATTCACTCAGCTACTAAGAATAAAAATCGGTGGGGTGCGGTGGTTCAGCCTGTCATCCCAGCACTTTGGGAGGCTGAGGCAGGTGGACCACGAGGTCAGGAGTTCAAGACCAACCTGGCCAAGATGGTGAAACTCCATATCTACTAAAAATACAAAAAATTAGCCGGGCGTGGTGGCAGGCGCCTGTAATCTCAGCTACTCAGGAGGTTCAGGCAGAGAATTGCTTGAACCCGGGAGGTGGAGACTGCAGTCAGCCGAGATCGCGCCACTGCACTCCAGTCTGGGCAACAGAGTGAGACTCCATCTCAAAAGAAAAAAAAAAAAAAAAGAATAAAAACTTCAGCTCCCTCTAGAGTCTTTTCTTTCCTAACCTCCACTTCCGGTCCCTTAGCAACCTTAAAGTTATTCCAAATGTGACTTCTCAATATCCACTGGTTCCACCCTACTCCAAGCTACCATCATCTCTTACCTGACAATGGCCTCCTAAGCGACCTGCCTGCTTCGTCTCTTATGCCTGAAAAGGCCACTCTCTAAAGAGAAACCACAGCCCTTCCCTTCCTAAGCATCTTCCCGGATAAGATGGCTTCCCACTACGTTTAGAATGAAATCCAAGCTCCTACAAGACCCTACACAATCCATCTCTTGCACTACTCTTGATGTTCAGTCACAAAGGCCCCCTTTCTGCTGCTCAAACCATTTGCAGCCTGCCCCAGGGCATTTATGTGCACTGGTATTTCTCTCTGCTGGAATAATCTCCCCCTCGTCACCCCAGAGCCAGCTCCTTCTCAATCACTGAGGTCTCAGCTCAATGACACCTCCTCAGAGAGGCCTTCCTTAGCACCCTGTCTCACCTCCTCTCCAGTCCTCGAGTGACACTATCACAACAGTCTTAGTTCCTCCATAACATTTACTAACAGCTGAAATTATCCTTTCTCTAGCTCCTGCGCTAGAAAGTAAGGCTATGAGCAGATGCCAATACTGCAAACTCCCCAGAGCCTAGAAGAGTTCCTGACACATAGCAGGTCCTCAAGAAATACTTCTTGAAAAGATGCATAACAACAGGTAACCCTCGCTGAGCTCCCATAGTGTGCCGACTGGTTTATTTAGTCCCCACCGCAACCCCATAAGGAGGGTGTTATTTTTTCGTCATTTCACAGAGAAGGAAAATGAAGCACGTTGAGGTTAAGCCATTTGCCCGAGGTCTCACAGCTACAGGGGCAGGGCTAGGAGGAGAACCAGGCTCAAGACTCCAGCACCCGAGGGCAGGGTGGGTCGCGGCCCCTCTGCCGGCTCGCAGGCCGAGCAGCTCCGCATCCCGCCAGTCTGGGCAGCCTGGAGACAAGGCAAGAGCCCCCGCTGGAGGGATGAGCGCCCCAGGGCTTGGGTCTGTCCGATCACCTCCGCTGTGTCCGAAGCAGCGGGTGCCTGCCCCCCTCCCAGCCTCACTCTCCCCCAGGAACCGATACCTGCACCGGCGTCATGTACGGGAAGCCCAGCTCCCGCAGGGCGCCCAGCACCCGCGGGTGCAGTGACACTGGCAGAGACTCCCAGGAGCCCTCCGTCACATGCTCCATGGCGCTCTCCTTTGCCGCCTCGGTCGCCGCTGCTCGAACGCGCCCTGTGCACCCCCAACGAGCACTTCCGCTTCCGGCAGCTCCGGCGGCCGGCCGGGAACTTTGCTGGAGGAGCAGAGTTCCGGAGCGCGGCGAAGGCTCCAACGCCGCGGGAGCGAGGAAAAGCGCGCCCGCGGGACGGTGGAGGCAGGCGGCGGGGCAGGCCCGGGGAGTTACACCCGCCCCGCACCCCTGGGCTCCGGGCGCCTCTCCGCACCGGGCAAGGGTTTTGGCGGGAGGGAGTCTGGCCCGGCTCTCCCACTTTCTCTGTCCCTCGGAGGCAGGTGGCAGCACAGGACCGCGTCCAGGCCGAAGGACAGCGGGGCTGGCCGCCGTGGGCAGAGAAAGGTGTCGCAGCCCCGGGTTAGCAGCCCTGCAAAACAGGCACCCGCTGATGGCGGGGGTCCGATGGCCGGTATGTCCTGAATGTTGGTTTACTTTCCCGGAAGTTAGAGTCAGAGTCCTAAGTAAGAACACTGTCCTATTCCACTGTTCACAGTTGGCCTGGGCCATTCATGTCCATATACACCTTCACTCGGCAAGCTTTTATTGACCACTCATTACGTGCCCTCTATGAGGGCCTATCTCCTCCAGCTATGTGCATGACTTGCTCCTGTTGAGGCTCTGAAAACGAAACCCCAAAATGAAGACCCCAGAGGCAGCCTCAGAAGCAAGTTTCTCTCTGACCTTCTGCCCCGTCTCTGATCTCTGATTCTGTGAGGCTGGCCATAGACACTCAAGAACCCCTCTTGCCCGTCATGATGGAGCATAGAAACGGGAACCCCTTTTCTCCAAAGTCAGCCATAAAACCTAAAAATATTACTCTCTCTCTCTCCACCTTTCTGTAAAAAAACTGGCCATAAAGAAATTATCGGCCGGACATGGTGGCTCACGCCTGTAATCCCAGCACTTTGGGAGGCCAAGGCGGGCAGATCACGAGGTGAGGAGTTCGAGACCAGCCTGGCCAAAGTGGTGAAACCCCGTCTCTATTAAAAATACAAAAAATTAGCCAGGTGTGGTGGCAGGTGCCTGCAGCTACTCCGGAGGCTGAGCAATGGGCATCGCTTGAACCTGAGAGGTGGAGGTTGCAGTGAGCCTAGATTGCACCACTGCATTCCAGCCTGGACGACAGAGTGAAACTGTTTCATTAAAAAAAAAAAAAAAAAAAAAGGCCAGACGCGGTGGCTCACGCCTGTAATCCTAGCACTTCAGAGGCCGAGGCCGGCGGATTGCCTGAGCTCGAGTTCGAGACCAGCCTGGGCAACACGGTGAAACCCCATCTCTACTAAAAATACCAAAAAATTAGCCGGATGTGGCGGCGTGTGCCTGTAGTCCCAGCTACTTGGGAGGCTGAGGCAGGAGAATTGCTTGCACCCAGGAGGCAGAGGCTGCAGTGAGCCAAGATCGCGCCACTGCACTCCAGCCTGGGCAACAGAGAGACTATGTCTCTAAAAAAAAAAAAAATTATCTGACCTCTTTTGTTTTGCTTGTAGGTTGTAAGACCCCATTCCAGGAAGGGTTCTGTCCCCTACCCAGAAGGAAAGAATCCTGCACAGAGAGGCCGAAAAGAATCCAGACAGGCCTTGCTGGGCTTCCCCACTCAGTCTGTGAGCATTAGATCATGCCCTTCTTGCCCAGTCCTATTTCTACTCAGCTGTGCATATTTTGTTGAGTCTAAGCAGAAAAATGAATAGTTTTCCCTGTAACTTTGGGTCTTAATTCTGAAGGTTCCTTTGTTGTGCAAAACCATGACCAAATAAATTTGCATCACTTTCCTCCTATTAATGTGCTTTTCGGTTGAATTTTTAGAGAAACCTGAGGGCAAAGGGGAATTTTTCCCTTACACTCCCTTACATTCCACTTGGACTTTTGAAATCACCTTCTCAGTGTTACCTTCCTTTCCGCATCACTGAAACTCCTACCCTCATTTATTTTCCCTTCTTAGCATTTACCATTATCTTTCTTGCTACACACACACACACACACACACACACACACACACACACACACACAACTTATTAGGTTCATCTCTGCCACCAAAATGTAAAACCCACACTAATGGCGTCTTTTCTCTATCTTCTTTATCCCAGGGACTATCACTGTAGCACAAAGCAATTACTCAAATATTTGTGGGATCAATAAATGGGAATACAACTCACGCAGACTGCAGTCATCTCAAATTAAGTAAAAGACAACAGCCTGAAGCCACATTTTCAATGAAATGATCATCACATTCTCAAAACACCTTCGACAACTTTTATAAAATGGGACTTCAGCCAGGCACAGTGGCTCATGTCTGCAATCACAACACTTTGGGAGGCTGAGGCAGGAGGATCACTTGAGCCCAGGAGAATGAGGCCAGCCTGGGCAACGTACAGGAGACTCTGTCTCTATGAAAGTAATTTTTTAATTAGCTAGGCGTGGTGGTGCATGCCTATGGTCCCAACTACTCGGGAGGCTCAGATGAGAGGATCACTTGAGCGGTTAAGGCTGCAGTGAGCCATGTTTGTGCCACTGCACTCCAGTCCGGGTAACAAAGCAAGACCCTGTTTTTAAAAAACAAAAGCTGTAGTCCCAGCTACTTGGAGAGCTGAGGTGGTAAGATCACTTGAGCCCGGGAGGTTGAGGCTTCAGTGAGCAAAGATCAAGCCAACGCACTTCAACCTGGAAACAGAGTGAGATCCTGTCTCCAAAAAAAGAAAAGGGGGGCACTTCACAGACAGTTCTGAAAGCAAAGGCACAGAGAAATTGCATATCTGTGTGTGTCTTCTGGGCTCTACTAGTTTTCTGACCTAAGGACCCATTCCAAGCCTGTTTTCCTCCTCACTTCCAAAATGATTTTACCCAAGGTAATGGCAGTTTTGAAACATGAATAAGACAGACCAAGTAAAGTGCTTAGTACTAGATCAAGACATTACACAGGACTCAGTAAATCGTAGCTACTTTTATTACCAGCAGGCCGTTAGTTTCACAGCGGAAGGAGTTTCTACAGGTGGTGATCTAGTCTCCGGTTCCACCTTTCACTCTCTTACCTGTGGCCTTGGGCACATCATTTAATCTGTCTTTAAAGCTATTTCCCACATTCATAAACCACATGGGCGACTGGAAATAATTCAACCCTTTCTTTTTTCCCAAACAGAAAAATACTTGAGATTTTAGCACTGATCCATCAGAGAAGCCTCACTGGAAAACCTGTGCAGAAACGAAAACTTGGTACCATTCACTATCCTCAAGCTTAGAGAATTAAAAAGTAACAGACATAATAGGCATAAATACTCAGAAAACATGGACATGTCTCATGTCAAATAAGAACAGAAAGTTGGTGTGTAAAAAATGTGAATTAACTGTCAATATATAAAACACAGAATACTGACTGTTTTTAAAAAGAATTGTTTATTTACTGAACCTGGGGCATATTAGATACAACCAATTTTAAATTTACATATTTTAAATCAATTTTGAAGTGTTTCACACACACAAACAAAACTGGTATGCAACAGTTGTCCTAAGGTGAAAGTCACCTCATTAATAAACTGTTGCAAGTGTTCTCACCCAAGGTGGAAAAATTGCTTATCCTGAACATGAAAACCTGTAACAAATTTAAATTAATTATATAAAACTCATTACTTGTAGTTTTCCCCTTGCAAAGATAAAAAAAAAAAAATGTACAAGTAACTAATACATATCAGTCACAACATAATCCTGGATCATCCCCATACCGAAACCAGATGCTCTTTTAATTTTAAACCCATCATGAGAGAACAAGAGAAAGTCATTTCATTTTACACAAAACAAGATTCACCTGTGCCAAAAAAGAAAGCCCCAAGAGAAACAAAAACCCAAACCCTAATGCTGACACTGATGTTCAGTGCCCTAAACAGTGGCCCAAAGGCCACTGATCAAAAATAAAATAGTGGCTGTATATCACTGCAATGAAATCCAAGAGGCTTTAACCCTTTGGCATCAGAAATCCGGATTTTTCCAATTATGTAAATGTTTATTTCCTACATGCCAAGAGTGGGGGAAGTGAATGTGCCAGCGTGGAAAGAAAAAGAGCCACCACTCACTGGGACACCCAGAGAATTGGCTTTAACAAACAATTAGAAGGTTAGGCAGAAACCCAAAAATGGTTATTAGCTGCTCGTGTCATCAATTTAAGTGGAGATGACTGAGTCCTAAGGTACAATGTAAAAATGTATGCAGGAAAATGTATGCTGAGTCGTAGTTTTAAAGCAAAAGAAGAAAACAAAGTATGAAAGTACCCAGCCTGGCAGCATATGCCCGTCAGAGAGCTCTGCCATTAGGATGGGCAGAAACCGTCAAAGATTCATACTGTTGTTTCTCATAAGGACTCAACAAAAATGAATCTGTAGTGACTTGAACCACAGACTGAGGGAATCCAAAGAGTGCAGTCATTTTAGTAAAGTACTATCAGGCTTTGTGCTGATTTCCTGAAAAAACTGCACTATATTATGAAAACAAAAGGAAAAGAAATAATAAAAACTATACTCCCATATTTCACTTACAGTGTTTGAGTTCCTGGAAGGACCTATATAATGGAGGCAGCATTCAAATAAGAAATTATGCCAAAACTGTCAAATTTTCACTATAATTTTCCTAAAAGGTGTTTTCCCCAATATCTATTCATCACAAAGAAACATAAATTGTGACTGTACAGTTCAGAAAATAAAAATGGAGAAACTAATGACATTATTATGACCAAGTGTTTGGTAAACAGTGAATTCTGAGTTGGGATCATCAGGAAGAGGCTTTTTAAACAACCCTCCGGACTTCAAAAAATCTCTTCAGGTAGTAGATCTGTCCCAATGTCATGGCAACTAGAACAAGAGCTTCAAAGAAGGACCAAAGGACCACTCTGCTGTTTGTGTTGTCGTTGACTGTTGAGGACAAAACAAACAAACAAAATTTAACAATTCTCCCCCAAAAAACATAGGCATCATATTCTAGTCTTCACTCTGTGTGAAAGTAATATCGTGTACACCATTCGTAGAATAGCTGTTCCTCAAATTAAGATGGGGTTACATCCCAATAAACCCAGCTTACGTTGAAAATACCTAATTCAAAAATATATTTAATACACCTAACCTAGCAAACATCACAGCTTAGCCTAGCCTACCTAAAACATGATTAGAACACTTACATTAGCCTACAGTCCAGCAAAAGCATCTAACAACACAAAGATTATTTTATAATAAAGTGTTGTATATCTCATATAAGTTAAACTGCATTTTATTATTATTTTATTTTTTATTTATCAAGTTAATGAACACTGCACTGAAAGTAAAAAACAGAATGGTTGCACGGGTACCTGATGCTCAGTTTCTTCTGAATGCACATCACTTTTGCACCATCATAAATATGAACATTTCTAAGTGAAGTCATTGTAACCTATGGGTCACCTATACTGTAAATACTTTTGTCTCTGGGCAACTCAACATACTCAGAAGCAAATATTTTTTTGTTTGCTCTGTTGCCCAGGCTGGAAGGCCATGACACAATCATAGTACACTGCAACCTTGAACTGGACTCAAACAATCCTGCCACCTCAGCCTCCTGAGTAGCTGGGAGTACAGGTATGCTCCAGTCCATCCGACTAATTTTTTCTGTTTTTGTAGAGAAAGGGTCTTGCTATGTTGCCCAAATTGGTCTTGAACCCCCGGCCTCAACTGATCCTCCTGCCTCAGCCTCCCAAAGTAGAAGCAAAGAGTTTTAAAAGAAACCTTGAAGACTCACTGGGTACAGCCAAGTCCATTCTGCTTGCATACAGGGAGCAGAGAAGAAAAGGTGACTTGCCCAAGGTCATAATTCTAGGGTTAAAACCCAATCCAACCATCTTTCTCCCTCACCATTGAAACGTCCTATATCAGTATCCATTTTGCTGAATCAGAAAACTGACTTCTAAAAAAATTAAGGAATTATTTCAAAATCACCGTTATCCAAAATGCAATTATTTACAACATCAAAATATGGCAGTCTGAGTGTCTTTTTCCCCAAATATGTGACAAATATTTGTTGAGCACCTGTGTACTTGGCAACTGTTCTCAATGGAAGAGGTTACTCAGTTATATGGATCAATACTGACAGTTACTACCAGACCATCAAATACAAGACAAACTATTCTCATCTGTCCTGCTCTCAAACTAAGGATTTGATCCTTAAAGTAAAATACACATCTACTCTATATTTATTTATTATACTCAATTTCTTACATTCAAGTTTCTGATCAAATTCTTTTTATTTATTTATTTTTTTTGAGTCAGAGTCTCACTGTCGCCCAGGCTGGAGGGCAGTGGCGCGATCTCAGCTCACTGCAACCTCCGCCTCCTGGGTTCAAGTGATTCTGCTGTCTCAGCCTCCTGAGTAGCTGGGATTACAGGTGCTCAACACCACGCCCAGCTAATTTTTGTATTTTTAGTAGAGACAGGGCTTCACCATGTTGGCCAGGCTGGTTTTGAACTCCTGACCTCTGGTGATCCGCCTGCCTCGGCCTCCCAAAGTGCTGGGATTATAGTCATTAAGCCACCACGCCTGGCCAAATTCCTTTTATTTTTAAATGTATTTTATTTTATTTTATTATGTTTTATGTTTTGACACAGAGTTTCACTCTTGTTGCCCAAGCTGGAGTGCAATGATGCGATCTCAGCTCACTGCAACCTCCACCTCCTGGGTTCAAGCGATTCTCCTGCCTCAGCCTCCCGAGTAGCTAGGATTACAGGTATGCACCACCACACCCGGCTAGTTTTGTATTTTAGTAATGATGTGGTTTCTCCATGTTAGTCAGACTGGTCTCGAACTCCCAACCTCAGGTGATCTGCCTGCCTCAGCCTCCCAAAATGCTGGGATTACAGGCATGAGCCACCATGCCTGGTCAATTCATTTTATTTTTTAAAAAAATGGTCTTGTGTTGCCCAGGTTGGTCTCAAGCTCCTGACCTCAAGCAATCCTCCTGCCTCAGCCTCTGAAGTAGTTAACACTACAGGCACAAGCCATTGTGTCCAACTCTCCAGTCAAATGCTAGAGCCTTAGCTTTTAAAAATTACTATGTAGATGTAGGCCGGGCGCAGTGGCTCATGCCTGTAATCCCAGCACTTTGGGAGGTTGAGGTGGGCGGATCATGAGGTCAGGAGATTGAGACCATCCTGGCTAACACGGTGAAACCCCATCTCTACTAAAAATAGACGTGGTGGCGGGCATCTGTAGTCCCACCTACTTGGGAGGCTGAGGCAGGAGAATGGCATGAACCTGGCAGGCGGAGCTTGCAGTGAGCCAAGACTGTGCCACTGCACTCCAGCCTGGGCAACAGAGCAAGACTCCATCTCAAAACAAAATTTCTATGTAGTTTTTTATTTTTCTGCAAATGGCCAACATTAAAAACAATTACAGTATAATCCCAACACTTTGGGAGTCCAAGACAAGAGGACTGCTTTAGCTCTGGAGTCAGAGGCCAACCCTGGGCAATATGGAGAAACCCAGTCTCTATGATACCAAAAAAAAAAAATAGCCAGGTGTAGTGGCACATGCCTGGATTTCCAGCTACTTGGTAGGCTGAGGCGGGAGGATCACTTGAGCCCAGGAGGTTGAGGTTGCAGTGAGCTATCCTGTCACCATAGCACTACAGGCTGGACAACAGAGTAAGACACTGTGTCTCTAAAAATGAAATAGGGCCAGGTGCAGTGGCTCACGTCTGTAATCCCAGCACTTTGGGAGGCCAAGGCAGGTGGATCACAAGGTGAAGAGATCGAAACCATCCTGGCCAACGTGGTGAAACCCTGTCTCAACTAAAAATACAAAAATAAGCTGGGCTTAAAGATTCATTGGGTACAGCCAAGTCCATTCTGCTTGTATACAGGGAGCAGAGAAGAAAAGGTGACTTGCCCAAGGTCATAATTCTAGGGTTAAAACCCAACCCAACCATCTTTCTCCCTCACCATTGAAACGTCCTATATTAGTATCCATTTTGCTGAATCAGAAAACTGACTCCTGGCCAGGCGCGGTGGCTCAAGCCTGTAATCCCAGCACTTTGGGAGGCCGAGACGGGCGGATCACGAGGTCAGGAGATCGAGACCATCCTGGCTAACACGGTGAAACCCCATCTCTACTAACAATACAAAAAAAAAAAACTAGCCGGGCGAGGTGGCGGGCGCCTGTAGTCCCAGCTACTCAGGAGGCTGAGGCAGGAGAATGGCGGGAACCTGGGAGGCGGAGCTTGCAGTGAGCTGAGATCCGGCCACTGCACTCCAGCCTGGGCCACAGAGCAAGACTCCGTCTAAAAAAAAAAAAAAAAAGAAAACTGACTTCTAAAAAAATTAAGGAATTATTTCAAAATCAGTTATCCAAAATGCAATTATTTACAACGTCAAAGTATGGTAGTGGCGTGCGTCTGTAGTCCCAGCTACTCAGGAGGCTGAGGCAAGAGAATCACTTGAACTCAGGAGGCGGAGATTGCAGTGAGCCAAGATCGTACCACTGCACTCCAGCCTGGACAACAGAGCAAGACTCCATCTTAAAAAAAAAACAAAAAAACAGAAAAAAGACAGAGTCTGATAAAAAGAAAGTAGGCCAGGCACAGTGGCTCATGCCTGTAATCCAAGCACTGTGAAAGGCAGAGGCGGGTGTATCACTTAAGCCCACGAGTTCAAGACCAGCCTAAGCAACTTCTGGGTTCAAGTGATTCTCCTGTCTCAGCCTCCCAAGCAGCTGGGATTACATGTGCCTGGCTAATTTTTGTATTTTTAGTAGAGATGGGGTTTTACCATATTGGCCAGGCTGGTCTCTCGGCCAGGCTGGNAAAAAGAAAACTGACTTCTAAAAAAATTAAGGAATTATTTCAAAATCAGTTATCCAAAATGCAATTATTTACAACGTCAAAGTATGGTAGTGGCGTGCGTCTGTAGTCCCAGCTACTCAGGAGGCTGAGGCAAGAGAATCACTTGAACTCAGGAGGCGGAGATTGCAGTGAGCCAAGATCGTACCACTGCACTCCAGCCTGGACAACAGAGCAAGACTCCATCTTAAAAAAAAAACAAAAAAACAGAAAAAAGACAGAGTCTGATAAAAGAAAGTAGGCCAGGCACAGTGGCTCATGCCTGTAATCCAAGCACTGTGAAAGGCAGAGGCGGGTGTATCACTTAAGCCCACGAGTTCAAGACCAGCCTAAGCAACTTCTGGGTTCAAGTGATTCTCCTGTCTCAGCCTCCCAAGCAGCTGGGATTACATGTGCCTGGCTAATTTTTGTATTTTTAGTAGAGATGGGGTTTTACCATATTGGCCAGGCTGGTCTCTCGGCCAGGCTGGTCTCGAACTACTGACCTCGTGATTCGCCTGCCTCGGCCTCCCAAAGTGCTGGGATTACAGGCGTGAGCCACTGCGCCCGGCCTAATTTTTGCATTTTTAGTAGAGACGGGGTTTCACCATGTTGGCCAGGCTGGTCTCAAACTCCTGACCTCAGGTGATCCGCCCGCCTGGACTTCCCAAAGAAAAATGCACCTTTAAGTTTAAATAGAACACACTGAAGCACAATAACATCAGAATGCAGTGACCTGGGACACTGTCCTCACGCCACTCATATATTAGCCTGATCTAGAAGCAACACGTTATTATTACGACACTGTAGTGAAAAGGTCTCATTATGTTCACTGCTGAGAAGTGGGTCCTATAGCAAGACTCACAAAAACAAAACATTATGGGAACCATTTGCTTTGTAAATTTAAACTGAATACCTATAAATTCAATTCTAGAAACTGCTAACACTTTTAAATATGAACACATAGCTCACTATTTGTGAAACAAATACAGGAGTATCTCCACTCAAATCATGGGTGAGAGAACAAGGTTGGACCCCTAAAGACTGGAAGACATGTGCTTCCTCTGGCCACTGTGTTCCCGAGAACTTCTATAACTCGAAAGCCATCTGGTCTGAACCAGTTAAACTTGCAAAGTAGAGGAACTTGCCCTCTGACTTAGTTCAGTGCCCTTCCAACTCCAGACTGGGCTGGTCCCCATCTGGGAACAAGGTAACCAACACATGAGTCCCAACAAGGTAAGAGAGAAAAAGTGAAGATCCCAGCTGGTGAGATTAAGAGTGGAGGCAAGGAGAAAAAATTGTGAGGCAAAAGGTTCGAGTGCTTGTAGACAAGCCTTGGTCCATAACTTGCCCCACTCCAGTCCTAAAACAAGTGGGGATGAGGGGAGTTCTCCAGGCTATTACATTTACACACCTTCCTGCCAACACAAGCTGATGTCTGTGCTCCAGATCCTGAAGATTTGTTTCCATAAGTAGCAAGAACAGATTTAAGGGTGGGAAAAACAGAAACCACATCTGGAAGAAATTCAAGCTGTGCTTATCTCTTTGAGTCACTGTTCACTCCCTACCCCAGTCTCAGAACAAAGATTCCTGACATAGAATCACTGCCCTTAAGACAAAAGCTTGCTCCCAATCCCCCGCCTCAGCCTCCTGAGTAACTGGGACTACAGAGGTGCATCACTACGCCTTGCTCTCCTTTTTTCCTGTTTTTTTTTTTTTTGAGATGGAGTCTCGCTCTGTCGCCAGGCCGGAGTGCAATGGCATTATATCAGCTCACTGCAACCTCTGCCTCCCGAATTCAAGCGAATTCTCCTGCCTCAGCCTCCTGAGTAGCTGGGACTACAGGTGCGTGCCACCACGCCCAGCTAATTTTTGTAGTTTTAGCAGAGACGGGATTTCACCATGTTGGCCAGGATGGTCTCAATCTCTTGACCTTGTGATCCGCCCACGTCAGCCTCCCAAAGTGCTGGGATTACAGGCGTGAGCCACTGTCCCGGCCACTTTGCTCTTTTCATCTCCCCAAGAACTACCTGAAGGATGAAAACACTGAACAATGGTGTGGCCCTGAACCTAATCAATGGAATTGGTCTGTCTGTCAATATAGGACCTCTTAATTTTAAATGCAAAAGCCTAATGTTTAATGCTCTATCCAGTTCTAAACAGACTTTTGCAACCTAACACAAGATTTCAATCATCACTGTTTCCACAGAAAAATACATTCCAAGTTCCCAACTTACAAACTTGAGGACTCAAGTTGATCTTCACCTGATGACTTGCCTGTACTCATGTTTTGGTGTTTTCTATTCTAACTACATTAAGCCTTCCATTTTAGTAAAAAGATTAAATCTCAGCATCTCATATTAATCCCACTGGCATGTAAGTTTCAGGTATGTGATTAAAAACCAGTGCAATACCCATTTTACAACACTTTTCCCTTCTGAGAAAATGATTAGCTTATTCCTTAGCTCACCATACATTTTTAAAAGCCCAAACTCTTTTTTTTTTTTTCCTGAGACAGAGTCTAGCTCCGTTGCCCAGGCTGGAGTGCAGTGGCCTAATCTCAGCTCAATGCAGCCTCTGCCTCCTGGGTTCAAGTGATTCTCATGCCTCAGCCTCCCAAGTAGCTGGGACTATAGGTGCACGCCACCACAGCCAGCTAATTTTTTTATTTTTTGTAGAGACGGGGTTTTACCATGTTGGCCAGGCTGGTCTCGAACTCCCAAGCTCAGGTGATCCACCTGCCTCAGCCTCCCAAAGTGCTGGGATTACAGGAGTAAGCCACCACGCCCGGCTAGAAAACCAAACTCTTAAAAACTTGCACTAAATCTTAATAGCATTTTCTGGTTTAGAATGAATGTCCCAATAATAAACTACAAAGCTCCACACACACGTATGCTCAAAAAATATCTCATGTAAGTACACTTTTAAAGCCAATGCTTTCACATAAAATTTGCAAAGTTTCCAAATGAGGAAAATACAAGCAAGCTGTTGAGTAAAACAATCTTCACCATCAGACGCTGCTGCAAAGTGACGGGATTCACTTACTGGCTCTGTGTATCCTCTCCCGGACTTCCATGTATTCCTGTTCGTGCTTTACAGCTGTCATCGCCACTGCTAGCTCATTGATCATTTCTTCTAGCTTGTTCTGGTGAGCTACAGAACAATTTGAAAACAGCACACATTTGTCAATGTCTTTTTTTTTTTTTTTTTTTGAGACAGAGTCTCGTTCTGTTGCCCAAGCTGAAGTGCACTGGCACTCAATCTCAGCTCACTGCAACCTCTGCCTCCCGGGTTCAAGCGATTCTCCTGCCTCAGCCTCCAGAATAACGGATTACATGCGCACGCTGCCACACCCAGCTAATTTTTGTATTTTTAGTAGAGATGAGGTTTCACCATGTTGGTCAGGCTGGTCTTAAACTCCTGACCTCGGGTGATCCACCTGCCTCGGCCTCCCGAAATAGTGGAATTACAGGCATGAGCCACTGCGCCCAGCCAGCTTTTTTTTTCAAGACAGGATCTCACTCTATCACCCAGGCTCAAGTACAGTGGTGCAATTATAGCTCACTGTAACCTCAAATTTCTGGGCTCAAGCAATCCCCTGCCTTAGCCTCCTGAGTAGCTGGGACTACAGGGGTGCGTCACTACGCCTGACTACCATTTTATTTTTATTTTTTAGAGACAGGGTCTCACTATGTTGCCTAGGCTGGGGCAATCTCTTTTTGAAAAATACTTATAAAATAACTTTTTTAAATCCTCAGAGAAGGCCTGCAAAAGAAGCTACTTTTGAAATGGTTCAAACATCAATTTGGACCACTGATATGAATCATGTCAATTTAATTCTCAAAGCATTTTTAAAAGCCCCTTCCCAGTAGAGAAACCTCTTTCAGGGTAGGAAACATACTATATAATGCTTACTAAGGAAACGAAAACAACCCCAGAAAATTTCTCTTAACGAAATGTTGTTTCGTGAAGTTCACTATACTATTAACTACAGAAAAGTAGTAAAACATTGATTGGGGGCCTAAGAGCACAAATAAATACATGTATTTTTAAAATATAAACCTACAAATAACAAAATCTAAGAGTCATGTAACTCTAATATTAATTAAGGAGCAGCACCAAAAGAGACTTTTAATCTCTATGAAGCTGAGCACAGAAAAACATCAAAACGCTCTTAGGAAAATCCACACCAACTCAAACATTCTTCTTTGACAAAGTAATGATTTCACTACAGTGGGGAACAGCAGGCAATGTAAGTAGACAGACAAGTCCTTAGTGGCACAAGTTTTCAACCAGGTATCCTCTTGAACCAAAAATACACACAAGGTACTGTTCTGAAGAGTAAGCATATGCTTTTAGGTAGTGCCAGTTATGAGAAGGAACAGGTAGGCAGGAGAGAAACAGCACCACGAAACATTCCCGGGGAAAAGGGGATCTCTTCATCCCTGCCCAAGACTGGGTCTCTTCTGGGATTCCAGATTCTCACAATCCCAAGTTTCTTAGGAGAAACCAAGGGCCTCTACCACTGAAGGCAGTTGAATTGGAATGTCAAACGTTCACTCACTCGAAATTTCCCTTTGGAAGCCCCATGCACCACATGAAACCGATAGAGCAGGGTTTCTCAGCAGTGGCACTGTCGCCATTTTGGACCAAATGCTGTTCGACATTGTGGGACGCTGTCTGATGCACTGTAGGGTATTTAGCAGCCTCCATGGCCTCCAGCCCTAAATGCCTATAGCACCTACCCCCTGTCTTCCAATAAAAAATCTTTCCAAAAAAAAAAAAAAGATATTGCCAAATATCCCCTGGGGCAAAAAGATCATCCTCACTTGAGAACCACTGCTTTAGAGGAAGGCTTGATTTGACAGCTGCCATTCATTGACATTAACAAGCAAATGCAAAAATTTTGGATATACGTTAAAAAATTATCTAAGAAGTTCAATATTCACATTCATCAACCAACATTTTCAAACTAAGTAGGATCAATCTCCAGAAAATAAACCAAAAAAGCCTTTCAGAACTCCTCATTCTCCCTGAAAATCAGTCAAGTCCTACTCTATAAGTGGCCGTGAAAAATGAGCACAGGAATTACTAAGTAGTAGGACTCTCTAAACTCTATAGATTTCAAAATCTAACCAAACAACTCAGCTTCTTGATGACGTTAGCACTCTACTAATACTGAATATCTGGGACATGTGTTACCATGCTAATAGGATACTATGAAATGTGTGAAACAACGACGACTAGCTTCAAAAACTCTGGCATGCACTGTGGGGGGAAAAAACCCACCACCAAATGTACTGGCTCCCGGAAAGCAATTTATCCAAAACCACCAAGAACCAATCAGGGTTTATTACTGGTAACCTGGGCAATGAACAATCTAACTGCAACATATGGCTAAAAGAACTTTTGTCTTCATATCAACATACGGCTCCTAGAACTGCATTTCATATCTAACCAAGCTTCAGGTTAGGAAGTCTACAAAATACTTTCTGCAAAGTCAAAGACACCATTTGCTATGAGCTATGTTTAACTGGGGCTATTGTCCCCTTATCACTGAATTTCCACTCTTTAGCATTCATCTTAAAGAACAAAGATGTTACTACGAAAATGTCAACTGTGTTTTCAGTGCTATTAGTTTAAAATAACCTAACCTATACTTCCTGTCAACCAAATAAAAAACCACCAAAAAAATAATCAATCCAATTAGTTGTAGGGGTTTTTTAAGAGAAAAAACACTCTCATGCCAACAAACTGAGGTTAGAAAAAAGAAAGCAGAAATTAGACATTAACAAACACGGACGCTGTCAAAAAACAATCCACATACCATCCCAGGTATCTCCACCACCTAAAGAAAAGTTAAGATATCTTAACACAAAAAGAACCAACAAAAAGTTTAGCTAAACTAGTCATGTATACAAATGAGCAAATAAAGTATATATCAGGATTAGCAAATAAACAGAAAAAATAACCCAAGACACAAGGAACCTACATGCTCACAAGAGCACAAAATGACTAAGAAAACCTGTTAGAACAAATGCAAAGAACAAAAAATCCCAGCACTTCAGGAGGCCGAGGCGGGTGGATCACCTGAAGTCAGGAGTTTGAGACCAGCCTGGCCAACATGGTGAAACCCTGTTTCTACTAAAAATACAAACATTAGCCGGGAGTGGTGCTGTATACCTGACGCTACTTGGGAGGCTGAGGCAGGAGAATCACTTGAATCCAGGAGGCAGAGGTTGCAGTGAGCCAGGATCAAGCCATTGCACTCCAGCCTGGGCAAAAGAGCAAGACTCCATCTCAAAATAAATAAATAAATAAATAAAAGAAAAATGAAGAACAAAAAAACAAACACTAGCCTCAAGAAACTTTATTAATTAGGAGACTTGCAAAAAATAAAAAGCACATTTCACAAAAAGTTTTTGGTTAAGAAATTTTTAAAAATGCCACTCAGCGGTGGCTCAAGCCTGTAATCCCAGCACTTTGGGAGGCCGAGACGGGTGGAT
>NW_016803605.1:4860595-4865223 GCF_001698545.2 Rhinopithecus bieti
AAAAAAAAAAAAAAAAAAAAAATGCCACTCAGATGGGTAAAAATGTATAGAACTAAAATTAGCTCTTGGAACATGATATAAATATTCTGAATGTTCATCTCACCTTCTGTTTCCATGTCTTGTCCTTTTGGAGCCTCCCCAATATCAATGGTGAACATTACTATTTTTGGAGTCATGGTGGACATCCGGTTACTAAAACAAAATTTGTATGTTCCGTCCATGTGAGCAGCAAATGTGTATTTCCCACTGGATTCTCTGTCTCCTTTGTAAATTCCTTTGTTATCTGGTCCTGTAATCTGGAGGCAAGAGAGAAATGCATAAAATGTCACAAAAGATTTAGTCATAGACTTTATAAGTAATGTCTAATGGCAGTAAGAAATTCACCAAGAATATGGCTGGGCATGGTGGCTCACGCCTGTAATCCCAGCACTTTGGGAGGCTGAGGCGGGCGGATCACTTGAGGTCAGGAGTTCAAGACCAGCCTGGCCAACATGGTAAAACTCCGTCTCTACTAAAAATACAAAATTAGTTGGGCGTGGTGGCGCCCACCTGTATTCCCACTCAGGAGCTTAAGGCAGGAGAATCACTTGAACCCGGGAGGCAGAGTTTGCAGTGAGCCGAGATCGCGCCATTGCACTCCAGCCTGAGCAACAGAGCAAGACTTTGTCCAAAAGAAAAAAGAAAAAAGAAATTCACCAAGAATATGTAACTTTCACTTAGCTCCACTTCGGTAAGTGATAATAACCATTTGGTCTGCAATTCTCCCACTTTATAAAACAAGAGTTGACTTAATGGCTCTCTAAAACACCTTTCGGTTCTGACATCTACGTCTTATTTATCCTTACTAAACCCCTCAGACAGAAAGCTCACCTGAAATGTGGTCGCTAACTGGCCTAATATCAGCAACAAACATGCAACCGTGACTGACAGCAAAATTCAAGATAAAACAAATATCTTTAAAATGAAGAATTTCTGCATCACCAACAAACATGCAACTGTGACTGACAGCAAAACTCAAGAAAAAAGAAATCTCTTTAAAATGAAGAATTCCTGCATCCCTGGTTGACGTCTTGATTGCAACCTCATGAGATATTCCAAGCCAGAACCACCCAGCTAAGCCTCTCCATAATTCCTGGCCACAGAAACCACGAGATAATAAACGTTTGTTTGTTAAAATATAAACAAAATGAATTTTTATCAAATTTCAAGGTTTTCCAGATTACTGCCGAACAGTGAAGGAATTCTACTTTATCTGAGATGCCTGAAGGCTTAGGGGAAAGGACTAGCCTGGAAATGAGAAGACCCAAACTCTCATCCCAGTCTGCTACAAATCAGTTGTTAGGCTGTGGTCAAGCCAGTCGCTCTTTCAAAGTCCATGTCACTTTCATAACTTCGAGACTGGAATAGTTGATCGCTAATTTCCCAGCTAAGTCTAAGAGTTTCTCCCTTCCGTTATCCCCTTATTTTTGGATTTCACTTGTATTGTGTAACTTGTGCCCAGCCCTACTGAGTACACTGTCAAATAGAAACTTCTTAGACTCAACTGGTCATGCTAGCAGATGAATTAAAAATAAAAATTAGCGACACCTCATTCTTTTGGTTTACAAAACATGGGTGGAGATTTAGGGACTGCTGGTTTCTTAATTTCCTGTTTTCTGCTGATACTTCACTGCACTGCTTACTCCTAAAACGCATGATCCAACTCCCCATCTCTCTTAGGCAGCGAAGACTAAACGAGGTAGCTGGATATTTGTCTAAGAGTAGAACTTTAAGGTTGTTTCTATGAAAAATAAACACGACGCGAGAGTATGCCTAGCATTCAATAGCTTTTTCATCCTCAATCGATTTTTATCTATTTTTTGGGAAAGTTTCCGTGCCATGTTCCAGCACTAATCCGTAACACGAAGGAAAGCAGGTGCTAATTGGATCGAGGCCCGCCACCAGCTAACAGTGACCGAGAAGCGGCTATGGGGCCCGGGCTGACACGCGGTGCCTGATTCACAAAGCTCGGCGAGAGGTTCCAACAGGAACCCGTCGTTCAAAGAGAGAACACAAAGCAACCAAGCATGCCGAAGGAGCCCCCAAGGAATCCCGGAATCCTGGCAAGTCGCGGGAAAAGGAGCCATTAGGAGGTCGCCGGGGCCAGGGCGGTGCGGGGGGGTGGCGGCCTGGGCTTCTACAGGACTCGGACAGCTACTTCTAAGACCCCTCCCCAAGCAGGCCCCGCGCCGGCCCCACGTGCCACCAATCCCCGAGCGGCCACGCGACCAAGCCTCGGCCGCGGGCATCTCGCCCGCACCTCCACGTCGATGTCCAGGAAGCCGCCCTCCGCCACCTCGAAGATGAGGCCCATCTTGGTGCCCGAGGTGACCCGCTCAAAGAAGCACTCCTCAGCATGTGCGTCGATGCTAACGAAATAGCCCGAGACCGTGGCCAGGAGAGCGGCCAGGAGTACCAGCAGTTCAGCAAGCGTCACCATGGTGGGGCTGAGGCCGAAGCCAGGACCCGGACTGCGGCCTCCAGAGCCGCCGCCGCCGCCGCCGCCCCGCTGCCTTCTCAGCCACCGCCGCCTAAGCTCCGCCCCTTCCGCCTGCGCCACTAGTGGGGGCTGATGCGGGCGCAGTGGATTGGCGGGCGCCGGCAGCTGCCACGTAAAGGACGCATGGCAGCCGCCGAAGGACAAGCGACTCTGAGCGGCCCGAGCCTGGACGGCGGCTCCGAAGGACCAAAAATTTTTCCCTAGTCCTTTCGCGTCAAAGCTAAAGTTCATGTGGACTTCCCAGGAAAACGACAGTGTCCGGAAGCCTCTGCAGTGCCCTCTTAGGATCGTCCAGGACGATGGCGAAAGATTTGCAGGCAGCAATAGGAGGTGAGGGAATGTGCGGGCTGAAACTAAGGTTTTTTTCTTTTGTTTTGTTTCGTTTTTGAGACGGAGTCTCGCTCTGTCGCCCAGGCTGGAGTCCAGTGGGGCGATCTCGGCTCACTGCAACCTCCGTCTCCCGGGTTCAAGAGATTCTCTTGCCTCAACCTCCCGAGTAGCTGGGATTACAGGCGTGAGCCACCACGCTTGGTTAATTTTTGTGTTTTTTGTTTGTTTATTTTTTGAGACGGAGTCTCGTTCTGTTGCCCAAGCAGGCTGAAGTGCAGTGGCGCGATCTCGGCTCACTGCATCCTCCGCCTCCCGGGTTCAAGTGATTCTCCTGCCTCAGCCTCCTGAATAGCTGGGATTACAGGCACGCTCCACCACGCCCGACTAATTTTTGTATTTTTAGTAGAGACGGGGTTTCACCATGTTGGTCAGGCTAGTCTTGGTCTCCTGACCTCGTGATCCGCCCGCCTCGGTCTCCCAAAGTGCTGGAATTACAGGTGTGAGCCACCGCGCCCGGCCAATTTTTTTTTATTTTTTAGTAGAGACGGAGTTTCGCCATGTTGGCCAGGCTGGTCTGGAACTCTTGACCTCAAGTGATCCGCCCTGCTCGACCTCCCAAAGTGCTGAGATTACAGGAGTGAGCTACCGCGCCAGGCCTGAAGCCATGGGTTTTGAGGGGTGTTTATTTGTTTGTTTGCTTAGAGACGGGGTCTTGATCTGTCGCCCAGACTGGAGTGCAGTGGCGCGATCATAGCTCACTGCAGCCTCCAACTCCTGGGCAAGTGATCCTCCTGCCTCTGCCAACCCAATAGCTGTGGGATTACCGGAGCGAACCCCACTGATTTTTAGGTTTCATGTTGCCTCTCCCATCCGCTCTCCTTCCCGGGGACTGGGGAGCAGTGGAGGCTCATACAGACCTGAAAGGGGCACCAAGGGATCCTCCCGGGTTGCTGGAATCTCTAGTATCTTTACCTAGGTGGTATATATGTGGATGTCTACTTTTTTAAAACAATCTATTAGACTATTACATTTTTACTTTATTTTATTTTGAGACAGATTTTCATTCTTGTCACCCAGGCTGGAGTGCAATGGCACGATCTCAGCTCACTGCAACCTCCGCCTCCCGGGTTCAAGATGTTCTCCTCCCTTAGCCTCCCAAGTAGCTGGGATTACGGGCGCCCACCACCACACCCAGCTAATTTTTATATTTTTAGTAGAGACGGGTTTTCACCATGTTGGTCAGGCCGGTCTCAAACTCCTGACCTTCAGATGATCCACCCTCCTCGGCCTCCCAAAGTGCTGGGATTATAGGCGTGAGCCGCTGCTCCCGGCAACTATTGCATTTTATTTTACTGTATATATGTAATACTTTAACCATGTACAAAAAATTAGCCTTGTTCAGATTTTCCAAAGTTAGAATTCTATCACTTCCTCAAAGTCTTGCTGCTTCTCCATGCCCCTTAGCCCTTACCAGCTGCTGGAGCGGTCTTTTCATCCTTTGCACCCTGGCATACTCCTACTCATCCCTCAGAACCCAAATGTCACCTCTTATCTCTAAAATGTTCCTAGACATCCTTCTGCCAAATACTAGCCCCTTCCTCTGTGTTTACAATGCAGATTTGTTCCTAGTGGATTACAGTTATTTTCTACTCTGCCTCACTCATGAAGGCACCAGACTGGATTTACGTACGCTGTCGTCTTCAGGCCCTGCCACAGGGCCACAGAAGGACCTCACACATTACATGTCAATTGAGGTCAT
>NW_016803605.1:4867816-4873650 GCF_001698545.2 Rhinopithecus bieti
CTACAGGTGCCCGCCACTGCATCCGGCTAATTTTTCTTTGTATTTTTAGTAGAGACGGGGCTTCACTGTGTTAGCCAGGATGCTCTTGGTCTCCTGATCTCGTGATCCACCGGGCTTGGTTTCCCAAAGTGCTGGGATTACAGGTGTGAGCCACCACGCCTGGGGTTTTTTTTTTTTTTTTTTTTCTTGAGATGGAGTCTCGCTCTGTCGCCCAGGCTAGAGTGCAGTGGCGCAATCTCAGCTCACTACAACCTCTGCCTCCCAGGTTCAAGCGATTTCCTGCCTCAGCCTCCCAAGTAGCTGGGATTACAGGCGCATGCCACCATGCCCAGCTAATTTTGTTTTTATATTTTTTAGTAGAGACAGGGTTTCGCCATGTTGGCCAGGCTTGTCTCGAACTCTTGCCCTCAGGTGATCTGCTCACCTCAGTCTCCCAGAGTGCTGGGATTATAGGCATAAGCCACCGTGCCTGGCCTCTGCTGATAATATCTACAGAGATATTAAGGTATCCTCTTAAACCAATAGATACAGCCCCTTTTGTTTTCTATTTTTGTTTGTTTCCTTTGAGACAGGGTCTGGCTCTGTCACCCAAGCTGGAGTGCAGTGGCACAAACATGGCTCACTGCAGCTTCACATTCCTAGGCTCAAGTGATCCTCCCACCTCAGGCTCTCCAGTAGCTGGAACCACAGGCACATGCAGCCACACCCAGCTAGCGTTTTGTTTGTTTTTGGTTTTTGATTTTTTTTTGTTTTTTTAACTATCCTTTTTAACTATTTGTAGAGATGGAAGTCTCCCTATATTACCCAGGCTGGTCTCGAATTCCTGGGCTCAAGTAATCCTCTCACCTTGGCCTCCCAAAGTGCTGGGATTACAGGTGTCAACCACCATTCCTGGCTTTTTTCTTTTTTTTTTTTTTTTTGATACAACCCTTTTGACTTCCTGAGCATCCCAACCATAGAAGAATGCCAAAACAATTTCAATTTTATCTAGAAATTCAATGTTAATTTTTGGCTTTGAACTGATTAAATAATAGTTCTAAGTCCACCTATCAAGGAATTAAAAAGTGGGGCTGGGCGCAGTGCCTCATGCTTGTAATCTCAGCACTTTGGGAGACCAAAGAGGGCAAATTGCTTGAGTCCAAGAGTTCGAGACCAGCCAGGGCAGCATAGGAAGACCCCATCTCTACAAAAAATACCAAAACATTAGCCAGATGTGGTGGCATATGCCTATAGTCTCAGCTACTTGGGAGGCTGAGGTGGGAGGATCACCCAAGCCTGGGAGGTCAAGACTGCAGTGAGCCAAGCTGTGATAGTGCCACTGCACTCCAGCCTGGGTGACAGAGTGATACCCTGTCGCCAATAAATAAATAAGTAAATAGTGGACATTTTTAAGATCTCAGTGGAACACAGTGAATTGTATATTGTAGGGTTTTATGATATAAATTAGGGGACTCAAATTCAAATGCCTTCAGGGATCAGGCAGTTATGTGAATCAGAGATGGCACTAGCATAGGCAGTAGGAGAGGGGAGGATTGTGGCAAACTGTATCATAGGATGTCATACCTAAATATGTTCAATTCCAATGTCTGAAAACACATGGGTCGCCAAACCAAAGATGCAACCAGAAGTCACTATGTTTCTAGTTTACATTATAAATGTAATTGACTATGTTATCTGAAATCGGAAAAAAGACAAAGGTAACTGTAATCACAGTACTGTAAAATGATTACTATCGGCTGCTTTACATAGTTCTAGTTTTTTGTTGGTTGGTTTTTGGTTAGCATTGTTGTAGCCATATTTACTCATCAGGTGTTTTTCAACATTACTGTTTCAGGACCTGAAGTCAAATTCACCCAGAGGATCACAGGCTCTCAGGACTTGACAGGTCACCCACAGTAAAGGTGCCTTTTTTTTTTTTTTTTTTTTTTTTTTTTTGAGACAGAGTTCTACTCTGACACTCAGGCTGGAGTGCAGTGGCATGACCTTGGCTCACTGCAAGTAGCTGAGATTACAGGCGGCCACCACCACGCCTGGCTAATTTTTTGTATTTTTAGTAGAGACGTGGTTTCACTATGTTGGCCAGGCTGATCTCAAACTCCTGACCTCGGGCAATCCACCCGCCTCAGCCTCCCAAAGTGCTGGGATTACAGGCGGGAGCCACCGCACCTGGCCAAATGTGCATTTTTAAGGTTATCAACACAGGTTGATTGGCATGAGCTCATGTGCCATCAGGTGCATGAATACATCCAACAGGACAAACAGCTGGCACATGGTGGGTACTCCATACATATCTGATGGATAATGAATGAACCTCTTAACTGCCGTCTGGCCCAGAACCGACCAGGTGATAATCAACAGTCAGTGAGGTGCAACGTGAACTGGGCCCTCTCTCCTTCCCTCCCTTTTCGTCCTGCCTTATTGAGATACAAATCATATACCATAAAATCCATCCTTTTAAAGTGTTATACAATGGGTGGTGCAGCGTGAGCCACCACACCCGGCAAGGGTACAGGGTTTCTTTTGAGGGGCAATGAGATGTTTTGAAATTAGATGGTGGTGATGTTTGAACAACTCTGAGAATATACGAGAAACCACTGAAGTATAACACTTTATTTATTTTGAGACGGAGTCTTGCTTTGTTGCCCAGGATGGAGTACAGTGGTGCAACCTCAGCTCACTACCACCTCCACCTCCCGGGTTCAAGTGATTCTCCTGCCTCAGCTTCCTGAGTAGCTAGGCCAGTTTGACCTTCCAAACCGAGCACTTTGCAAGGCCGAGGCGGGTGGATCACGAGGTCAGGAGATCGAGACCATCCTGGCTAACATGGTGAAACCCCGTCTCTACTAAAAATACAAAAAATTAGCTGGACGTGGTGGCAAGCGCCTGTAGTCCCAGCTACTCAGGAGGCTGAGGCTGGAGAATGGCGTGAACCCGGGAGCAGAGCTTGCAGTGAGCTGAGATCACACCACTGCACTCCAGCCTGGGCGACAGAGTGAGAGGGAGACTCTGCCTAAAAAAAAAAAAAAAAAAAGAAAAGAAAAGAAAAAGAAACCCTGTACCCATTAGCAGTCATTCCCCAATCCCTCCCCTGCCCAGCCCTGGCAACCACTACTTATCTACTTTCTGTTCTGTGGATTTGGAGTGAAATCATACAATATGTGGCCTCTTGTGACTGGCTTCTTTCACTTGGCATGATGTTTCAAGGTTCATCTACATTGTAGTGTGCGTCAGGATTTCATTTCTTTTTGTGGCTTAATTGTATTCCATGGTATGCATGCACCACATTTTGTCTATGGATATTTGAGTTGTTTCCACATTTTGGCTATTATTAATGCTGCTATACACATTTGGCAGGGTGCAGTAGCTCACGCCTGTAATCCTAGCACTTTGGGAGGCTGAGGCAGACGGATCAATTGAGGCCAGGAGTTTGAGACCAGCCTGGCCAAGATGGCAAAACTCCATCTCTACTAAAATATATATGTAGCTGGGCATGGTGGTGCATGTAATCTCAGCTGTTCAGGAGGCTAAGGCATGAGAATCACTTGAATCCGAGAGGCAGAGCTTGCAGTGAGCCAAGATCATGCCACTGCTCTGACAGGGTTTCACCATGTTGGCCGGGCTGGTTTCAAACTCCTGACCTCAAGTGAGCCACCTGCCTTGTCCTCTCAAAGTGCTGAGATTACAGGCATGAGCCCCTGCACCCGGCCTGCCTCACTTTTTTTAAAAGACATTGTTGCCTTGTTCCTTTGAATCACTTTCTCTGGGAAACCAGCTATCATGTCATGAGGACACTCAAGCAGCTCTGGGAGAGATCCCATGTGGCAAGAAGCTGTGAATTCTCACCAACAGCCATGCAAGATTCCCCAGCCCCAGTCGAGCCTTCAGATGACCATAGCCCCAGCTGATATCTTGACTGCAGTATCATGAAAAACCATGTATCAGAACTGCTCAGCCGTGTTGCTCCCAAATTCTGGACCTGCAGAAACTATGAAAGACAATAAATGATTATTGTTGTTTTAAGTCACTATGTTTTGAGCTAACTTCTTATACAGCAATAGATACTAATGCATATTTTAACCAGTTTCCTACATTAAAACGTTTCTGTTGGAAAGACCTGCAGTGTGTTTTATTTTTCTGACTGATACAAACTCCTGTCCTGAGTTGTAAACCAAGAGTGAAAAAATAAGAAAAAAGAGTAAAGAAGATGGAGTCTCTAAATACAGTCATGTGTTACTTGATGACAGCAATATATTCTGAGAAATGTATGGTTGGACAATTTTGTGGTTGTGCGAACATCACAGCGTCTACTTACACAGAACTAGATGGTATAGTCTACTGCACACCTAGGCTATGGGGTACAGCCTATTGCTCCTAGGCTGCAAACCTGCACAGCATGTGACTGTACTGAATACTGTAGGCAATTGTGACACACAGGCATTTGTGTGCAAGCGGATCATGAGGTCAGGAGATGGAGACCATCCTGGCTAACACAGTGAAACCCCGCCTCTACTAAAAATACAAAAAAATTAGCCAGGCATAGTGGTGGGCGTCTGTAGTCCCAGCTACTTGGGAGGCTGAGGCAGGAGAATGGCATGAACCCAGGAGGTGGAGCTTGCAGTGAACCGAGGTCACGCCACTGCACTTCAGCCTGGGCAACAGAGCGAGACTCCGTCTCAAAAAAAAAAAAGAAAAAGAAAAGGTACAGTAAAAATATGGTGTTATCATTTCAAGAGACCACTATTGTATATGCAGTCCATCGTTAACTGAAACATTGTCATGCAGTGCACGACAGTATTATAAGGATTACTTGTAAGTGAATGTTGGAGAATGTGGCTTATAGATGTAGCTAAATATGGTTGCACAGAATACGGAAGCACAGAATTAAACATACTGGGCCGGTTTGGTGATGTACCCTTACAGATACCTCAGGATGAGAGTGGGCTTCTGTGTGGGCAGAGCTGATCATATAAAACTATGGTAGAAGGGAGCAGAAGAGCTGGTTCCCAAGAGAAAGGGGAGGAGAAGTGGCTGGGTAAAGCATGCCCAGTTTGTCCTTCCAAACTGAGCATTGAGATTAAGCTAATTCTGCTTCCAAAGGAGGAATGAGCAAGGCCATGGGAAGACACCGTGAGAGTTATCCTAGGAGAGCTCAGCCTGGCTTCAGCTAAAAAGGGGTAGGTGTTCAGGTATGGCTGAATCCAGGGACTTAAAGGATGTTATGAGGCTCGGCGCGGTGGCTCACACCTGTAATCCCAGCACTCTGGGAGGCCAAGTCAGGTGGATCACCTGAGGTCAGGAGTTGGAGACCGGCCTGGCCAACATAGTGAAACCCTGGCTCTACTAAACAATACAAAAAATTAGCCGGGCATGGTGGTGTGCCTTTAATCCCAGCTACTCGGGAAGCTGAGGCAGGAGAATCGCTTGAACTCGGGAGGCAGAAGTTGCAGTGAGCCAAGATCACACCACTGCACTCCAGCATGGATGACAGAATAAGACTCCATCTCAAGAAAAAAAAAGATATTATGATCTCTCTCTCTCTCTCTCTCTCTCCCCCGTCTCAATTTCATTCTCAGAAAGCAATTTCCCCTGCAGTGTCAGGATGGATGACAATGACTTATTTATTTATTTATTTTATTTATTTATTTTTATACAGAGTCTTGTTCTGTCGCCAGGCTGGAGTGCAGTGGCATGATCTTGGCTCACTGCAACCTCCACTTCCCAGGTTCAAGAGATTCTTCTGGGCCGGGCGCGGTGGCTCAAGCCTGTAATCCCAGCACTTTGGGAGGCCGAGACGGGCGGATCACGAGGTCAGGAGATCGAGACTATCCTGGCTA
>NW_016803605.1:4873975-4906755 GCF_001698545.2 Rhinopithecus bieti
AAAAAAAAAAAAAAAAAAAAAAAAAAGAGATTCTTCTGCCTCAGCCTCCCGAGTAGCTGGGACTACAGGCGCGCACCACCATGCCCAGCTAATTTTTGTATTTTTAGTAGAGACGGGGGTTTCACCATGTTGGCCAGGATGGTCTTGATCTCTTGACCTTGTGATCCACCCACCTCGGCCTCCCAAAGTGCTGGGATTACAGGTATGAGCCACCACGTCCGGCCAACGATTTACGTCTTACACCTTATGCCCCAGCAGCCTAGTAATCCCAGTTGAAAGACAGCACATTTTTCCTAATATTTCTCACAAAAAGTCCTGGGATTGGCCTCCTTGGGCCAGTTTGGGTCACATGCCACCCCTAATCACTGTGACCAGAGGAGAAATATGCCAACCCCTGCAGTTCTGGGGACAGGTTTACAGATGCAAGAGTACCCAAAGAAGAAGGCTTGAGTGGGAGAGAGGTGACTCTGCAAAGCAAAGTCAGGATGCAATTAACATCTGGAAAGCAACAAAAATACAATGTGCACTACAGGTGGCAATGAGCTGGCGCTGAAAGATAATTGGATTTCAGGGAACAATGACAGATGATGGAGAGGGATTTGCAGTCAGGAGGCACAGTGCAAGCAAAAGCAAGGGAATAGGCAGTTGAGGAGTGATTGGGGAAGGCAGGGCATTCCAAGGTACTGGAGCACAGAGTGCCCAGGAGGAGGGAAGTAGAGTAAAATGTACAATTAGAAAAATTGCATAGCCAAGCAAGGTGACCGGAGCCTGTAATCCCAGCTACTTGGGAAGCTGAAGCAGGAGAATTGCTTGAACCCAGGAGGTAGAGGTTGCAGTGAGCCGAGATCGCACTATTGCACTGCAGCCTGGGTGACAGAGCAAGACTCCGTCTCAAAAAAAACAAAAAAAGAAAGAAAATAAAAGAAAAATTGCAGGCAGACGTAAGGTCTTCTTTTTGTTGTTGTTTTGGTTTTTTTGAGTGGAATCTCACTCCGTCGCCCAGACTGGAGTGTAGTGGTTCAATCTCAGCTCACTGCAACCCCTGCCTCTTAGGCTCAAGCGATCCTCCCTGCCTCCGCCTTCTGAGTAGCTGGGACTACAGGCATACACCACCACACCTGGATAATTTTTGTATTTTTAAGTAGAGACAGGGTTTTGCTATGTTGGCCAGGATGGTCTCGAACTACTGACCTCAGGTAATCCGCCCGCCTCGGCCTCCCAAAGTGCTGGGATTATAGGTGTGAGCCACCACACCCTACCGACATTTTATCTTCTATGCCACAGTAAGTTTCACTTTATTCTGGAGACCACAGGTCAGCAATGTTTTTTTGTAAACGAAGTTTTATTACAACACAGCCATATCCATGTGTCTACCTATTGACTGTGGCTGCTTTCATGACACAATAGCAGAGTTAGTAACCATCAGAGACCACACAAAACATAAAATAATTACTATCTGACCCCTTACAGAAAATGTTTACTGACTCCAGCTACAGACAACAGGAAGCCGTCAAGAGATTTTTAGCAAAAAAGTGACATGATCAGAACTCTGACTTAGAACATTTTTGCTAACAATTCTTATCAGGTATTGATAGGCTTCTCTGACTGCAAGCAACAGAAATCAACTCTGGCTAAATAAGGAAAATAAATACTATTCTAAAAGGTAATTCTGCTCACAGGTCAAAGGAAAGTTGACCAACCCAACCTGGGATAGGGGATGAATGAGGTGATGAGTTGAAACTCTGGAAGGTGTAGACACGAAGTAATGTTCAGTCTCCTGGGTTTGGCAAATTCGCTCCAAATAACGTTCCCATCCTTGATCAACCTGCTCAAGTCCCAAACTCCCATAAAAGAATCTGATTAGTCAATTGCAAGTCATGTGCCTACTTCTAAGACATCAATGTGCAGGCACATTGATTGACAGCAACTAAGGCGGTAAGGGAGGAATATTTCTCCCAAGGAAAACTGAGGTGCTTTTCCCAGAGGAAGGGGAAATGGATGCTGGGCTGGCCAAAATAGCCAACATCTGTTGCAGGGAGGAAGAAGAGAGGCTGCCCCAGTAGAAGTAACACCTGCTTTAGGGACCATTTATCAGGATAGTCAAAGCTTCTCAATGGTTCCTCATCTCCTTCCAAACACAAGGGAATCAGAACTTCCAGATTCAATAGGACCGTGTGATGAGGTCTTGTCAATCTGTTGTGCATGGAAGTAATATGTGTCACTCCTAGGACAAAGCATTTAATTTCCAGTGTTTTACTCTAACTTTTCTCTTTTCCACACTTGATGGGTTCTGTTTTGTTTTGTTTTTAATTGAGACAGAGTGTTGCTGTGTCACTCAAGCTGCAGTGCAGTGATGCAATCTCCACTCACTGCAACCTCCGCCTCCCAGATTCGAGCAATTCTCCTGCCTCAGCCTCCTGAGTAGCTGGGATTACAGGTGCCTGCCACCATGCCCAGCTAACTTTTTGCATTTTTAGTGGAGATGAGGGTCTCACCATGTTGCCCAGGCTGGTCTCAAACTCCTGACCTCAAGTGATCTGCCCACTTCAGCCTCCCAAAGTGCTGGGATAACAGGTGTGAGCAACCACACCCAGCCCCCAACTTGATGGCTTTGAAGCATGTGTCAAAATAGAGCCTCACTCAGCCTGGGTCCCTGAATGACCGGAAAGAACACAGACAAAATGGAGCAGTAAATCTTTATTGTTTTCAGGTTTTGAGGGTAGGCTGTTACTGAAGCATATTCTAGCCTTAGCCTGACTAACACTTAGGTGAGCTGCTATAACCATGACCTCAGCACAGTAAAAGCCCATTTCAGGCTTGCATCACAGTTCCGTGCACAGTCCACCTTAAGCCTTTCTCACAGTGATTCGGTAGTCCCACCATTCCCTAAGGGAGAATTTCAGTGTTCTCCATTAGAGCCATTGCATCCATCTGGTAAGTGAGGAATGAAAGAGAGTAGAAGAAGATCATGTGAGAGTTTTTTTGGGGGGCCAGACCTAGAAGTGGTGAGTATTCCATCTGCCCACATTCCATGGATCAGAACTCAGTCACATGACTGTAGCAGCAAAGGAGGCTGGGAAATGGAGCCCAGCATGTGCTTAGAAGGAAAGAGCTACAGTTTGGGGGAATAGAACTACTCAAGATGTATAAGAAGGGGAATAGAGTCTCTTAAAATGGAAGATGGTAGCTGGGAGCAGTGGCTCATGCCTATAATCCTAGCGATTTGGGAAGCTAAGGTGGGAGAATCAGTTGAGCCCAGGAGTCTGAAACAAGCCTGGGCAACACAGTGAAACCCCGTCTCTACAAAAAATACAAAAATTAGCTGGGCGTGGTGACGAGTGTCTGTGATCCCAGCTACTCAGCAGGCTGAGTGTGGGAGCCTCTGAGCCACTGAGGTAGGGGAATCGCTTGAGCCCAGGAGGTTGAGGCTGCAGTGAGCTGTGTTTTTGCCACTGCACTCCAGCCTGGGCCACAGAATGAGACCCTGTCTCAAAAAAAGGAGAAAAAAAAAGTACAGGCATAGTGGCTCACACCTGTAATCCCAGCACTTTGGGAGGCCAAGACAGGTGGATTGCTTGAGCACAGGAGTTTGAGAACAGCCTGGGCAACATGACGAGTCTTTGTCTCTGCAAAAACACAGATTAGCGAGATGTGGTGGCATGTGTCTATAGTCCCAGCTACTAGGGAGGCTGAGGAGGGAGGATCGCTTGAGCTGGGGAGCTCAAGGCTGCAGTGACCCATGATCATGCCACTGCACTCCAGCCTGGGTGACAGAATGAGACCCTGTCTCAAATAAAAAAAAAAAAGAAAAAGAAAAAAGAAAGAAAAAAATTAGATCCAGTTATAGATACATATAACATGAAATTGAGATGTGTGAATGTGTGACACATCAAAGAAATGACTTTCTGTGACAGGAAACATCAGCCGGGAGCATTGGCCGGGAGCAGTGACTCCTGCCTGTAATCCTGGCACTTTGGGAGGCCAAGGCAGGCAGATTGCTTGAGTCCCAGAGTTCGTGATCAGCCTCGACAACACAGTGAAACCCTGTCTCTATGAAAAGAAGAAAGAAGAAAAAAAGAAAAGAAGAAGGGGGAGGAGGAGGAGAAGAAGGAAAAGAAATCACATTTCTTCACCCATGTAACTGGCAAGAACTTAAACCTCCAATAATATCCAGTGATAGGAGCGAGGGAAACAGGTACTTTCATACCCAGTCGGTGGAGGAATGCATTAGAAATCGTTTTGGAGGCTTTTAGGTAATATCTATCAAGATTTTAACCAGCAAATTCCATTATTCTAGGAATCTATTACAAAGAAATACAGTAAAATGTGCCCAAAGGTATAAGGGCAGGAAGGTTCATAGTAGCACTTTTTTATTTTTTCCAAGACGGAGTTTCACTCTTGTCACCCAGAATGGAGTGCAATGGCGTGATCTCAGCTCACCGCAATGTCTGCCTCCCGGGTTCAAGTGATTCTCCTGCCTCAGCCTCCAGAGTAGCTGGGATTACAGGTGTGCACCACCATGCCCTGCTAATTTTTGTATTATTAGTAGAGATGGGGTTTTACCATGTTGATCAGGCTGGTCTCCAACGCCTGACCTCAGGTGATCCACCCGCCTTGGCCCTTGGCATCCCAAAGTGTTGGGATTACAGGCGTGAGCCACTGCCCCTACAGCACTTTTTTTTTTTTTTTTTTTTGAGACGAAGTCTCGCTCTGTCGCCCAGGCTGGAGTGCAGTGGCGTGATCTCGGCTCACTGCAAGCTCCGCCTCCCAGGTTCACGCCATTCTCCTGCCTCAGCCTCCCAAGTAGCTGGGGCTACAGGCACCCGCCACCACGCCTGGCTGATTTTTTGCATTTTTAGTAGAGACGGGGTTTCACCGTGTTAGCCAGGATGGTCTCAATCTCCTGACCTTGTGATCCGCCCTCCTCGGCCTCCCAAAGTGCTGGGATTACAGGCTTGAGCCACCGCACCCGCGTTTTTTTTTTTTTAAGAGACAGAGTTTCACTCTGTCACCCCGGCTGGAGTGCAGTGGTGAAATCATAGTCCACTGCAATCTTGAAATCCTGGGCTCAAACAATCCTCCACCCTGGCTTCCCAAAGTGCTAGTATTACAGGCATGAGCTACTTATGTTTGGCCCATAGCAGTATTTTTTATGACAACTAAAAAATTGAAACAATTAAATTACTGTCTATTGGGGTCTGATTAAATTAACATATTTTATTTTATTTTATTTTATTTTATTTTATTTTATTTTATTTTATTTTATTTTATTTTATTTTATTTTACTGAGACAAGGTTTTGCCATGTTGCCCAGGCTTGAACTCCTGAGTTCAAGCAATCCACCTACTTCAGCCTCCCAAAGTGCTAGGACTACAGGTATGTGCCATACTCAGCCTAAATTACCACTTTTTTTGTTGTTTTTTTGGTTTTGGGTTTTTTTTTTTTTTTGAGAGAGGGGGTTGCTCTGTCACCCAGGCTGGGGGGCAGGGGCTGACCCCGGGCCCCTGCAAGCTCCGCCTCCCGGGTTCACGCCATTCTCCTGCCTCAGCCTCCCGGGTAGCTGGGACTACAGGCGCCCGCCACCACGCCCAGCTAGTTTTTTGTATTTTTAGTAGAGACGGGGTTTCACCGTGTTAGCCGGGATGGTCTCGATCTCCTGACATGATCCGCCCACCTCGGCCTCCCAAAGTGCTGGGATTACAGGTGTGAGCCACCGCACCCAACCCAACATTTTTAACACTAAAATGCAATACAGTGTAACCGTGCTGGTCACAAGATAATTATGGGATTTCTGGAAAATGTTAATTCGTAGGCAGTATGGTCTGGTGAGGGAACACAGATTTAAAGGTGACATCACCATTTTCTTTCAATATCAACAGTGGGGAGTCTGTTACTATCTGTAACAGTTGAAAGGTCTAAATGTGAGGCATTTACTGAAGGTGAAGGCAGGTTCGCAGGATCCCCAGGCCCCTGGGATGGACTCTAAGCCGGGAAGTAATGAACACAGACTGAATGGTGTAATCCAGATAGAAATGCTACAGGAGAGTGGGGCCCAGGGGTTCACGCCTGTAATCCCAGCACTTTGAAAGGCCAAGGCACGCGAATCACCTGAGGTCAGGAGTTCAAGACCAGCCTGGTAGCCAGGCATGGTGCGTGTGCCTGTCATCCCAGCTACTCGGGAGGCTGAGGCACGAGAATCACTTGAACTCAGGAGACAGAGCTTGCAGTGAGCCGAGATTGCGCCACTGCACTCCAGCCTAGGCTACAGAGCAAGACGACGTCTCAGAAAAAAAAAAATTGAGAGAGAGAGAGAAAAAAAAAATGCTACAGGAGTATTGAAGAGAGGACATTCTTTATTATTATTATTATATATTTTTTATTTTTTGGAGACAGCGTCTCACTATGCTGTCCAGGCTGGAGTTCAGTGCCATGATCACAGCTCACTACAGATTCAACCTCCCAGGCTCAAGCTATCCTCCCACCTCAGCCTCCTGAGTAGCTGGGATTATGGGTGCAAGCCATTATGCCTGGATAATTTTCTATTTTTGTGTGTGGAGATAGGATCTCCCTGTGTTGCCTAAGCTGGTCTTGACCTCCTGGGATCAAGTGATCCTCCTGCCTCCATCTCCCAAAGTGTTAAGATTACAGGTGCAAGCCACTTCGCCCAGCCAAGGGGGGCATTCTTTTTTTTTTTTTTTTTTTTTTGAGATGGAATCTCGCTCTGTCACCAAGGCTGGCATGCAATGGCTCCAGTGATCTCAGCTCACCACAACCTCTGCCTCCTGGGTTCAAGCAACTCTTCTGCCTCAGCCTCCTGAGGAGCTGGAATTACAGGCATGTGCCACCACACCCGGCTAATTTTTGTTTTTTTAGTAGAGATGGGGTTTCACCATATTGGCCAGGCTGGTCCCGAACTCCTGACCTTGTGATCCACCTGCCTTGGCCTCCCAGAGTGCTGGGATTACAGGTCTGAGCCACCGCACCCAGCCTGTTTTGTTTGTTTGTTTGCTTGCTTGTTTTTTGAGACAGTCTCCCTCTGTTGTCCAGGCTGAAGTGCAGTGGCGTGATCTTGGCTCACTACAACCTCTGGAAGGGAGCATTCTTGACTATTGGATCCATGGGAGAGAATATTAGTGAAGAGGGAGAAAGACTACTTAAAGAAAGATTTAGGAAATTGAAGTAAAAAGAAGAGGATAGTCCAGAACATGAAGATAAAATTGAAGTATCATAAGAAAAGGTTTCTTTTCTTTTCTTTCTTTTCTGAGACAGAGTCTGTCACCCAGACTGGAGTGTGGTGGCACCATCTCAGCTCCCTGCAACCTCCGCCTCCCAGGTTCAAGCAATTCTTCTGCCTCAGCCTCCCGAGTAGCTGGGATTATAGGCATGCGCCAACATGTCCAGCTAATTTTTTTGTATTTTTAGTAGAGATAGGGTTTCACCATGTTGACCAGTCTGGTCTCAAACTCCTGACCTCAAGTGATCCACCCACCTTGGCCTCCTAAAGTGCTGGGATTATAGGGGTGAGCCACTGCACCCAGCATCTAAGAAAAGTTTTTGATGTTGGGTTGATTACATGTCCACATTTCTTCAATGTGAGCAAACACTACAAGCTTCCTGGTCTCAGACTAAGTATTGATTTAATTAACTTATTTATTTTGTATCTGATCAACATCCATTCTCCCCTCTGGGAGAGCACTCTGATTTCCTGTTGAGAATCCACCTCCCTTCTACCTTATCCCGTGTCATTCAGGTGGATGGCCCCCACCAACTGACTCAAAGCCTGGCCAATCAGTAACTTCCATCTCCCCAAGCCCCGTGACTGATCCAGGAGTGGGCACATGTCCCCAGCTAAGCAAATGGCATTCAATGAAAGTTCACTGAATGTGGCCAGGCATGGTGGTTCTCGCCCGTAATCCCAGTACTTCGGGAGGCCGAGGCAGGCGAATCACCTGATGTCAGGAGTTTGAGACCAGCCTGACCAACATGGAGAAACACCATCTCTACGAAAAATACAAAATTAGCCAGGCATGGTGGCGCATGCCTATAATCCCAGCTATTCACAAGGCTGAGGCAGGAGAATCACTTGAACCCAGGAGGCGGAGGTTGAGATAAGCCGAGATTGTGCCGTTGCACTCCAGTCTGGGCAGCAAGAGCAAAACTCTGTCTCAAAAAAAAAAAAAAATTAAGTTCACTGAATTTTCTCAAGTTATTGAACTGGTAAAATATAACTCTAGAGGTCCTGAAGGCCACCTTTGCCACTATATACAAAGAGAGCCTGCTTGAGACTGACATAAACATTGTGAAAACTGGGAGCTGAGGGGCATAGAATAACAAAAATCAGATGACATCACTGAGCTCCTGGATCCAGCTGTGCCTGAAGTCCATAACCTGGATTTTCTTTTCTTTTCTTTTCTTTTCTCTCTCTCTTTTTTTTTTTTTAACATATGTAACTTTTTTGCTGAAGTCAGTTTGAGTGTGGAAGAGTTTTGGTAAATTGTGGAAATCCAAGTCAGCCTCGGTGGCTCATGCCTGTCATCCTAGCACTGGGAGGCCAAAGCGGGTGGATCACCTGAGGTCAGGAGTTCGAGACCAGTCCGGCCAACATGGCAAAATCCCATCTCAACTAAAAATACAAAAATTAGCCAGACATGGTGGCAGGTGCCTATAATCACAGCTACTCAGGAGGCTGAGGCAGGAGAATTGCTTGAACCCAGGGGGCAGAGGTTGCAGTGAGCCAAGATCATACCACTTCACTCCAGCCTGGGCGAAAGAGCGAAACTCTGTCTCAAAAATAAATAAATAAATAAATAAATAAATAAATAAATAAATATTACAAAAAATTTATGGAAATCCAAAACAAAAGGTGTTACAACTACAGAGATGTTCCCCGTGTCTGGAGATGCTCATGACTACAGAATCATGGCCAGGCAAGGAGATAAGCAGGGTTCATGCTATTTATGCTTTAAAATAATTTAGATCAATTAATTGGTGGCGTGGTTTAGACATGTTCACAGGGCATGGGAGACTGTGTTTTCAAAGACTAGATCTTGGCTAGAAAGTACTAATCACGCTGGGCACGGTGGCTCATGTCTGTAATCCCAGCACTTTGGGAGGCCAAAACAGAAGACTGATTGAACCCAGGAGTTCGAGACCAGCCTGGGAAACATAATGAGAACCCATCTCTACGAAAAAAAAAAATTAATTAGCCAGGTGTGGTGGTATGTGCCTGTAGTCCCAACTACTCCAGAGGCTGAAATGGGAAGATCCCTTAAGCCCAGGAGACTGGGGCTGCAGTAAGTCATGATCCCTGCCCTCCAGCCTGGGCAACAGAGCAAGACCCTGTCTCTCTAAAGCAAAAAAATAAACAAAAAACAAAAGAAAACCCTATTCTCATGCTTTAAGCAGATTTCTGCTCAGATGTAACCTCCTGTATGGCAAGTTCCCCAATTCTATCACCCTCTATGCTAATGTTTCTCAAACTTGGGTAAGCAGCGGAATCACCCACAGACATTGCTGAAAATACAAATACAAAGGCCCGGGCCTATTCTACTTCATCACTGCTAGAGGAATGTAAAACAGCAAATGGCACAATCACTTTGGAAAACAGTTCGGCAGCTTCTTCTTCTTCTTCTTTTTTTTTTTTTTTTTTGAGATGCAGTCTTACTCTGTCCCCCAGGCTGGAGTGCAGTGGCCTAATCTCGGCTCACTGCAACCTCCACCTCCCAGGTTCAAGCAATTCTCCCGTCTCAGCCTCCCGAGTAACTGGGATTACAGGAACATGCTGCCATGCCCGGCTAATTTTTTGTGTTTTAGTTCAGACGGAGTTTCACCATGTTGCCCAGACTGGTCTTGAACTCTTGAGCTCAGGCGATCTACCCACCTCAGCCTCCCAAAGTGCTGGGATTACAGGCATGACCCACTGCACCCGGCTGTAGTTACCGAGCCAGGCTTGGCAACTTCTTATAAAGTTAAACATATGGCTGGGTGTAGTGGCTCATGCCTGTAATCCCAGCACATGGGGAGGCTGAGGCAGACCGATCCCCTGAGGTCAGGAGTTTGAGACCAGCCTGACCAACATGAAAAAAACCTGTCTCTACTAAAAAAACACAAAATTTGTCAGGCATGGTGGCACATGCCTGTAATCCCAGCTACTCAGGAGGCTGAGGCAGGAGAATTGCTTGAACCCAGGAGGCAGAGGTTTCGGTGAGCCGAGATCACGTCATTGCACTCCAGCCTGGGCAACAAGAGCAAAACTCCATCTTAAAAAGTTAAACATACAGGCCGGGCGCAGTGGCTCAAGCCTGTAATCCCAGCACTTTGGGAGGCCGAGACGGGTGGATCACGAGGTCAGGAGATCGAGACCATCCTGGCTAACATGGTGAAACCCCGTCTCTACTAAAAAAAAAAAAAAGTTAAACATACATAATGCCAGCACTTTGGGAGGCCAAGGCGGGCAGATCACAAGGTCAGGGGTTCGAGACCTGCCTGGCCAATATGGTGAAACCCTGTTTCTACTAAAAATACAAAAATTAGCCAGGCATGGTGGCAGGCACCTGTAGTCCCAGCTACTTGGGAGGCTGAGGCGGGAGAATCACTTGAACACAGGAGGCAGTGGTTGTTGTGAGCCAAGATGGCGCCATTGCACTCCAGCCTGGGCAACAGAAGGAGACTCCGTCCCAAAAAGAAGTTAAACATACAATTACTGTGTAACCCAGACATTCCACTCCTAGGTATTTACCCAAAAGAAGGGAGAGCACAAGCCCATATAAAGACGTGTATGTGAATATTCACAGCACTTGGGGAGACCAGATAAAAACTGGAAATGACCCAAATGTTCAACAACAGGTGAATAGATGAAACAATTGTGATATATCCATACAACGGAATACTGCTCAGCAATAAAAAAGAATGAGTGGCCGGGCACGGTGGCTCATGTCTATAATCTAAACACTCTGGCAGGCCAGGGAGGAAGGATCACTTGAGCCCAGGAGCTGGAGATCAGCCTGGGCAACATGGCGAGACCCTCTCTTTACAAAAACATAAGAAAATTAGCTGGGCATGGTGGCATGGTGCCTGCAGTCCCAGCTACTCAGGAGGCCAAGGCAGGAGGATCACTTGAGCCCAGGAGGTTGAGGCTGCAGTGAGCCATGACCAGGCCAGTGTACTCCAAGTTAGGTGACAAAGCGAGACACTGTCGCAAAAAACAAAAAAAAAAAAGAGCTATTTATACACATAACAATTTGAATAAATTTTAAAATTATTATGCTGAGACCGAGTGTGGTGGCCCACACTTGTAATCCCAGCACTTTGGGAGGCTGAGGCGAGTGGATCACTTGAGGTTAGGCATTCGAGACCAGCCTGGCCAACATGGGGAAACCCTGTTTTACTTAAAATACAAAAATCAATTAGCCGGGCATGGTAGCAAGTGCCTGTAATCCGAGCTACTCGGGAGGCTGAGGCAGGAGAGATGCTTGAACCCGGGAGGCAGAGGTTGCAGTGAGCAGCATTCACACCACTGCACTCCAGCCTGGGCAATAGAGCGAGACTCCATCTCAAAAAAAGAAAAAAAGAAAAGAAAAGAAAAGAAAAAATCATTATGCTGAGTGAAAGAAGCAGGACCAGAAAAAGTACAACTTTTTTTCTGATTGACTCCATTTATTAAAAAATTCTAGAAAACACGACTAATCTGTAGTGACAAAGGAGATCAGTGGTTGCCCGGGTGTGCTATGGCAGGGAGGGGTTGGAGGGAGGCACGAGGAAATTTTGGGGCATGATGGAAATGTTTGCTATCTTGATTGTGGTGATAGTTTCACAGGTGTGTACATGCTCAATGTTAATGAATCAACAACATATATTAAACAAGGTGTCTTTAAACAGAAACACACATAAAACAAGGTTATGTATCGATCAGTTGATAAGAATATTGTGACTAGAGGCTCCCAGGAACCTAACCCTGTATATTCCCTAGAAGCCGTGGTTCCATATTTGATAATTCAATGTTTACAGTGTCTTTTAAAACATAACTACTGCAAATAATTAAGATAGACCCTCACATATATGTGTGTATATACACACACACACACACACACACACACACCACATACAGGGAGACGGTACACAAGAGCTAACGAGTCCAGTTTCAACCCTCCTGAATAAAAATTATTCAAGGACAGAGACTATATTTCCAGTACCCAGAACAATGTCTGGCATTCGAGAGACCATCAGTAAATATTTGCTTAATGAATGACTGGTACCCACCTTTCAGGGCTGTGAGAATTGATAGCTCGTGAAAAGCTATCAGTTCTCACAAATGAAAAGCATTTAGCATAGTGCCTGGCCCATAGTAACGGTTTGTTTGTTTATTTATTTATGTATTTATTTTGAGATGGAGTCTTGCTCTGTTGCCCAGGCTGGAGTGTAATGGCGTGATCTCAGCTCACTGCAACCTCCACCTCCTGGATTCAAGCAATTCTCACACCTCAGCCTCCCAAATAGCTGGGATTACAGGCCTGCACCACCAGGCCTGGCTAATCTTTGTATTTTTAGTAGAGGTAGAGTTTTGCCATGTTGCCCAGGCTGGTCTCGATCTCCTGATCTCAGGTGATCAGCCCACCTCGGCCTCCCAAAGTGTTGGGATTATAGGCATGAGCCACCAGGCCCAGCCCCATAATAACTGCCTAGTAAATGTTAGCTGATACTAACTAACTGTCTTGTAGTACTTAATATATGCTAGGTACTATGAATGCAGGTGCTACATATATTCATTCATTTTATTTTATTTTATTTTGAGACGGCTTTTTACTACTGTCTCCCAGGTTGGCGTGCAATGGCATGATCTCGGCTCACTGCAACCTCTGCCTCCCAGGTTCAAATGATTCGCCTGCCTCAGCCTTCTGAGTAGCTGGGATTACAGGCACACGTCACCACACCCAACTCATTTTTTGTATTTTTAGTAGAGACAGGGTTTCACCACGTTGGCCAGGTTGGTCTCAAACTCCTGACTTCAGGTGATCCGCTGCCTCCGCCTCCCAAAGTGCTGGGATTACAGGCGTGAGCCACTAAGCCCAACCATATTCATTGATTTAAACTGCACAATAGCCCGTGACACTAGTACTATCACAGTCCCCGTTTTACAGATGAGGAAATGAGGCATAGAGGATTCAGTGAGGTGAGGGTGATTTGAATCCAAGGAGTCTAGCTCCAAATTCCACAGATGGCGGTTGAGTTCAGTCACTCCCCTACCTCTTTCTCAATTCCTATTAGCAGTATTCTCCATGACCTCGATTTGTTAACTGTTAGTAGTTTCTGTTAGAATCACAGCTGCTTATTATAGCTAAGTCTGCAAGACTACTCAAACTTAGGGGTCCTGAGGGTAATTCTAAGAGTATTAATATAGAGTTCCCCATGATATATTTACCAGTAAGCTAAATACAACTTGAATTAGCTGACTCAATGAGTGATATGCATCTGTTGGAAGAAATATTCAAAGTAATAAAATTCTTCACCAGATCCTGTTCTAGATGGGGAAAGATACAGCAGCAAACGAGAGAAAGAGCCCACCATTGAGCTAACAGTGTTAGCTTTGGGAGGCCAAGGCGGGTGGATCACTTGAGATCAGGAGTTCGAGACCAGCCTGGCCAACATGGAGAAACTCTGTCTCTAATAAAAGTACAAAAATTAACCGGGTGTGGTGGCAAGCACCTGTAATCCCAGCCGCTCAGGAGGCTGAGGCAGGAGAATCGCTTGAACCCGGGAGGTGGAGGCTGCAGTGAGCTGAGATCACACCACTGCACTCCAGCCTGGGAGACAGAACGAGACTCCATCTCAAAACAACAACAAAAACAAAAAATACGGGTGTGTAACCACAATTTCAATCAAGATACAATCATTTCCTTCACTCTAGAAAAGCTTCCTTGTGCCTCCTTGCAGTCAGTCCCCGCTCCCATTTCTGCACCAGGCAACTACTCTGCTTTCAATCCCTTGAACTTAGTTTTGCCTGTTCAGAAATTTCATACAGAAGGAGCCATACAGTGTGGACTCCTTTGTGCCTGATTAATTTCTCACAACATTATAGCTGTGAGAGTCCTTCCTACTGTTGCATCCGGGAATCGCTTGTTACTTTCCATTGCTGCATGACATTTCGCTGTATGAATTTATGTATCCATTCTATTGCTGATGGACATTCCCTTATTTCCTGTTTTGGATGATTTTGAGCAAAGTTGTTGTGGGCATTATTTTCTGATTTCTGCTGGGTTTAAGCCTAGCAATAGAATTGCAGGGTGATAGGGGAGGTGTATACTTAGACTTAGTAGATACTGCCAGTGTCAGCCTAAGTAACAGAGAGTCTTTCTAAAAGAAGATGATGTTTATTCAGGAATAGGGCGTTGCAACGGGAATACGCATGCCATACTAAAGTGTATATGTATTCAAGGAAATAAAGGAAGACAAAGGTTTTTAAAGGAAAAATGAGAAGTACATAATTGTTTTGAGATAATTATCTTTGGCTACAGAGCTCAATAACAAAAGTGGCACCAGTCCAAGTTTAGATAGGCAGTTGCTGGGCAGATGTCTTCGGACAAGCATTTTTAAAGAAAGATTGTGATGGCCTTTGTGCAAGGTTGTGGGTTTTGCAGTCTTTTGTGACAGTTTTTGTTATCCAGCATTCATGCATGAACATCCTCCATTGATCAGCTTCCCTGGCTCTACTTGTCAAGGTGTTTTTGTTTTTTGTTTTGTAACACGGATGACTCCATTTTGATTCTGACAACTTTCACACCAGTTTTCCAAAGTGGTTTTACCAATTGCATTCCAACCAGCACTGTATGAGGGTACTGACATTGACGAGGTGGAAAACTGAAAAAGGGCTAGTGTGGGGCCGGGCGCGGTGGCTCACGCCTCTAATCCCAGCATCTTGGGAGGCCGAAGTGGGCGAATCACCTGAGGTCAGGAGTTCAAGACCAGCCTGGCCAACATGGCGAAACCCCGTCTCTACTAAAAATACAAAAATGGGCCAGGTGTGGTGGCACGTGCCTGTAATCCCAGCTACTCGGGAGGCTGAGGCAGGAGAATCACTTGAACCTGAGAGGTGGAGGTGGCAGCAAGCAGAGATCATGCCACTGTACTCCAGCGTGGGAGACAGAGCAAGAGTCCATCTCAAAAAAAAAAAAATTTTTTTTAAACAAAGATGCATGGCTGCAAGGTGGGGCCCCCAGCATGCTCTGGGCTTTCAGCAGTGGTGAGCTGTTGCCTTTAGCCTTTCTCCTCTGTGGCCAATTTATAGGCGGGAACCAAAGCACTGGGCAGATGAGTACGTAACATGTTTTGGCCACTTTTCATGAAGTTGAGAGGACCAAAAATTGAGTGTAAACTTGCATTTCGACATTGTTTAAAATAGTCCAAACCAGAAAACAGAGCGAATGACCACCAAGGGAACGATGATCAAGCAAACTGCAGCACACCGCAAAATGAAAGACCGCACAGTCATTTAAAAGAGTGATGAGGTGATCAAGCAAACTGCAGCACACCACAAAATGAAAGACCGCACAGTCATTTAAAAGAATGATGAGGTGGGCAGGTCACCTGAGGTCAAGAGTTTCAGACCAGCCTGGACAACGTGTTGAAACCCCGTCTCAAATAAAATACAAAATTAGGCTGGGCATGGTGGCTCATGCCTGTAATTCCAACACTTTGGGAGGCCGAGGCAGGTGGATCACCTGAGACAGGGAATTCGAGACCAGCCTGGACAACATGGTGAAACCCCGTTAGCTGGTGTGGTGGAAGGAGCCTGTCATCCCAGCTACTCGGGAGGCTGAGGCAGGAGGATCGCTTGAACCTGGGAGACAGAGATTGCAGTGAGCCGAGATCGTGCCACTGCACTCCAGCCTGGGTGACAGAGCAAGACTCCATCTCAAAAAATATATATATATACACATATATAAAATATATAAACACATGTGTATATATTATATATATATATACTGCATGTGGTGGCACCTGCCTGTAATCCCAGCTACTCAGGCCAGCTACTCAGGAGGCCCAGGCACGAGAATCACTTGAACCTGTGAGGCGGAGGTTGCAGTGAGCCAAGATTGCACCACTGCACTCCAGCCTGGACAACAAGAGTGAAACTCTGGCTCAAAACAAACAAATAATTAAATAAATAAAAGAATGAAACAGGAATTATCTATTTTTAAAAAACAAGGTAGGTCTATATGTGCAGAGCTGGAAAAATGATTACAAGCTATTATGAAGTGAAAAAAGCAAACAGCTTTTTTTGTATGTTTGTATGTCATGTTTCCATTTTAAAACTAAGTGTATGTTTAGACATACAGTGTGTACAGATAGGTAAATATTTATATTATCAGGAAAAGCATGGACCAAACTGTCAACAGTAGTTACCTGGGAATAGAAATTAGATGGGAGGGATTTCTTTTAAATACATTATTTTTTTTCTCCATTTTCTCTCCAGCCTGTGTCTTCCAAGCTGGAGTGCAATAGCACAATCACGGCTCACTGCAGTCTCGACTTCCTGGGCTCAAGTGATCCTCCTGCCTCAGCCTCCCAAGTAGCTGGGATGACAGGTGCACACCACCATGCCCAGCTAATTTTTGTGTCTTTTGTGGAGACGGGGTCTCACAATGTTGCTCAGGCTGGTCTCAAACTCCTGGGCTCAAGTGATTCTCCCACCTAGGCCTCCCAAAGTGCTGGAATTACAGGCATGAGCTCCCATGGCTACTTTCCGCTTTTTTTTGTTTATTTATTTTTAGACAGGGTCTCCCTCTGTCACCCAGGCTGGAGTGCAGTGGTCTGATCATAGCTCACTGCAGCCTCAGACTCCTGGGTTCAAGTGTTCCTTTCACCTCAGCCTCTAGAGTAGCTGGGACTACTGGTGTGCACCACCATGCCCAGCTTAAATACATAATTTTTCTCATGTTGGATTATGGAAATGGCAAACCCGAATCCATTCATTCCACCTGTGCCCCCACCCCCAGAAATCACATACTTACCTTTCTCTCTGGCACAGACAGCATCAGCAATGGCTCACACTGTTCCGTGGTTGTAAAGCTCTGCCCAGTGCCACAGTCATTTCAGCTCCTAACATTTCCAGTTGTCTCTGAAGGTCAGGGGCAAAGAATTGCAGCCACCTCTGCACCCAAGACCAACACCCTCCAAGATGAGCTCCACCTGCAAATGGGGGGAGGCTAATGCCCCAGGGAGAGGACAAATGAGGACATGAAGGAGCTGGCGGATAAATTGTTCACCTCCGTCCCCATACCCACCACACATTTCCCATGCTACACTCTGCACTAACAGAACATTCTGAGATTCACTGCTTTCCTACATCCTCTCCAGAGACACCCCAGAAGACCAGCAACTGGCTGAGTGCTGGTGTGAAGTTGGGGCCGCCTCCAGGATGCTCTGTCATGAACTTGCTCTATCTCCTTTTTTTTTCTTTTTTTTTTTTTTTTTTTTTTGAGACAGAGTCTCACTCTGTTGCCCAGGCTGGAGCGCAGTGGTGTGATCTCAGCTCACTGCCACCTCTGTCTCCCAGGTTCAAGCGATTCTCCTGCCTCAGCCTCCTGAGTAGCTGGGACTACAGGCGCGTGCCACCATACCGGCTAATTGTTTGTATTTTTAGTAGAGAAGGGGTTTCACCATGTTGGTCAGGATGGTTTCGATCTCCTGACCTCGTGATCCACCTGCCTCAGCCTCCCAAAGTGCTGGATTTACAGGCATGAGCCACTGCACCCGGCCTGCTCTCCCTCCTTTTGTGCCTCCTTCCCTTTCTCCCTCACCCTCACCTCCCTGGCATTCTCCTCTTCAACAAAGCATCAGCTCCTAATCTTCACCTCAGGCCCTGTTTTCTAGGGAAACAAAATGAAGACATGGTGATTTCTACTTTTTAAATATTTCTCTTTAAATGTTTTTTCTTGGCCGGTGCAGTGGTTCACACCTGTAATCCCAACACTTTGGGAGGCCGAAGCCGGCAAATCACTTGAGGTCTGGAGGTCGAGACCAGACTGCCAACATGGTGAAACCCCTTTTCTACGAAAAATACAAAAATAAGCTGGGCGTGGTGGTGCATGCCTGTAATCCCAGCTACTCGGGAGGCTGAGGCAGGAGAATCCCTTGAACCCGGGAGGCGGAGCTTGCAGTGAGCCGAGATTGTACCACTGCCCTCCAGCCTGGGCCACAGAGTAAGACTCTGTCTCAAAAAATAAGTAAGTAAATAAACAAATAATCTTTTTTCTTTTTTTGAGACGGAGTCTTGCTCTGTTGCACAGGCTAGAGTGCAGTGGCTCAAACTCGACTCACTGCATCCTCTGCCTTCAGGGTTCAAGCAAGTCTCCTGCTTCAGCCTTCCCGAGTAGCTGGGATTACAGGCGCCCTCTACCATGCCTGGCTAACTTTTTTATCTTTAGTAGAGATGCAGTTTCGCCATGTTGGCCAGGCTGGTCTTGAACTCCTGACCTCAAGTGATCTGCCCATCTTGGCCTCCCAAAATGTTGGGATTACAGGCACGAGTCACTGCCCCTGGCCAATATTTGTTTAAATTAAGAGCTCAACCACTGGCCTGCCACAGTGGCTCACGCCTGTAATCCCAGCAGTTTGGGAGGTTGAGGCGATGGCTCATTTGAACTCAAAAGTTTGAGACCAGCCTGGACAACATGGTGAAACCCTGTCTCTACTAGAAATACAAAAATTATCTGGGTGTGGTGGCAAGCACCTGTAGTCCCAGCTGCTTGGGAGGCTGAGGTGAGGATTTGAGCCCAAGAAGTGGTTGCAGTGAACAAAAATCACATCACTGCACTCCAGCCTGAGTGACAGAGCCAGACCCTGTCTTAAAAAAAAAAAGAAGCGCTCAACCATTAATCAATGAGATTCTCAAAGCACAGAAGCACAGATGTGGTACCAGGTTAATGCAACTCCTATGGAAAAATCTACACAAACATAGCATTTACTGGTAACCTCTCTTCAGAAAGAAGCAGACATTGAAATTCAGAAAGTGTGCCCAATGCAGGTAAAATCTGGTTGCTAAGGTTCTTGTTTCCCAAGATGGATTTTGGGGAGTCTGATCATATCTCTCACACAGTGTCCTTGGGGATGGGCTCTGGCAACTAAGCAGAAGGCAGTGCAGAACAGACCGTGAGTGCTAAATGACATTTCTGGTGCTTAAAGATGACGTGATGGCCGGGCGCTGTTGCTCACGCCTGTAATCCCAGCACTTTGGGAGGCTAAGGCACACATAGTGAGACCCCGTCCCTGTGAAAAATTTTTAAAAATTAAAAAACAATGCAGCGAGGCATGGTGTCTCACGCCTGAATCCCAGCAACTTGGGAGGCCGAGGTGGGCAGATCACTTGAAGTTAGGAGTTCGAGACCAGCCTAGCCAATATGGTGAAACCCCATCTCTACTGAAAATACAAAATTAGCCGGGTGTGGTGGTGGGCGCCTATAATCCCAGCTACTTGGGAGGCTGAGGCAGAAGAAGCACTTGAACCCGGGAGGTGGAGGTTGCAGTGAGCTGAGATTGTGCCACTGCACTCCAGCCTAGGTGACAGAGTCTGAAAAAAAAACCAAAAAAACACAATGCAATGAGGACATCAAAATTATCCATGACCTCCCCGCCCCCCGACCACCACCAAGACTGTCAAAGTGAAAGAGGAAGAGGAGGAGGAGATGGAAGAGAATAAATGAAGAGCCACAGCGGCAACTGTGGAAAGTCATGAAGAAGTGTGTGGGTGGGCAGCTATTTCAGATCGCCAGGCCTTGTAATCTAGCCCTGGGAAAGGACAGGTAAGGCAGGTGGCCTGATGACGGCTCAGACTCCTGAGAAATGTTGGCGCTCATTAGAGTCCCCTGGCCGGGCACGGTGGCTTCCGCCGGTAATCCCAGCACTTTGGGAGGCTGAAGCGGGAGGATTGCTTGAGCCCAGGAGCTTGAAACCAACCTGGGCAACAAAGCAAGACCCTATCTCTACAAAAAATCTAAAATTTAGTTGGGTGTGGAGGCACATGCCTGTAGTCCCAGCTACTCAGGAGGCTGAAGTGGGAGGCTCGTTTGAACCCAGGACTTTGAAGCTGCAGAGTCATGATTGCCACCACACTCCAGCCTGGAAGACAGAGCAAGACCCTGTCTTAAATAAATAAATAAATAAATAAATAATAAATAAATAAATAAATTTTAAACAAAAAAAAAGAGGCTAGGCGCAGTGGCTCACGCCTGTAATTCCAGCACTTTGGGAGGCCAAGGCGGGCAGATCACTTGAGATCAGGAGTTCGAGATCAGCCCGGCCAACATGGTGCAACTCCATCTCTACTAAAAACACAAAAATTAGGCAGGCATGGTGCCACATGCCTATAGTCCCAGCTACTCAGGAGGCTGAGGCAGGAGAATCACTTGAACCCGGGGAGTGGAGGCTACAGTGAGCCGAGATCGTGCCACTGCACTCCAACCAGGGCAACAGAGCGAGACTCCATCTCAAAAAAATAAAAATAAAACAACAGGAAGAAAGAGGCCACTGGCCACAGCACAGGCAAGCATTCAAGTACCCGCCATTGTCTTTCCATTCCTAATGTGGTTTCTCAGGCCCCTGTGGTCTGATTTTCCAGGAAGCAGTGACTTCTCCTTCCACAGAATCACTGCTTCTCTCTGCCACATGCCCTGCCCCAGTGCCTCACAGAGGGAGGGACCATCTGTCATCTGCCCACAGCTCTTCCTCCTGCCCCTAACCATGGTGGTCCCCTGCATCCAGCCCTGAGAACTCCAGTGCGGTCTCTTAGAGCTCATTTTTTTTCTCCAAATCTGTTGGTGGCATCAAACCTACATAGCTCTGTACTCACATCATTTGGGAGATTACTTCCTTTATTTGTTTTTCTCTTGCCTGATCTTGAACTCCACCCCCATCAGACATACACGTATGGGTGAAGTAAGTCCAACAGACGGTGGCTCCAAGCCCTCCAGGACAACTAGGAATTATTTTCCCTGTCCAATAATGAGCATTTGCATGCATGCAAAGAGTGGCAGAGTTATAGCAGTTGCGGGGCATATGGGTGTGGGCGGTGAAAGTGGGGTTTCCTTTAGAAAAAATCCTATACAATGGGACGTCAATATGTCTGGGAAGCTGCATTCTCCATAGAAGCTCTGGGTAAGGGGAGCTACTGGTAGTACAGCGGCATGGACGAGGTGCACTGAGAGTGAAAGGGGGTAAGAGAATGGTAAAGAGAAAAATATGACAAGGGAGGGCCATGGGGATCTACGATTCAGTTACTTTCCTCACGATTGTCACTTGAAGAGAAGGTACAGATCCTCTAGAGGTTCACAGGAATAGCTAGTGTTGTCTCCTGGATTTTGGGGTTCCTTTAGCAGTATCCAGGGTTTGACTCGAGTGTAATGTATCCAAGACTCTACTCCAGCCTGTTTAACCATGGTTGGGGTAGATAAAATGACTGGGTAGGGTCCTTCCCAGGATGTGTCTAGGGATGGGGACTTAGAGGGAAGGGACTTGACTAATCCCATGTCTCCAGGGTGGAATAGTCCCTTTCCCTCCTCCTGGGGACAGGCTCCCTGTAATGCTTTAAAACCTTGTTGATACTTGGCTAAGGAGGTAATGTCTGCAACTAAGTTGGCCGTCTCTTGGCCAAGCACAAGGTCATTGGTTAGGAAGGGCCGTCCATACAGCACTTCGAATGGGCTAAGTCCTGCTTTTTGAGGAAAGCTTTGAATTCTTAGTATGGCTACAGGCAACAGAGCAGGCCATGCGAGGTGGGTTTCCTGGCTTAGCTTTTTTCGATGTCCTTTAAGTGCTTCGTTCATTTTCTCGACTTTTCCTGAGGATTGTGACCTCCAGGCGCTGCGTAAGTGATATTGTATACCTAACACCTGGGATACTCCCTGCGCTACTGCAGCCTTGAAAGCGGGCCATCGTCACTCTGTAAACCTTGGGGAAGTCTGAATCTGAGAATTATTTCATGAATTAGTGCCTTTATTACCTCTTGGGCCTTTTCTGTCCTACAGGGGAAGGCCCCCGCCCAACCAGTGAAAGTATCCCCCCAAACTAGTAGCTACTGAAATCCCTGAGATTTGGGCATGTGGGTAAAATCTAGTTGCCAGTCTTCTCCTGGGTAATGGCCTGTTCTTTGTTCTCCTGAAGGAGCTTGGCGATAAGGCAGGGGATTATTTCTTTGGCACACTTCACAGGCCCTGACTACCTGATTGATAGTTTTGAAAAGGCCTGGTCCAGTAAACAATGATTTGGCCATCTGATGGGTGCTATCAATGCCTAAGTGAAAGGTTTGGCGAAGCGTTTTAAATAATTTCCATTGGTTAGCTGCACGCAGAAGTATTTTTCCTTCTTCGGTGGCTAGCCATCCTGAAAGGAGGAAACTATGTCCTCGTGAGGTTCCCCATTCTATTTCTCCTGCTGAGTACTGGGGCTTGGTTTCCTGGAGGGGATTACTCCATTCTAGGGGTCCTTCTATAAGCCTTTCTAATGGAGGGTCCTGCCTTGTAGATCTTTTGGCTTCAATATCCGCTGGCGGTTCCCTTCGGTTTCCCTTTCCTTTCCTTTCTGATGACCCCGGCAGTGTAAGGCTGCCACCTCTTTAGGTTTCTGTGCAGCCAGTAGTAATCTCCTAATGGCTTCCTGATGTTTGATAGGTGCTCCCTCAGAAGTTAGGAATTCTCTTTCTCTCCATATTGCTGCGTGGGCATGGAGGACTAGGTAAACACACTTAGAGTCTGTATGTATATTCACCCTTTTTCCTTCTCCTAATTCTAGTGCCCGAGTGAGGGCTATTAGTTCTGCCAGCTGAGCACTAGTTTCCGGAGTGAGGGGATTACTTTCAAGTACTCCATTATCACTCACCACTGCATACTCCGCCTTTCAAAGTCCTTTTTCTACAAAGGAACTTCCATCAGTATACAAGTTGAGGTCGGGACCAGTCAAGGGATCCTCTAGAAGGTCCTCTCCAGCAGCGTAGGTTTGAGCAATCACTTGTTGACAGTTATATTCCATCTTTTCTTTTCTTTCTTTCTTTTTTTTTTTTGAGACGGAGTCTTGCTCTGTCACCCAGGCTGGAGTGCAGTGGCACGATCTCAGCTCACTGCAAGCTCCACCTTCCGGGTTCACGGCATTCTCCTGCCTCAGCCTCCCAAGTAACTACGACTACAGGTGCCCGCCACCACACCGGGCCAATTTTTTGTATTTTTAGTAGAGACGGCGTTTCACCGTGTTATCCAGGATGGTCTCGATCTCCTGGCCTTGTGATCCACCTGCCTCGGCCTCCCAAGTGCTGGGATTACAAGCGTGAGCCACCGCACCCGGCCCCATCTTTTCTTCATTGTCTGGAAGAAATGTGGCTGGGTTAAGAGTTGCACAATGCGCAGTCACAGCACTGGCCCTTCAAGTAATAGAGCCTGACATTTAAGGGAACGGTTGTCTGACAGCCACAAGTCTCCTTTAGCAGTGAGTATACCATTCACACCATGAGATGTCCACAGAGTAAGATCTCTTCCCTGTATCGTTTTAACTGTTTCAGATACTAAGACTGCTACTGCTGCCACTACCCATAAACAATGAGGCCAACCCTTTGCCACTACATCAGTTACCTTACTCAGGTATGCCACGGGTTGCAAGCTGGTCCCTCAGACCTGTGTAAGGAGTCCTAGATCTATTCCTGTTTTTTTCTGTGATATATAAAGAAAAGTCTTGCCCCGTTGGCAAGCTTAACACTGGGGCTTGGGTAGGGCCTTCTTTAGGGCCTGGAAAGCCACTTCTGCTTCAGGTATCCATTCTACTAAATGGGTATTGGCTTTCTGAGTTTCCTTAATTAGTGTGTATAATGGCCTGGCTATTTCGCCGTACCTGGGAATCTATATTCGGCAGAAGCCTGTTATGTCAAGGAACCCTCTCAATTACTTCAGGGTTTGGGGATAAGGATAAGCCAGTATAGGCTGGATGCGTTCCTCACTGAGGGCCCTGGTGCCTTTGGATAATTTTAGCCCTAAGTATTTAACCTGCTGTGGGCAGAGCTGAGCCTTTGGTTTGGAAACCTTGTAGCCACAGGTGGCAAGGAAATTTAAGAGCACTTGGGTGACTTGATGGCACAAGGTTTCTGAACGGGCAGCTAAAAGTAAATCCTCCACGTACCGAAGGACAAGAGTGTCCAGGTATGAGAACTGGCTCAAGTCTTGGGCTAATGCCTGGCCAATAGATGGGGTCTATCCCTGAACCCGTGGGGTAAAACAATCCAAGTGAGTTGAGACATTGAGTTCGAAGGATCTTCAAAGGCAAACAAGACTTGAGAGTCAGGATGTACAGGGATGCAGAAAAAGCCATCTTTAGGGTCCAGGACTGTAAACCACTCTGCTTCCTCTGGTATTTGGGAAAGCAGAGTATAAGGGTTAGGTACAGCTGGGTATAGAGGGACAATGACTTCTTTGATAATCCTGAGATCTTGCACTAACCTCCACTGTCCGTTGTGCTTCTGTACTCCTAAAATTGGAGTATTGCAGGGGCTATTGCATGGTTTTACTAGGCCTTGGGCTTTTAGGACCTTAACAATCCTTCGGAGTCCTCGTTGGGCCTCGGGTCTAAGGGGGTGCTGCCTTTGGTAGGGAAAGGAGTCGGAATCCTTTAGTTTAACTTGAACGGGACAGGCATTTTTCACTAGTCCATATTGTCCTTCTGTTGCCCAGACTTCAGGATTAATTCTTTCCTCAAGCAGGAGACAAAAAAACGGGTGTTCTTTCTCCTATGTTCGGGTGTATAATGGCCCCTGCTTTTGCTAGACTGTCTCTCCCAGCAAAGGAGTGGGGCTTTCAGGCATAATTAGAAAGGCATGTGAAAAAAATTTCCCCAGTCACAGCTTAGTGACTGGGAAAAGTATCTAGTGACTGCCTGTCCTAGGACCCTTGGATAGTGACACATCCGGAGGACAGTTGTCCGGGACAGGAGAGTAAGACTGAGAAGGCTTCACCAGTGTCCAGGAGACAGTTAACCTCCTGGCCCTCGATGGTCAAGCATACCCGGGGCTCTGTGAGGGTGAGGTCATGGGCTGGCGCTTGCCCCGGGCACCCTCAGTCCTGCTGTTGGATCATCTGGTTAGTGGCTTCTGACTCAGAGGACCTTCATCCCCTGGGGCAGTGGGCCTTCCAGTGATTCCCTTGACATAAGGGGCATGGATGAGGGGGTGGCTTATTTCTATTCAGACAATCTTTTTTAAAGTGTCCTTGTAGACCACACTGGAAGCAAGCCCGATTAGGCATTCAATTTGCCAAGCCTTTCCTTTTTCCAGAGCCTCCAAAGTCCGCTTGCCTGACAGCCATGACTAAAGCGGTGGCTTTTTTTTTTTTTAATCTCGTTTGTCCTGTTCCACCTTCTCCTCCTGATCTCTATTATAAAAAACCGAGGTTGCCAAGTTCAATAGGGTTTCTAAGTTTTGCTCCAGGCCTAAGGTGGACTTTTGAAGTTTTTTTCTAATGTCTGCAGCTGACTGAGTGATAAACTTATCGTTTAAGATTAGTTGGCCTTCCACAGAGTCAGGTGACAGAGGTATGCTTCCTCAATGCCTCCTTTAGTCTCTCCAGAAAGGCAGTATGATTTTCTTCTTTTCCCTGTGTTATAGTGGACATCACTGAATAATTTATAGGTTTCTTCCTAGTTTTCCTTAGTCCTTCTAGCATGCAAGTTAGCAAATGTCTGTGGCACCAATCTCCATGTTTTGATTCTGCATTCCAGTGAGGGTCTACACTGGGAACTGCCTGCTGGCCTGTGGGTAATTGTTCTCTTTCCTCTGTTGTCATCCTGTCATTGACCTGACTGAGATACCAGAGATCGTCAAACTCTCGGGCTGCAGTTATGGCAGCACCTCTCTCATTTGGGGTTAGTATCGGATCTAGCAGTAACATATCTGTCCACGTCAGATCAAAGGATTGTCCTAACCCTTGTAAAACATCAATATAGCCATCAAGGTTATCTGAGAATTTACCTAGGTCTATTTTAATTTGCTTCAAGTCTGAGAGGGAAAAAGGTACATGCACTCTGACTGGGCCGAATTCACCTCCCACCACCTGGAGGGAGCATAATCGGGGAATATTGGCACTCTTGGGTTCATTGTTTACCCCTTTGTCTATCTCTTTTTGGACTGTTTGGGTTGAAGGGGGTCCTTATTAGTTGGAGAAGGAGCCAGGGAAACACTGGGGCAGGGGGGTAGACTCTGAGGGCTCCCTGTAGGGCATAAATTACACTTTTTACATAATTGCGAATTGTCTCTTAATGAAAAAAAAGTTCGCACATATGGCACTTCACTTCATTTGCCCTCATTTCTACAAAAGAGGTCTAGCTGTAAGATGGTGTTATAATTTATACTTTCCTCAGGGGGCCAGGTTTCTCCCCTTTGAAGCTGGGTACTGCCTGCTGGCCTGTGAGGAATCGTTCTCTTTCCTCTGTTGTCATCCTGTCATTGACCTGACAGAGATACCAGAGATCGCCACACTCTCGGGCTGCAGTTATGGCGGCACTTCTCTGATTTGGGGTTAGTGTCTGATTTAGCAGTAACATTATATCTCTCCATGTCAGGTCAAATGATTGTCCTAACCCATGTAAAACATCAATATAGCCATCAGGGTTATCTGAGAATTTACCTAGGTCTATTTTAGTTTGTTTCAAGTCTGAGAGTGAAAAAGGTACATGCACTCTGACTGGGCCAAATTCTGCTCCTCCCACCACTTGGAGGGGGCATAATAGGGGAATATTGGCACTCTGGTTCATTGTTTACCCCTTTGTCTATCTCCTTTTGGACCATTTGGGTTGAAGGGGGGTCCTTATTAGTTGGGGAAGGAGCCAGGGAAATGTTTCCCATCTGAAATAAGAATGTAGGGATGCCAGCACGCCTAGTCATTTTCCGATGAGCAGGAGTCCTAGAGCATCCTCTGTGGTCCTAATGCTTATTCCTTTCCAGGGTGCGTAACCACCCATGGACCTCTACTTATCGGATTAGTTATGCTCACCGATGTAGCAGTCCTGCACCTGTTTTCCTGCCTTTCTTGACCACAAAGAAAGGGGTCCGGGCTGCTGGATTCTAGTGGTCCTTTACCAGCATGCCCAACATTGCCTTTGTGCTCAGGGCTGAGTTCTAGAGCTGGGCTGGGTGCCTGAGTATTTCATAACAACCCAGTCGCCCCCTCAAGGTGCATTCCCATAAGCAACAGTTCCTATGCAAATTCATTTCAGAGAGGGTGTAGGGAACCTTTCGAGTCAGGATTGAGATAGAGTTTTTCCCCACTAGGGCTTTTGTCCTTCTTTTCCTTTGTAGGAATATGCCCTAATTATCGGTCTTAAACTTCTTGTTGCCCCAGATTAAGTCATTTTGGATATGAAATGTGGGAGATGGGCTGGGCGTAGTGGCTCACACCTGTAATCCCAGCACTTTGAGAGGCCGAGAGGGGCGGATCACAAGGTCAGGAGATCGAGACCATCCTGGCTAATACGGTGAAACCCCGTCTCTACTAAAATATACAAAAAACTATCTGGACAAGGTGGCGGGCACCTGCAGTCCCAGCTACTCAGGAGGCTGAGGCAGGAGAATGACGTAAACCCAGGAAGCGGAGCTTGCAGTGAGCTGAGATCTGGCCACTGCACTCCAGCCTGGACAACAGAGCGAGACTCCATCTCAAAAAAAAAAAAAGAAATATGAGCGATGGATCCTGTTTATCCTATGTGCCTTTTTCCTATGAGAAGGACAGTGAGGAGAAAAGGATGGGCTTCCTGGTTTTTATGTGCTAAAGTCTAGTTAGTAAACTTCTGGGTACTATGTTGTCCTTCCAGTAGTATTGACTTACATAGGATCACCAGACAAAGCTGTGAGAGAGATCATTCCTCTCTTGGTAGAGGGATTTTGGCAACACAGCAGAAGAACATTCGTTCGTTGCCCTCATTTGCCACTATAGGAATATGTGCCTCCCTTTAATTTACTCAGTTCGCTTTCATCCTGATCTATTATGTTGTCTTAGACCCAGTTCCAGTTATTCAAGTCCTGAGTCATCAGTTCTAAGGCCCTGGCCAAGGAGCCAAGCCTTGGAGATTGTATTACAGGGGGCTAAGCTGAGTAGAAATTGGGGGAGAAGAGCATCTCACACAATGGAAGATCAATCCTCCTAGCCATTTACAAATTTGGGGCCACAGCTCATAATAGAACCTGGGGCCCTGGCTAATGTGGTGGGGAACGGGGCCCACATAACTGCCCATGTTGAGAGCTGTATACCTAAATTGGAAGAGACACCAAGGGCAAGATTCCCTGTGTTCATAGCCTAGGTGCCTAAGGATGCAGTGTAGTGCTTCCTTAGATCCCTTTGGAGATACAACTCGCTCTAATACTTGGGAGAGGAAGTGAAAGTCTGAAGTATTAGTACCTAGGAGACAGGGATTGGAGGAAGGAGATTCAAAGGTAATGAGAATGTTGGGGCTACACTTTATTTATTTATTTATTTTTTTTTTTTGAGACGGAGTCTCGTTCTGTCGCCCAGGCTAGAGTGCAGTGGCCGGATCTCGGCTCACTGCAAGCTCCGCCTCCTGGGTTTACACCTTTCTCCTGCCTCAGCCTCCCAAGTAGCTGGGACTACAGGTGCCCGCCACCTCGCCCGGCTAGTTTTTTGTATTTTTTTTAGTAGAGACGGGGTTTCACCTTGTTAGCCAGGATGGTCTCGATCTCCTGACCTCGTGATCCGCCCGCCTCGGCCTCCCAAAGTGCTGGGATTGTGCTGGGATTACAGGCTTGAGCCACCCGCGCCCCGGCCCTGGGGCTACACTTTCAGAAAAGTCAATGGTGGACCCAGGAAGGTTATCGGGTCAGAAGGAGAGGTAGGGGTGCACACCTGGGCGACTGTTGAGTAGAGTCTTCTGCTGCACCAATGACTCAAATGGCCATGCCGGGAGTTCAGGAATGACAGCTTTCTGCCTCCTAGTCAGCCTCGGCCCTTCCCCCTAGGAATATTGTGAAAGTGGAACTGGTTCAGGCAGACCAATGCTCCCCCCACAATACGAAAGGTTGGGGGGGTGGTTAGAAAGCCTTTCGCCATGCCAGGCCCCGCGGTGGCTCAAGCCTGTAATCCGCAGCACTTTGGGAGGCCCAGGCAGGCAGCATCACAGGTTCAGGGAAGATCAAGATCATCCTGGCTAACATGGTGAAACCCCGTCTCTACTAAAAAATACAAAAAAAATAGCCGGGCGAGGGGTGGCACGTCCTGTAGTCCCCAGCTAACTCGGGAGGCTGAGGGCAGAGAATCGCGGTAAACCCAGGGAAGGCCAGAGCTGTAGTGAGCCGAGATCGGGCACTGCACTCCCAGCTGGCGAAACAGAGCGAGACTCAATCTCAAAAAAAAAAAAAAAGAAAGCCTTTTCCCAGAAAGCCTCATACCCGAGTCTTAAGTCTGGCAGCCACGCTAATCATTTTTAACCAGCCGACAGGTGCCCTTACTCCACTGCACTCCCCACCAAAAAAGGAATTGTGTTCTTGCATTAGTCAGTGTCCACGCAGGATTAAGAAAGCATATTCGAAATAAGATTATTTGCAAAGAATTTAAGAAGGAGACTGTTTTAGAAGTGTGCTTACCTACTAGTAAAGTGGAGAGGGGGGTCTGTGATTTGTAGCACTTGTCAATGGCCATGATTTACCAACCTCCAGCACTTTCCAACTACGGTTGCAAACAAGAGGCTCTCACAACTTGGTACAAGCCAGCTCCAACACACCACTGGGACTCTGTACAGAGGTGTGGGAGAGTGTAAGGGAGTCAAAAGGGGTGGTGCAATACCTTGGAGGCAGCAAGAGCAAGCAGCTGTTACTTGGTGGCTCAGGCCTATAGACCCAGCACCTGGGACTGAAGAGACAGAGCCTGAGACAGAGAGAAGAGTGGAGATCCTCATTGGATTGGAGGATGAAGGCACCCGGCCTGCAGTGACCCCGCAGCAGAAATTTGGGGAATTAAGACTCCCATCGCACTCTCCTCCCACTCTCCAGTCTCCTAATGAGACTCTCCAGTGGACAATGCCAGCTGAAGCCGGCCAGGAAGGAAGGCTGCTGACCTGAGCACATAAGTCAGCTTCCTGGGGCACAGAGCAGGGGGTGGAGGAGGGAGAGTGGAGGGGCAAACGGAAGATGCCCAGCATTGTTTTATAGTGCTTTGGTCTATGCATATAAAAATATTGTATTTGTCGGCCGGGCGCGGTGGCTCACGCCTGTAATCCCAGCACTTTGGGAGGCTGAGACGGGCAGATCACTATGTCAAAGGATCAAGACCATCCTGACTAACACGGTGAAACCCCATCTGTACTAAAAATACAAAAAAAAAATTAGCCGGCCGAGGTGGCGGGCGCCTGTAGTCCCAGCTACTTGGGAGGTTGAGGGAGGAGAATGGCGTGAACCTGGGAGGCGGAGCTTGCAGTGAGCCAAGATCGTGCCACTGCACTCCAGCCTGGGCAACAGAGCGAGACTCCATCTCAAAAAAAAAAAAATATATATATATATGTAGTATTTGTCAGCCAGGTGTGGTGGCGCATGCCTGTAATCCCAGCACTTTGGGAGGCCGAGAGTCAGGTGGATCGCTTGACCCAGAAGTTCAAGACAAACCTGGCCAACATAGTGAAGCCCCATCTCTACTAAAACTACAAAAACATTAGCCAGGTGTGGTGGCGTGTGCCTGTGGTCACAGCAACTTGAGAGGCTGAGATGGGAGGTGGAAGCTGCAGTGAGCCGAGATGACACTACTGCACTCCAGCCTGGGTGACAGAGTAAGACCCTGTTTAAGAAAAAAAAAAGAGCTAAATATTTACTCTTCGAATGAAGTCAATGTAGATCGAATCACAGCTTCTTTAGTTCCGAACTCAAGTTCCACATTTCCAGCTGTCAGCTGGACATTTATATCTACACCCAGCAAGGATACATCCTCTAGGTTTCGGCGGTAATAATAGACCCTGTGAGTGGCTCATGTCTGTAATGCCCATACTTCGGGAGGCCAAGGCGGGAAAATGGCTTGAGTGCAGAAGTTTGAGACCAGCCTGAGCAACATAGTGAGACCACATCTCTACGAAAAGAAAATTAGCTGGGCGTGATGGTGTACAACTATAGTCCCACCTGCTAGAGAGGTTGAAGTAGGAGGATTCCTGGAGCCCAGGAGGTCGAGGCTGCAGTGAGCTATGATTGCACCACTGCACTCCAGCCTGGAAGACAGAGCGAGACGCTGTCTCTAAAAAGAAAATAAGGCCGGGCGCAGTGGCTCACGCCTGTAATCCTAGCACTTTGGGAGGCCGAGGCCGTGCTACAGGTGGTGGCACGCACCTGCAGTCCCAGCTGCTCGGGAGGCTGAGGCAGAAGAGTTGCTTGAACCCGGGAGGTGAAGGTTTCAGTGAGCCAAGATCGCGCCACAGCACTCCAGCCTGAGCAAAAGAGCGAGACTTTGTCCAGAAAAAAAAGAAAAGAAAAGAAAAGAAACGAAAAAAAAAAACACAAAGGGGTGGCTCTGGTAGCTTACCCACTAGACTCAACTGCCCTCCCACCCTACTTTGTCACCATTCTCCTAAGGAGATGGACTCCTGCCTCCCCTTTCCCTCCTTAAAGTAATTTCCATCTCTCCCACCCTCCCATCCCTTTCACACCACTGCACTCCACCCTGACAACAGAGCTAGACTCCGTCTCCAAAAACAAAAAAAAAGAAGAACAAGAAGAAAAGGAAAGGGGACAGCACTGGCCAGGCACAGTGGCTCACACCTGTAATCCCAGCACTTTGGGAGGCCAACATAAGTGGATTACCTGAGGTCAGGAGTTCAAGACCAGCCTGGCCAATATGGTGAAACTTCGTCTCTACTAAAAATACAAAAATTAGCTGGGCGTGGTGTCGGGCGCCTGTAGTCCCAGCTACTAAGGAGGCTGAGGCAGGAGAATGCTTGAACCTAGGAGGTGGAGATTGATGTGAGCTGAGATTGTGCCACTGCACTCTAGCCTGGGTGACAGATGGAGACTCCATCTCAAAAAAAAAAAGAAAAGAAAAGAAAGGGGACAGCAATAATATGTCAGTTTCATTTGGGTTGTTGGAAGGATCCAGAAGGTTTAGAGTGCTTAGCATGTGTAAGGAACAAGGATGAGAAAGTTATGGCACAGACTCGAGGCCAGACTGCGCAGGTCTGACCCTGAATTTACCTTCACCAGCTGCCTGGCCTTGGGTGAGCTTTTTAACCTCTCTGTGCCTCAGTTTCCTCATTTGTAAAATAAGATAATAAAATTTACCTCTTAGGATGTTGTAAGGCAGAAGTTCTCAAACTTTTTGGCCTCAGAAACTCTTTACACTAAAACAATATTGAAAGACTTTTTTTTTTTTTTGAGACAGAGTCTCACTCTGCTGCCCGGGCTGGAGTGAAGTGGTGCGCTCTTGGCTCACTGCAACCTCCGCCTCCTGAGTTCAAGAGATTATCGTGCCTCAGCCTCCCTAGTAGCTGGGATTACAGGCACGTGCCACACACCAGTTAACTTTTATATTTTTAGTAGAGACAGGGTTTCACCATGTACACCATGTGCACCTGTAATCCCAGCTGCTTGGGGGGCTGAGGCAGAGGAAATGCTTGACCCAGGGAGATGGAGGTTGCAGTGAGCTGAGATTGCACCACTACACTCTAGCCTGGTGACACAGCAAGACTCTGTCTCAAAAAAAAAAGAACAGCAGGCACAGGTAACCCACGGTGGTCAGGGGAAGCCTCAGGGCTGGGCTAGAGGGAAGAACAGTGTGCTGCAG
>NW_016803605.1:4908300-4910359 GCF_001698545.2 Rhinopithecus bieti
AGTATTTATTTATTTTATTATATTATCATTAATATTATTATTTTGAGATGGAGTCTCACTCTGTCACCCAGTCTGGAGTGCAGTGGCGCGATTTCGGCTCGCTGCAACCTCTGCCTTCCGGGTTTAAGCAATTCTCTGCCTCAGCCTCCCGAGTTGCTGAGATTACAGGCATGCACCATTGCACCCGGCTAATTTTTGTATTTTTAGTAGAGACAGGGTTTCACCATCTTGGCCAGGTTGGTCTTGAACTCCTGACCTCATCTGCTTCAGCCTTCCAAAGTGCTGGGATTACAGGCATGAGCCACCGCACCCGGCCAATTTTTTAATTTTTAATTTTTTTTTTATAGGGACGGGGGGCTGTTCTCACTATATTGCCCAGGCTGGTCTCGAACTCCTGAGCTCAAGAAATCCTCCCACCTCAGCCTCCCAAAGTACTAGGATCACAGGCATGAGCCATTGCACCCAGCCCATATGTACTTTTTTAAATAAGAATAACGCTATGCTCCAAAATAAATTTGAAAAAATCTTGTCAGCGATGGTATTGGTTTATGCTTTTGCAAGTCTCTAGCGTCTTGCTCATTAGAAAGGAGCTGGTGCCTCAACACCGCTTCTGCACTGTCCACTGCAATCTGCCGTTTCGTGTTGAGAATATGAGGAACACCCAGCCTGACACTGACTTGCAGCTGGAGAAAGGGACAACCTCCCAGAGACCCTTTGGGTACTGGGCATCCCCGCCGTCTTTAGGCCACTCTTTAGGAAGCCATGTAGTCAGGATTAAATGAGGTAATATTAGTAAAGCACTTAGAATAATGCTTGGCACATAGTAAATACTGCATATTTTTTGATTACATGTAAAGCAAATACTCAATATATTTTAAACTTTTAGAATTTGGGGCCAGGCGCTGTGGCTCACGCCTGTAATCCCAACACTTTGGGGAGGTAGAGGCAGGAGGATCGCTCGAGTCTAGGGGTTTAAGGCCAGCCTTGGCAACATAGTGAGACCCCTGTCTCTATGAAAAAATTAATTTTAAAAAACCTTTTTTTTTTTTTGATACGAAGTTTTGCTCTTGTTACCCAGGCTGGAGTGCAGTGGTGCAATCTCGGCTCACTGCAACCCTCGCCTCCCGGGTTCAAGAGATTCTCCTGCCTCAGCCTCCTGAGTAGCTGGGATTACAGGCATGTGCCACCAAGCCCGGCTAATTTTGTATTTTTAGTAGAGACAGCGTTTCTCCATGTTGGTCAGGCTGGTCTTGAACTCCCGACCTCAGGTGATCCGCCCACCTCGGCCTCCCAAAGTGCTGGGATTACAGGCGTGAATCACCGCGCCCGGCCAACTTTTAGATTTTTAATCAATACGTGCCAGGTTGGGGTGCACTTTATGGCTACAAGGGCATTAAGATTTCCTCCCTCAAGGAGCTAACAGTCAGACGGTGGAAATCTATCTGCTACTACACGGTGAAAACTCAGGATGCTAAGAGCAATTTTGGTGGGGCAAGCAGGGGACTGGGAGTTTGCAAGGGGGTCCTTAACTCCTGCGTGGGGGCGGGGAGAGTGGCTGGGGTTCTGGGTTCAGGAAAGGTTCTCCCGGGAGTGGGAGGGGGTCTGATGGACAAGTGGATTTGGACAGCCCAAATGGACAGGGGGCCTTGGGACAAGAAAACTCGTGGTGCTGGGATGCCAAGCGGGCTTCGCCCTACTGTGAAGTGGCGTTTATGTCACACGGAGCCAGTGATGGATGTGGCTCGGGGAGGAGCGCCCTGGGGCTCCGGGCGCCTCTGCAGGTGGCCGGGTCTGCGGGGAGGGTCTGCGGGCCGGGGCGTCCCCGTTTTCTTCCCGGGATGAGCCCCAGCCAGGGGACCTCCTCGTGACCCCTCCATCCCTCTCCAAGGCCGGGGCCGCTCCCCGGAGCAGCGAATCGTCCCGCGAGACCAGCGCCCCCCGGCCCCCTCTCGGCAACCGGGTGGTGGGAGGAGCCAGCGCCGGGCGGGGGAGGGGCGGCCGGAGCACGGGCGAGGGGCGCCGCGGGTCCGGCGGCTGGAGAGGGGCCCGGTGTGCAGGC
>NW_016803605.1:4910692-4916861 GCF_001698545.2 Rhinopithecus bieti
TGCGCTCTCGCCCCCCGCGCCCGCTGAGCGCGCCCGCCCGCGGCCCAGGCTGGGCCCGGCCGGCCCGGCCCTCTACAGCGGCAAGTTTGGGAGTTGCACGAGTTTGCGGGGTGGGGGACAGGCCGGGAGGGCGGCCATGGAGGAGGAGCGGGGGTCGGCGCTGGCGGCCGAGTCGGCGCTGGAGAAGAACGTGGCCGAGCTGACCGTCATGGATGTGTACGACATCGCGTCGCTTGTGGGCCACGAGTTCGAGCGGGTCATCGACCAGCACGGCTGCGAGGCCATCGCGCGCCTCATGCCCAAGGTCGTGCGCGTCCTGGAGATCCTGGAGGTGCTGGTCAGCCGCCACCACGTCGCGCCCGAGCTGGACGAGCTGCGCCTGGAGCTGGACCGCCTGCGTCTAGAGAGGATGGACCGCATCGAGAAGGAGCGCAAGCACCAGAAGGTGGGCGGCGGCCTTGGTCTGTCCGTCCGGGCAGTGGGACCGCGGGGACCCAAGGGCTCTTCCGCATTGGGCAGCTGTGGGTGCACATGTGTGTGTGTTCGGGGACCGGACCAGAGGGGACCCTACGTGGGGAGGGAGGGAGGCCCTGACCTTCTTTTGCCCGACCAGGGGTGGCTGGCAGATACCACCCGAGAGATTAAGAGCTGTTCTCTGGAGTTCCGATCCCACCTTTACACACAGTTTAATAGCTGTGTGACTTTGGGTAAGTTACTTAACCTCTCTGTACTTTATTTCCTCACCTGTCAAATGGTGATCATAATAGGACCCACCTTAGAAGAATTAAATGGGGCCATATAAGCTAAGTGCTTAAGACAGTATTATTCTTTTCCAGACATGAAATAAGCCTCTTGCCCTCCCGTGTTTCCCAAGAAGATGTGACATCAGGCCCAGGACCCTTTCTTCATCCCCCACCCCCAGTCTCCCCAGAGCAAAGGGAATGTGACCTCCAGCCACTGAGCTTTCTGTCCCCCAGTCTCTGAGTTCATATTTGCAACTTTCTTCCCGGGACTCCCCTAGCTTGTGAACCTGTGGCAACCGGTGTTCTCTCCTCTTTGATTTTATCCTTAATCCTCACAGGACTCTATAGAGATTATCTTCATTTTACAGATGAAGAAACCAAGGGTCACAATGGGAGGAGGGATTTGTCCCGAATTAGTGATGACAGTGTCCCAGCCCCGTGTCTCCTCCCCACCCTGTTTGAACTGGGGGAAAGGGATGATTTGGGGTGGCTTTAAGGCTAAGCCTCTGCCTTGTGATCAGGAGCCTCTCTGAATCAAGGCCTCCCCACTGGGCCTGGAGTCCAGATGAGGTTCCTGGAGAAAAGGAAGTGAAAGACATGTGGTTTCCTGCCCTAACCTCAGCCAGGGATGCTCTTGGCAGCCCCTTCAGACTGAGAATGGGAGGAAACACCTTTCCTTGAGGGATCAGGGTGTCTGAGCAGTCTCCAGCTTGCTCTTCAGCCTCAGGAAATACAATTGTCCTCTCTGAACCTCAGGGGCAGGCCATCCCCTGTTGTATACTCGGATGGATCTCTGTGTTTTGGAGGAAAATAGCCAAAGCTGGATCTGAACCCTTAACCTGAGGGCAGACCCACAGGTAGGTGGCAGCTCTATTGCCATATTTGACTGTGCTCGTATGCCCTGGGGCAAGAAGGAAACTCAGGCTCCCAAGCAGCATTTCCAGGGTATCTGGGAGCCTGAAAATGCTTTTACCTGTAATTAATTTCAAGACTCCTAGAAGCTGGGACTTTGGAGCTAGACAGCCTGGTTTCAAACCCTACCACTTGCAGCCTGTGCGATCTTGGGCAAATCACCCAGCATCTCTGTGCTTCAGTTTCCTCAGTTCTAAAATGGGATAGTAATAGTACCCCCCAGTAGAACGTGATGAGGTTTAAAGGAGTTAATATAAATACATAGAAAGTGTTCAGGACAGAGCCTGCCCATAGCAAGGGCTTTACAAGTGTTAAAATTCTTTTCAGGCCTGGAGAGACATTCATTGAGGTGCTCACAGGCTCATATTAGGAAACCGTCCCCTCCCCAAGCACCTCTACTCCTACCCTAGAGGCTTCCATCTCTCATAGAGGGTCAAGGAGGCAAGGGACCTTGGAAATCCTCTCGTGTGTCACCTCTAATTAACAGGGACCAAGGGGCTTTGACCAGATCACACAGAAGTCCTGGCATCTATACTGTCCCCAAACTGGGGCTCTTTAGTTCCATTGCAGAGGGGCTGGGAGAAATCCTTGGAAGCCATCGGAGGCCACCAGGTCTGAAGTCACATGGAATTCTCAGCAGCTGCACTTGTTGCCTCTGGAACACGTTCAGCTGGGAAGTGAGCACCGTGCGCTCAGGGCCAGGGCTTGTTGACTTACACTGAGGATGGCCTCTCTAAATCAAGTATGCAGTTCCTTTCCTACCCCAGCTCCAAACCCCTTGACTTCACATTCTTGGGATGGAGAGAGACTTGTATTGATTTTTTTTTTTTTCCTGAAGTCTCAAAGGCTCTTCAAGGTGATATTTCCACAAAAATCTTTTTGGCATATCCTGGTTTAGTCTGTCTGCCTCCATTCCTCTTCCCTTTCCCCTTCTGCTTCCCCTCCCCACTTCCTTTCTGCTCTCTCTTTCAGAAATTATGGCTCCAGTAAAGCACACACACTTTCTTCCCCCCACTCCTCCTCCCAGTAGACCCGCTCACTCACTTCCACTCATCACTCAGATGCAGGCCACAGTTGGGGCATGTTCTGTCTCATTACTCAGTCTGCAACCCTGTTCGGTGCAGACTGCCCTTCTCGGTGCAGTGGCTCTGCAGAGAAAAGCAAAGTCTCATGTCAGGCAGCAGGCAGGTCACAGGGAAGAAAGGGAAAACACAAATAAATTCTAGAAAGCAATGGCTGGGCTGATACACTTGCATGTAACATACCAGACTACGCTATTCATTCACCCATTCAGCAAATATATTTACTGAGAACCTACTGTGTGCCAGGCGTTGTTCTGGACACTGGGGAGACAGTAATGACCATGACAGATGAGGCCTTGGCCCTGATGAGCCTGACTTTTTAGTGCAGTGCTATACTACAGAAATATTATGCAGCTTTGCCATGTTAATAAAAAACAATGAGGTTGGCTGGGTGCGGTGGCTCACACCTGTAATCCCAGCACTTTGGGAGGCCAAGGCGGGGGGATCACTTGAGGTCAGGAATTCAAGACCAGCTTGGCCAACATGGCGAAACCCCATTGCTACTAAAAATACAAAAATTAGCTGGGCATGGTGGTGGGCGCCTGTAATCCCAGCTATTCAGGAGGCTGAGGCAGGAGAATCGCTTGAACCCAGGAGGCAGAGATTGCAGTGAGCCAAGATCGCACCACTGCATTCCAGTCTGGGTGACAGAGTGAGACTCTGTCTCAAAAACAACAAAATAACAAACCAGTGAGGTTAATCTTAATATATCTTATGGGACCCAATATATCCAAAATATTTTCGTTTCAACATATAATCAACATAAAAACTTATAATTTGATATTCTGCACTCTTTTTTTCCTACTACATCTTTGAAATCTTGTGTGTCTTTAACCCCTGCTGCACAATTCCACTCAGACCAGCCACATGTCAAATGCTCAACAGCCATAGCATGAGGAGGAGACAGAGATTTTTTTCTCCTTTTTTTTTTTTTGAGTCAGGGACTTACTCTGTTATCCAGGCTAGAGAGCAATGATGGCATCATGGCTCACTGCAGCCTTGAACACCTGGGTTCAAGTGATCCTCCCGCCTCAGCCTCCTGAGCAGCTAAGACTACAGGCACACTATAATTTTTTTTTTATCCTTTAGAGACAAGGTCTCACTATGTTGCCCAAGCTAGTCTTGAACTCTTGGGCTCGAGCAGTCATCCTGTCTTGTTCTCCCAAAGTGCTGGGATTACGGGTGTGAGCCACTGTGCCTAGCCAAGATAGATTTAAAAAACAACAAAAAAAATTCAGGCTGGGCGCGGTGGTTCACACCTGTAATTCCAGCACTTCGGGAGGCCAAGGCAGCTGGATCACTTGAGATCGGGAGTTTGAGACCATCCTGGCCAATATGGCGAAACCTCATCTCTACTAAAAATACAAAAGTTAGCTGGGTGTGGTGGTGGCATGTGCCTGTAATCCCAGCTACTAAGGAGGCTGAGGCAGGAGAATCGCTTGAACCTGGGAGGTGAAGGTTGCATTGAACCGAGATCATGTCACTGCACTCCATCCTGAGCAACAGAGTGAGACTTTGTCTCAGAAAAAAAATCAGCCTATGATAAGTGCCATAAAGGAAATAAAACTGGGAGATATGAGAGAGACTCACTAGGGTGGTGGTCTAACAGATGGGGTAGTCAGGAAGGCTTCCCTGAGGAGGTGACATCTGAGCTGAGATCTGAATGAAGGATAGGATCCAGCCACAGATTGATCTGGGGGAGAGGCATTACAGGCAGAAGACGTGAGAAGTGCAAAGCTCCTGAGGTGGGAATGCACTTAGTGTGTTCAAGGAACACCGAGTCAGTGTGGCTGGAGCAGAGCGAATGAGGAAGAGAACTGGGAGATGAATCAGGAAGGTGCTGGGGCATGTAGGCTCAGATGAGGAATTTGAGGACTCTTGGCGCTGAGCGAGGAACGTGAAGGAGATAACTGATCAGGGCTGACTTCTCGGGAGAGCCACTGAGCTGGTATGGAGGCAGCGTGAGATTCTGAGTGGTCAACTCAGAGGCAAGAGTCAGCAACCCCAGCATCAACTTCAGTTCGTTGAGAAAAGCAAAAAAGAGAACTGAGGGTTAAAGTCTGTGTTCATCCCCTGTGGCTGCTGTAACAAATGAACACAAACTTAGTGGCTCAAAACAGCAGAAATGTGTTTTTTTTTTTTTTTTTTTTTTCTTTCTGAGACAGCATCTCACTCTCTTGCCCAGGCTGGAGTGCCGTGGCGTGACCATGGCTCACTGCAGCCTCAGCCCCGTGGGCTCAAGTGATCCTCCCGCCTCAGCTTCCCAAGTAGCTGTACTGCAGGTGTGTGCCACCACACCCGGCTAATTTTTTTAATTTTCAGCAGAGATGGGGTCTTGCCATATTGCCCCGGCTGGCCTCAGATTCCTAGGTTCAAGTGATTCTCCTGCCTCAGCCTCCCAAAGTACTAGGATTACAGGCATGACCCACCACACCTGGCCAGAAACGTACTGTCTTATTGAACTGGATAATTCAATATTATGGATACAATGTCATACAGTATTATGGAGGCATACGGGTAATAGCAATATGAATAATACTGAAAAATTTCTGGACGTCAGAAGTCAGAAATGGCTCTCACTGAGTTCAAATCAAGGTGTTGGGAAGGCTCCACTCCTTTGTGGGGCTGTGGAGGAAGATCCGTTTCTTTGCCTTCCCCAACTTATGGACTCTGCATTCCCTGGCTTGTAGCCCCTTCCTCCATCTTCAAAGCCAGCAGTGTAGCTTCTTCCATCTCCCTCATATTCCTCTAATGCTGACCTGCCCTCCTCTTGTGAAGACCCTGGCATGACATCGGCCCACCAGACCACCAGATAATCCAGCCAGATAATCCAGAATCATCTCCCCATCTCACGAGCCTTTTTTTTTTTTTTTTTTTTTTTTTTTTGAGACACAGTTTCACTCTGTCGCCCAGGCTGGAGTGCAGTGACACAATCTTGGCTCACTGAAACCTCCACCTCCAGGTTCAAGTGATTCTCATGCTTCAGCCTCCTGAGTAGCTGGAATTTCAGGCGCATGCCACCACGCCCAGCTAATTTTTGTATTTTTAGTAGATGGAGGTTCGCCGTGTTGGCCAGGCTGGTCTCGAACTCCTGACCTCAAGTGATCTTCCTGCCTTGGCCTCCCAAATTGCTGGGATTATAGGCATGAGCCATCACGCCTAGCCTCGAGAGCCTTTTAAAAAAAAAAAGGTGGGGCCAGGCGCAGTGGCTCAAGTCTGTAATCCCAGCACTTTGGGAGGCTGAGACGGGCGGATCACAAGGTCAGGAGATCGAGACCATCCTGGCTAACCCGGTGAAACCCCGTCTCTACTAAAAAATATAAAAAACTAGCTGGGCGAGGTGGCGGGCGCTTGTAGTCCCAGCTACTCGGGAGGCTGAGGCAGGAGAATGGCGTAAACCCGGGAGGCGGAGCTTGCAGTGAGCTGAGATCC
>NW_016803605.1:4917228-4930777 GCF_001698545.2 Rhinopithecus bieti
AAAAAAAAAAAAAAAAAAAAAAAAGTGGGATCTTGCTCTGTCGCCCAGGCTGGAGTGCTGTGGTACAGTCACAGCTCACGACAGCCTCAACCTCCTGGGCTCAAGTGATCCTTCCACCTCAGCCTCCCAAGTAGCTGGTACTACAGGCGTGCACTACCATGCCCAGCTAATTTTTGTATTTTTTGTAGATACGGGGCTTTGCCATGTTGCCCAGGCTGTTCTCAAACCCTTGCCTAAATCAGTGCTCCCATCTCAGCCTCCTAAATTACAGGGATTATAGGTATGAGCCACCGTGCCATGTCTGAGATCCTTAATCAGCTCTGCACAGTCCCTTTTGCCACATAAGTTAACATATTCTCAGGGATTAGGACTTGGATGACTTTAGGAGCCGTTATTCGGCCTGCCCCAGCCAGTTACACTTGACTAATATTCTCAGCCCTGTGTGAGCCCAGCCTGTGCCAGTTGGGAACAGAGAGGAACAGAGCTGGATGAGCCTCTTTCTGCTTCCAGGCCCCACCTGCTTGTGGGAGGTCAACATGCCCTCTCCATCCCTTCACCACCACTTCCACCCCGGCCCTGCCCTTCACCTCCCCTGGTGACCTTGTGCCCTCTGTGCAAATACTAGGCTCTTACTCCTCTCTTCCCCAGTGCAGCAGGCTTGTGACAAAGGAGATGGGTCTGAGAACTTATTTAGAAGATGGACAGAGGCCATGCCTAGCATCCGGCCACCTGGCCACTTGTGATGGATTGTAGGGATGGGACAGAGATCAGCATACACATTGTTAGTGCTTTCTGGGTGCCGGGCATGTTCCAGGCACTTTACTTATAGTAACCATTTAATCCTCACACCCACCCTTCCCAGCAGATACTACACTAGTTTCCCTATTTCTGGGGCACCAGAAGGTTGAATAACTCGCCAAGGTCAGCTAGTAAGCAGCAGAAACAGGATTCAAACTTGGGTCAGCAGGCTCCAGTGAACCACTATTTTATTTTATTTTTTATTTATTTTATTTTATTATTTTATTTTTATTTTATTTTTTGACATGGAGTCTCACTGTGTGCCCTAGGCTGGAGTGCTTGATCTCGGCTTACTGCAGCCTCTGCCTCCCAGGTTCAAGCATTTCTCCTGGCTCAGCTTCCCGAGTAGCTGGGATTACAGGTGCCCACCACCACGCCCAGCTAATATTTGTATTTTTAGTAGAGACGGGGTTTTGCCATGTTGGCCAGGCTGGTCACAGACTCCTCATCTCAAGTGATCTGCCTACCTTGGCCTCCCGAAGTGCTGGGATTCCAGGTGTGAGCCACCGTGCCCAGCCACTGTCAATTTTAGAACATTTTCATCACCCCCCAAAAGAAAATCCATACCCGTTCACAGACATTCCCCGTCTCCCCTCTAGCACTCTGGCTCTAGACAACCTCCAGTCTGCTTCCTATGTCTATGGATTTGCCGATATTAGACATTTTCTAAAACTGATCATATAACATGTGACCTTTTGTGTCTGGCTTCTTTCCACAATGTTTTCAGGGTCCACCTATGTTGCAGCATATGTCAGACTTTCGTTCCTTTTCATGGCCAAATAATGTTCCATTGTTTGGATGTGCCACGTTTATTTACCCGTTCATCAGTTGATGGACACTGGGGTTGTTTCTGCCTTTTGGCTACTAGCAGTAATGCTGTGAGGAACATTCACCTGCATGCGTTTTCATGTGGACGTTGTGTTCGTTTTCATGTGGACATTGTGTTCATACCTCTTGAGCCGATCCAAGGACTGGAATCTCTGGGTCCTACGGTAACTCTGTGTTAATGTTTTACAGAACTGCCAGAGTGTTTTCCAAAACGTCCGCACCATTTTCCATTCCCACCAGCAGTGTAGGAGGGTTCCAGTTTCTTCCTATCCTTGTCAGCACTTGTTATTGGCTATTTCTTTGACTACAGCCACCCACAAAATAACTTTAATAGACCGATTTTATTTATCCTCACATTCACTTTGTGAGCCTTTGTTCTGGTTCCCCCACTGAGGGAAACTGAGGCTCAGGGTGGTCACGTCAGTGGTTGAAGACCCCATGGAGAGATACCTGGATCAGACACCTAAGGAACGCTGGGGCTGGGGCCCCTGTCTGCCTCGGCATCCCCAGGATTCTCAAGGCCTCTGGGTCTCCTGGAGAGAGATTTGTCCCAACTGTCTGTCAAGAGACCGAGGGTGTGCCCCCAGAGGGTCTCTTAGACCCTCATTAGAGGGTGGAATGTTAGAACCCCCCACTCCTGGGGCAGCTCTGTCTGCTCTGAAGAGAGCTCCAAGATGCGGCACCAGCTTTGTGGTTGTCCTTGGGGCAGTTCTCACTGGGCCAGGTCCTAACAGCATAAACACAGGCATCTGCCCCAAAGAAGGTATCTTCTGTTTCTTGCAGAGGTGCCATATGAGGCTCGTGGTGGCCTTGCTGGCCCAGCTGCCTGATGCCCACTTCTCACGAGGAAGGGGACAGCCTGAAGTCCCGGCAACCCTAGCTGCCCCTGAGGGTCGGGGTGGGTAGAGCCTCCGCCCTGGGCGGGCAGTGACCCCACGCTGTCCCCTCGCCATGGCAGGAGCTGGAGTTGGTGGAGGATGTGTGGCGAGGGGAGGCGCAGGACCTCCTCTCCCAGATCGCCCAGCTGCAGGAGGAGAACAAGCAGCTCATGACCAACCTCTCCCACAAGGATGTCAACTTCTCAGAGGAGGAGTTCCAGAAGCATGAAGGTAAGCGGGGGCCGGCGCCAATGCAAGGGGGCCGGCCGTTCCTTTTCTCATCGCCCACATCAGCGATGGTCGCCACCGCCCCTGGACGTTGATGCGGTGCTGGCTGATTCCCAAAGCCCTTTGCCTTCTGTGTCATATTGATTCACACCATAACCCTGCCAGAGAGACATACTGTAGCCTCAGTTTACAGATGGTAACACAGAGGTCCTTTCAACAAACTGTCACAGGTTCCCCTCTGTTTGTCAGGCTCCTCTCTTGGCCCTGGGATACGTGTTAAACCTGCCCTTGGGAAGCTTGTGTGCTGTGCAGAGGAGAAAGGGGCTTAACATGTAAACACACAGATGCCATATGTCCAGGGGGCCGCCGTGCTCTGGGAGAGCTGCAGCGGGGCATGTGATAGAGTGACTTGGTAGGGATCTTTGGATACAGCTGTAAGGGAAGGCCTCTGAGGAGGTCCCATTTGAACCCTCATGAAGTAACAGAGTGAGCCACACAAATACCTGCGCGTGTTGGGTCGGGGTTGCAGGGGCAGTCGTGCAAAGGCCCTGGGACATGAGCATTTGAGGGAAACCAAGAAGGCTAGTGTAGGCCAGGCGTGGTGGCTCACACCTGTGATCCCAGCACTTTGGGAGGCTGAAGCAGGAAGATCACTTGGGGCCAGGAGTTCAAGACCAGCCTGGGCAACATAGACCCCATCTCTACTAAAAAATTTTTTTAAAAAATTAGCCAGGTGCAGTGGTGCACACCTGTAGTCTGAGCTACTTGAAGGCTGAGACAGAAGGATCACTTGAGCCCAGGAGGTTGAGGCCGCAGTGAGCTGAGATCATACCACTGCATTCCAGCCTGAGCGACAGTAAGATGAAAAAAAGAAGGCTAGGGTATCAGAAGATGATTGAGGCCTCGGGAGATTGGAGATGAGGTCACAGGGGTCAGGTCATATAGCTCCGTAGAGGCTAAAGTTTGGATTTTATTCTAACTATGCTGGGAAGAGATTGCAGGCTCTTATCACAGGCACACACTTACCAGTGAGCAGCCCGGGATGCCATCCCAGACCTGAATGGCGCTGGAGTCCCCGAACTGTCACTCATCCAATAAGCACTTGTCTAGAACCTTCATACAGGGCCTCTTCTGGTGCTGGGAAAAGGACAGACGGGCCACAAGATTCGGGCCAGGCGGGACTGTGGGCAGTACCTGTTCTGCTCAGCCCTGCAGCTTCCTGCCCGCTAAAGCAGGGCTGCCTCCTGCAGCTCACCCCAAGGAATCTCAGAGTCATCACTTCTGAGAAACTCCTTGGCTCCCCACATGAGCCTCCTCCTCATGTTTGATGGGATGGGGATGGACCTTGGGTGGGTGCCCAACTTCAGAATGTGTGGTGACCACTCTGCAGAATCAAATATGGCACTGAAGGCCAGGCGCGGTGGCTCACGCCTGTAATCCCAGCACTTTGGGAGGCCGAGGCAGGTGGATCATTTGAGGTCAGGAGTTTGAGGCCTGGCCAACGTGATGAAACCCCATCTCTACTAAAAATACAAAAATTAGCCAGGCGTGGTGGTGTGTGCCTGTAGTCCCAGCTACTCGGGAGGCTGAGGGAGGTGATTTCGCTTGAACCCGGGAGGTGGAGGTTGCAGTGAGCTGAGATTGCACCACTGCACTCCAGCCTGGGCGATAGAGCAAGACTCTGTTTCAAAAAAAAAAGTGTGTGTGTGTGTATATATATATATATATATAAATGTATATATAAAAGCATATATGGCACTGCAAAGGACTGTGGGAACCAAGGAAAAATGAAAAGTTTTATTCAGGTCTGGATTCTCTTTTCCTTGGATTTCTTTTGTTGAGATGTGATTAGTAACAATGAAAACAAAAGTTCTCATGATTCTAAGCACTGTCTCTGGAGCCAGGCGGCTCAGGTTTGAGTCCTGACCCTGAAACCTCCCTGCTATGTGACTTTGATCAAGTCACATGACCTTCATGTGCCTAAGTTGCCCCCATGTAAAAATGGGAAAAATGACCATACCTCCCTCGGAAGCTTGTCATTAGGGTAAAATCAGTGAATCTGTATAGACCCCTTAGAATCTTACCTGGTACACTCAGCAAGTATTAGCTATTATTACTATGGGTTATCGTTATCCAGTCCAACCTACTGATTGAACAGATGAGAAAAGTTTAGACTGAGAGAGGGAGAGTGATTTGTTCAAGGTCACACAGCAAGTTAGTGGCAGAGTCAGAAGTGGAACCCAGATCGGCTGAAATCAGCTCCCTGAAGGAAGGCTTATGTCTCTCTAGGACCCTTTGACCCAGGGCTGCTGGAGACCCTGTGGTTAAGGCTGCAGGGGAGACTGAAATCACGCCCGCCGTGGATTGGTCCGCCGTGGCGTTCCACGGCCCAAGAGCTTACGATTCCAGACAGAGGCCTGCCATGCATTCCTTTGTCTTCCTTATCTCGGATGGAGTGCCCGCTCTGTGCCTGTTCTGGACTTTGCCAGGTTGGAGGCAGGGCAGGGAGGCACATGCTGGGGCTTAGGTCTCCCTGCTGCAGTGACTTGCACATTAGAAAGTTTTCTAGCAGCAAAGTAAGCCTGGGCCTGGAGGATCCCGGACACCCTATCCCAATTTCCTTCAGCCCAAGAAGGAGGACTTTTTGGTTTTGTTTTGTTTTTGAGATGGAGTCTCACTCCGTCACCCAGGCTGGAATGAAGTAGTGCAATCTTGGCTCACTGCAACCTCCACCTCCCAGGTTCAAGTGAGCCTCCTGCCTCAGCCTCCCGAGTAGCTGGGACTACAGGTGTGCACCACCATATCCATCTAATATTTCTATTTTTAATAGAGACAGGATTTCACCATGTTGGCCATACTGGCCTTGAATTTCTGACCTCAGGTGATCTGACCACCTTGGCCTCCCAAAGTGCTAGGATTACAGGCGTGAGCCACTGTGCCTGGCCTTTCCTTTTCATGTCTGAATCATATTCCGTTCTATGGCCATACTGCATGTCATTTGCCAATTCATCTGTGGATGGAACTGTGAGACGTCACCACCTTTTGGCTGTTGTGAATTATGCTGCTGTGAACATTGCGCTCAAGCTTTTGTGTGGACCTCTGTTTTCAGTTCTTTGGGGTGTATACCTAGGAGTGCAATTGCTGGGCCATAGGGAAACTATGTTAAACTTCGGACACTTCTGCAGGGAGCCCAGAGGCCTCAGGGACCCACAGGGCCTGGACCTGAGGGCTCTGAGCCGTTTCCCTGTGCATCAGTGCACACACGCTCGCAGCACCCTCCACCTGGGGAGCTTTGCTTTGCTTCCACAGCCTTCCACATCCCTGCTGGGCTTGTCATGAATCAGCCCACATGTGAGCAATCTGAGACACATTTAAATGGCATCAAGCATGGGTCCGGCTGCCAAAGGGTTAGCTCCCAAAGGGTTAGCTCAGGAGGCACATGGCAGCAGCCCTCCTGCCTGAGTGGAAAGACCGGGCAGATGCCAGGCGTGCCTTTCATGGTTATTTTTATTTTGCATGGGAAACCATGGGAACACAGCATGGACAAAGCATGTCTTCCACCTGCTAGGAGAACAGACCTGGGACAAACAAGGTCCTTGGCAGAAGGTGGAGCCCAGGAAGTGAGGGCTGAGAATGGACCGGGCAGAGGCAGGGGTAGACTGAGGACTTGGGGGTGCAGTCTCCATTTCCTGTGTAGGAGGTGAGGGGGTGCCGAGAGGAGCCAGCTCTGCATGGAACAGTATGGCCTTCCCAGCAGTTCAACTGTGGCATTGTGCTCAGAGGCACCTGGCAGGCTCCTCTACCCCCGGAAGTCTCCAGATTAAAAAGCACTTCACTCCTGGCTGTTTGTGGAAATCCAGCTTGTCAGCTGGAGGGCAGCGCACAGAAACTTGTTAGCACATGCAGAAATGAATGACAGGTATGCAAGCCATCGTGCCGGGGGATGGGGGTGTGAAGATTTGCTCATGGGTCTGGAAAAAAATCTTTGGGCTCTAAAGGAACAGCTTAGTCACCAGGGGAAGAGGAAAACTGACCACGTTGTCATTTTCTGAAGGGCATTGCAGAACAACACTGCTCAGTAAAAGAGAAGTCATTGTCATTCTTCTACTTGGCACATTCAAAAAAGTAAAAAGAGGCCGGGCACGGTGGCTCATTCCTGTAATCCCAGCACTTTGGGAGGTCGAGGCGGGTGAATCACTAGGTCAGGAGTTCGAGACTAGCCTGGCCAACAACTAGCCTGGCCAACATAGTGAAACCACGTCTCTACTTAAAAAAAAAAAAATTAGGCCGGGCGCGGTGGCTCAAGCCTGTAATCCCAGCACTTTGGGAGGCCGAGACAGGTGGATCACAAGGTCAGGAGATCGAGACCATCCTGACTAACACAGTGAAACCCCGTCTCTACTAAAAAAAAAAATACAAAAACACTAGCCGGGCGAGGTGGTGGGTGCCTGTAGTCCCAGCTACTTGGGAGGCTGAGGCAGGAGAATGGCGTAAACCCAGGAGGTGGAGCTTGCAGTGAGCTGAGATCCGGCGCTGCACTCCAGCCTGGGTGACACAGCGAGACTCCATCTCAAAAAAAAAAAAAAAAAAATTCGCTGGGCATGGTGGCTGGTGTCTGTAATCCCAGCTACTTGGGAGGCTGAGGCAAGGAGAATCGCTTGAACCTGGGAGGCAGAGGTTGCAGTGAGCCGAGATCGCGCCACTGCACTCCAGCTTGGGTGACGAGTGAAACTCTGTCTCAAAAAACAAACAAAAAAAAGAAACAGATGAAGTAATTTTTCTTTTTTTTTTTGAGATGGAGTCTCTCTCTGTCACCCAGGCTAGAGTGTAGTGGGGTGATCTCAGCTCACTGCAACCTCCGCCTCCCGGGTTCAGGTGATTCTCCTGCCTCAGCCTCCCGAGTAGCCTGGACCACAGGCATGTGCCACCACGCTCAGCTAATTTATTTATTTTTAGCAGAGATGGGGTTTCACCATGCTAGCCAGGATGGTGACCTCATGATCCGCCTGCTTCAGCCTCCCAAAGTGTTGGGATTATAGGCATGAGCCATGGTGCCTGGCCAGATGAAAGTAATTTCTATAATATATTTTATTGAACCCAATAGATCCAAAGCAGTAAGTTTCCTTGTAACGTAATCAATATAAAAATTATCATTGAGATTATCAATGAGATATTTTGCATTTTTTTATATTAAGTCTTTGAAATCTGGTAGGATACATACATGTGTATATGTGTATATATTCATATTCTATTGTGAAAAAAACATAATGTACATTTTACATAAAATTTACCATCTTACCCCGCTCTCCCTTTTTTTTTTTTTTTTTTGAGACAGGGCTCTGTCTTCAAGGCTGGAGTGCAGTGGCGCAATTATAGTTCACCATAGTCTCAACCTCCCGGGCTCAAAAGAGTCTCCCACCTCAGTCTTCTAAGTAACTGGGACGACAGGTGTGCACCACCACGCCTGGCTAATTTTTAAAATTTTTCGGTAGAGATGGGGGTCTCACTGTGTTGCCCAGGCTGGTCTGAAACTCCTGACGTCAAGCAATCCTCCTGCCTTGGAGTCCCAAAGTACTGGAATTACAGGCGTGAGCCACCACACCCGGCCCTGTCTTAGTCATTTTTAAGTGTACAGTTCAGGGGCATTAAGTACATTCACAGTGTTTCTCCAGAACTCTTGTCATCTCGCAAAACTGAAACACTGTCCCATTAAACACTAATTTCCCACTCGCCCCTGGCACCCACCATTCTACTTACTGTCTCTATGGATTTAACTACTGTAGGCGTCTCCTATAAGTGGAGTCATATCGTATTTTTCCTTTTGTGTCTGGCTTATTTCACCTAACAATGTTTTCGAGGTTTATCCATGTTGTAGCCCATGTCAGAATCTCCTTCCATTCTAAGGCTGAGTACATTCCATTGTGTGCAGGCCCTACGTTTGTTTATCCGTCAGCTGACAATGGCAATGTGTATTTTATGCTTGCAGCATATGTCCATTTGGATGGGCCCCATTTCAAGTGCTCAGTGGCTGCTGGTGGCTGCCGAATTGGACACATGGGGCTCAACCGTGCTGTCAGAAGCGTGGTGGCTCATGCCTGTCACCCCAGCACTTTGGAAGGCTGAGGCAGGTGGATCACTTGGGGCCAGGAGTTTGAGACCAGCCTGGGCAACATGGCGAAGCTCCATCTCTACAAAAAATACAAAAAGTAGCCAGGTGTGCTGGCGTGCACCTGTAATCCCAGCTTCTCGGGAGGCTGAGGCACGAGAACTGCTTGAACCCGGAACGCGGAGGTTGCAGTGAGCTGAGATTGCCACCACTGCCCTCCAGCCTGGGCAACACAGCGAGACTCTCTCAAAACAAAAACAAAAATTGCTGTGCCCTCTGTCTGGGCCTTTCTCCATATATTTGCCATATTGGCTTCTTGGGGCTGTCATAATAAATGACCACAAACTGGGTGGCTGAAAACAGTTTATTCTCGTAGTTCTGGAGGCCAGAGATTCATAGTCTCGTGTCAGCAAGGCCATACTACCTCCAGCGCCTCTCAGCAGGAGTCCTTCCTTGCCTCTGGGGGCTGCCGGCATCCTCACCTGTGGCTACACCATCCCAGTCTCTGCCTCTGCAGCCAAATGTTCTCCTCCGTGTCTATGTGTCTCATCTCCCTCTCCTTTATCTTTTGTTGTTTAATGGGGTTTTTTCCTGCAGGCTGGAGTGCAGTGGTACTATCTCAGCTCACTGCAACCTCTGCCTCCCTCATCTCCTGCTCAGGTAATCCTTCTGCCTCAGCCTCCCAAGTAGCTGGGACTACAGGCATGTGCTACATGCCCAGCTAATTTTTATACTTTTTGTAGAGACAGGGTTTCACCATGTTGCCCAGGCTTGTCTCGAGCTCCCGGGCTCAAGCGATCTGCCTGCCTTGGTCTCCCAAAGTGCTGGGATTACAGGCATGAGGCATGGTGCCCAACCTCCTTTGTCTTCTAAGGACACCAGGCATTGGATTTAGGGCCTACCCCTCATCCACCATGACTTCATCTTAACTAATTACATCTGCAAATACCCTGTTTTCAAATAAGACCTCATCCTGAGGTTCTGGGTCGCTGGGATTACGGCCTATGCCACTGCGCGCGGGTAATTTTGTATTTTTAGTAGAGACAGGGTTTCTCCATGTTGATGAGGCTGGTCTCGAACTCCTGACCTCAGGTGATCCGCCCGCCTCACCCTCCCAAAGTGCTGGGATTATAGGCGTGAGCCACCACACCCAGCTTGGTGTTTGGATCAGTGGCTCACACCTGTGATCCCAACACTTTGGGAGGCCGAGGCAGGCGGATCACGAGGTGAAGAGATCGAGACCATCCTGGCCAACCTGGTGAAACCCCATCTCTACTAAAAATACAAAAAAATTAGCTGGGCATGGTGGCAGGCACCTGTAATCCCAGCTACTCGGGAGACTGAGGCAGGAGAATCTCTTGAACCCGGGAGGCAGAGGTTTCAGTGAGCCGAGATCGCACCACTGTACTCCAGCCTGGTGACAGAGTAAGACTCTGTCTCAAAAACAAACAAACAAAAAAACAACAAAAACACACCGTAGTATATATATTACTCTTACTGTGTAAGAGTCAAATAAAACTATGCACAAGACGTGACACTCCCCTTTGCTTCATCCCCACTGTGCTGCGGGAAGGAAAACCTTCCCTTTCTATCCATCTACACACAAATTCTCTGTTTATTTTGTTTTCAAAATAAAAGAGATTGTGCTCTGAATTGTTACTTGTCCTTTTTTATAAATTAAAATTATGTATTTTAATAATAAATTTTAATTAAAATTATGTATTTTAATTTATGAAATTAAACACTTTGGGAGTCTGAAGCAGGAGGATTGCTTGAGACCAGGAATCTGAGACCAGTCTGGGCAACATAGTGAGACCCTGTCTCTACAAAAAATTTTTAAAATTAGCCAGGCATGGTGGTGCACACCTGTAGTCCCAGCCACTCAGGAGGCTAAGGTGGGAGAATCTCTTGAGCCCAAGAGGTCAAGGCTGCAGTGAGCCTCGATTACACCACTGCACTCCAGCTTGGGCAACAGAGCAACACCCTGTCTCTTAAAAAAAGGTATTTATGTATTTATTGTTTGGGTTGTCTATTTTTTTAATTGAGGTGAATTCATGTAATATACAATTAACAATTTTAAAGTGCACACAATTCACAATTCAGTAGCATGCAGTATATCATTTAATTCAGTAGCATGTAGTATATCATTTAATTTACTCACAATGGGCTGGGGGCGGTGGCTCACACCTGTAATCCCAGCAGTTTGGGAATCTGAGGCGGGTGGATCACTTGAGGTCAGGAGTTGGAGATCAGCCTGGCCAACATGGTGAAACCCCGTCTCTACTAAAAATACAAAATTAGCCAGGCGTGGTGGCACATGCCTGTAATCCCAGCTACTCCGGAGGCTGAGGCAGGAGAATTGCTTGAACCCAGGAGGCAGAGGTTGCAGTGAGCTGAGATTGCACCACTGTACACCAGCCTGGGTGACAAAGTGAGACTATTTCTCAAAAAAAAAAAATTTTTGTTTTTAAATTATCATAGTGTTGTACAACCATCACCTGTTTTGTTCCAAAACATTTTCACCACCTTCCTAAGGTGACTCTGCACCTGTCAGGTCTCTCCCCAGCCTCTTGTCTCTGCCCTCCCTCCCTGCAGGTAGAGCCGCTGGTAACCTCTAATCTGCTTTCTGCCTCTGTGGATTTGCCAGTTCTGGATGTTTCCTATCGATGGAATCAGACCGTATGCAACCTTGGGGTCTGGTCTTAGACCACACGTCATTTTCGAGGTTCATCTGTGCTGTGGCGTGTCAGAGCTGCTTTCCTCATTATGGCTGAATCGTCCTCCGCTGTGTGGACTGAGCACGTTGTGTTTAATCCATTCTCAGCGGGGGGACATTTGGGTGGCTTCCATCTTTCATCTGTTGCAAATAGTGCTGCTGTGAACTTTGTCACTTAACCGTCTGTCTCAGTGTTTTCAATCGCACATCGTGTTTCGTGGTGTCCACTGCCTGGACGGTGCCTTGCAAGTGGACGTTAGCTCACTGCCAGGTTCTCACTCCCACACGTGGCTGCCGTGGCCGGCCACGGGCGAGCTTCTCCATGATCCCCCTGCCCAAGTGTCTCTTAAAATCTAGGTCCCCAGATCCTGAATTGCTGGGTGTCTGCGATGGCTCACAACCCTTTCAGCTTTTAACAGTGTCTGTTAAGAATACTTGGCCTTCTTTTAGTTTTCCAAAGCACTCTTGTACTTTCTCTTAGCGGTGAGCAGGATAAAATGACAGCCGACACTTAAGAGACACTTAGACACTCTGGCCCTGGGCCCCTCTGTTGTGAGCACTTCACATGGGTGAACCATGCACAGGCCTCTCAAGAGCACCGAGGCCTGAGGGGAAAGCAACTAAGAGGCGAAGCCAGGATCGGAGTCAGGCGCCAGACTCCTGCCTGGGTCTCAGAGCTCCTACGGTGCCGCCCAGGAAGGTGATGAAGCTGCTGGGCTTCCACATGGACCCAGCCACCCCTCTCTCTGCATGCTCACCTCCCGCCCACCTCTCTCTCTGGAGAGCCAAGGCAGCCCCAGCAAGGAGTAAATGAGAGGTCCTGGCGCCCCAGCACAGGGCATGTCGGGACAAGTATTCAGACAGGAGGCAGGGGGTGGGGGGGTTGTGGCTTTGGCACTGACTTCTGTCTACATAGGAACTCAGCTCCCAAACACACATGTCACATACATACGCCACACACACAGACACACATATACACCCACACCCACCCACATACAGGACACACACAGACACACAGACCTCACAGTCACACCACACACACACAGACCTCACACACCACACACACACAGATGCCACCACACAGACATACACACTCACACTGCACATACCACACACACACACAGACCTCACACACCACACGCACAGACCTCACACACCACACACAGACACCACCACACAGACATACACACTCACACTGCACACACCACACAGACCTCACATACCACACACACAGACCTCACACACCCTTACATACACCACACACACAGACCTCACACACCACACACACAGACCTCACACACCACACACACACAGACCTCACACACCACACACACAGACCTCACACACCACATACACACAATCCTTATATACACCACACACACAGACCTCACACACACCACACACCCACAGACCTGACACACCACACACAGACACCACCACACAGACATACACGCTTACACTGCACACACCACACAGACCTCACACACCACACACACAGACCTCACACATATCACACACACACACACCTCACACACACACAGACCTCACACATCACACACACAGACCTCACACACCACACACACACAGACCTCACACACACACAGACCTCACACACACCACACACACAGACCTCACACATATCACACACACCCACAGACCTCACACACAGACCTCACACACCACACACACAGATGCCAGCACATGGACATACACACTCACTGCACACACCACACACACAGACTTCACACACCACATACACACAAACCTTAACATACACCACACACAGACACAGACCTCACGCACCACACACACATGCATACCGCACACAGACACCGCATAGACCTCACACTCACACCACACACAGACCTCACACACACACCACCTACAGACCTCACACTCACACCACACACATATCACACACATATACCACACACACACAGACCCCACGTTCACACACACAGACCTCACACACACACCACACACAGACCTCACATA
>NW_016803605.1:4932996-4942404 GCF_001698545.2 Rhinopithecus bieti
ATTCACACACACAGACCTCACACACACACCACACACAGACCTCACACACCACACACACATCACACACATATACCACACACACAGACCTCACACAGACATTCACAGATCTCACACACACACACCCCCCCACACACACACACACACCTCACACCACACCCCCCACGTGCCCAAGGTCACCTTTCTGGGAAGCGTTAGCTGTGTCCCTGGGTCCCACCAGCTCCACCTAGCAGTGCTCTGCAGCAGTGGCCCTGGGGCATAGAATGAGAAGAGAGGGCACAGGTGGGCCCCCCAGGTGGCCCGGGGATCCCTCACAGGACCCATGGCCGGAGGCAGGAGAGCAGGACTGACGGGGAGAGGGCCCACTTCACAACTGCAAGCGGGGGGCCCGGCTTGGTCGCCGGTTCTGCACTTAGAGAAAGTGGACGCAGAGCAACTCCCGCGGCCACCTGCTGACACCCTGCCCTGCTGCTGGGCTCCCTAGGGGTCCGGGGGTCCTTCCCCTGTCTTCCCCCATCTTCCTCGTTGGGAGCCCCTGCCCCACGCCTGCCAGGCCTCCACTCCAGGGACCGGTGGTCATCATCTCCCCCGATCAGCAGGCGGAGATGAATTGTACCAGAAGGGCCCTTGGCCAGCTAGTGTTTCTTATCTTTTCCTTTTAAACATTCTGGTGGAAAACACATCACAGAATTGCCTCTCTGCACCTGTGTAAGTGCACAGGGCAGCGGTGTTTACTGCGTGCACGAGGGTGGAGAGCAGAGCGCTGGACCGCTTTCATCTTGCCAACGAAAACTCCACGTCCATGTCTGTGGGTTTGACTTCTCTAGGGAGCTCCTCCTGTAAGTGGAATCATATGGCGTTTGTCCCTTGTGCCTGGCCTTTTCACTGAGCATAAGGTCTTCAGAGTTCATCCTTGTGGCAGCATGTGACAGGATTTCCTTCTTTTTATTTATTTATTTTTTTTTTTGAGACAGAGTCTCGCTCTGTCCAGGCTGGAGTGCAGTGGCGCGATCTCCGCTCACTGCAAGCTCTGTTGCCTCCCAGGTTCATGCCATTCTCCTGCCTCAGCCTCCCGAGAAGCTGGGACTACAGGCGCCCACCACCACGCCCGGCTAATTTTTTTTTTGTATTTTTAGTAGAGACGGGGTTTCACTGTGTTCGCCAGGATGGTCTTGATCTCCTGACCTCGTGATCCGCCCGCCTCGGCCTCCCAAAGTGCTGGGATTACAGGCGTGAGCCACCGCTGCCTGGCCTTTTTTTTTTTTTATACGGAGTTTTGCTCTTGTTGCCCAGGCTGGAGTGTAGTGGCGCTATCTCAGCTCACTGCAGCCTCCCCCTTTCAGGTTCAAGTGATTCTCCAGCCTTAACCTCCCAAGTAGCTGGGATTACAGGCATGCGCCACCACGCCTGGCTAATTTTGTATTTTAGTAGAGATGGGGTTTCTCCATGTTGGTCAGGCTGATCTCAAACTCCCAACTTCAGGTGATCCACCCGCCTCGGCCTCCCAAAGTGCAGGGATTATAGGCATGAGCCACTGTGCCCAGCCGATTTCCTTTCTTTTTTAAGGGTGAGTAACATTCCATTGTATGGACAGACCACATTTTCTTTATTCCATTCATCCTTTGATGGACATTTAGCTTGCTTCCACCTCTTGGCTATTGTTTTTGTTTGTTTGTTTGTTGTTTTGAGACGGAGTCTCAGAGTCTTGGATCTCACTCTCTTGCCCAGGCTGGAGTGCAGTGGCGTGATCTCGGCTCACTGCAACCTCTGCCTCCCGGGTTCAAGCAATTTCCAGCTCATTTTTGTATTATTAGTAGAGATGAGGTTTCACCATGTTGGCCAGAATGGTCTCCAACTCCTGACCTCAAGTAATCCGCCCTCCTTCGCTTCCCAAAGTGCTGGGATTACAGGTGTGAGTCACCACATGCAGCCTTGGCTATTGTTTTTTTTTTTTTTAACAACTTTGTTTTTGTTTGTTTGTTTGTTTTTTTTGAGATGAGGTCTCAGTTTGTCACCCAGGTAGAGTGCAATGATGCAATCATAGCTCACTGCAGCCTCTAACTCCTGGGCTCAAGCGAGTCTCCCACCTTGTCCTCCCAAAGTGCTGGGATTACAGGCGTGATCCACTGTGCCCGGCCTTAACATTTTAAATTGAGGTATAACTTAGAGTGAAGTGAGCACATTTTAAGTGTACGGCTCTATGAATTTTTGCATGTATGTTCAGATCAGGATAGAGAATAGTTCAACACCCCAGAATGCCCCTTCTCGTCCCTTCCCAGACAAAACTTTACAAGGTCACCCTGACTCTGACCTTTGTCTCCAGAGATTAATTCAGCCTTGTTTTGAACTTCATATACATGGAATCATACAGTATATGCTTTTTGGAATTTGAGAAATCATAAGATTCACCCTTTTAAATGTGGACAACTCAGTGGGTTCTTTGTTTTTGTTTTTGTTTTTTTGACACAGGGTCCCACTCTGTCACCCAGGCTGAAGAGCAGTGGCACAATCATAGCTCGCTGCAGCCTCGAACCCCCCAGCTCAGGTGATCCTCCTGCCTCAGCCTCCCAAGTAGCTGGAACTATAGGCGTGGGCCACCACGCCTGGCTAAATTTTTTATTTTTATTAGAGACGAGGTCTCAATTATTTGCGCAGGTTGGTCTTGAGTTCCTGAGTTCCAGTGATCCTCCTGCCTTGGCCCCCCAAAGTGCTGGGATTACAGGCATGAGCCACCACGCCTGGCCTAACTCAGTGGTTTTTAGAATATTCACAAAGTTGTCCAACGCTCACTACTGTCTGATTTTTGGAAATCTTTGTCATCCCAAAAGCAATCCCCCATCCACCCTACTCCCCCCTAGCCCTAGGCAACCACTGGTCGTCTTTTTTTTTTTAAGATGGAGTTTCACTCTTGTTGCCCAGGCTGGAGTGCAGTGGCGTGATCTCAGCTCACCGCAACCTCCACCTCCCAGGTTCAAGTGATTCTCCCGTCTGAGACTCCCAAGTAGCTGGGATTACGGGCCTGTGCCACCACTCCCGGCTAATTTTGTATTTTTAGTAGAGACAGGGTTTCTCCATGTTGATCAAGTTAGTCTCAAACTCCCAACATCAGGTGGAGTGCAATCCGCCCGCCTCAGCTTCCCAAAGTGCTGGGATAACAGGTGGGAGCCCCCGTGCCTGGCTACTGGTCTTCTTTCTATCTCTGTGGACTAACCTATTCTGGACATTTTATGTGAATGGAGTCGTACAACATTTTTGTTTTTTTGACACAGGGTCCCACTCTGTCACCCAGGCTGAAGAGCAGTGGCACAATCATAGCTCGCTGCAGCCTCGAACCTCCCAGCTCAGGTGATCCTCCTACCTCAGCCTCCCAAGTAGCTGGAGTCGTACAACTTTGTGCCTGGCTTCTTTCACTCATCATCATGTTTTCAAGCTTTATTCATGTTGTAGCATGAATTAGTGCTTCATTCCTTTTTATGGCTACATGATATTACGTTGTAAAATGTATCATGGGGCGTGGTGGCTCATGCCTGTAATCACAGCACTTTGGGAGGCCAAGGTGGGCGGATCACGAGGTCAGGAGATCGAGACCATCCTGGCTAACATGGTGAAACTCCGTCTCTACTACAAATACAAAAAATTAGCCGGGCGTGGTGGTGGGCACCTGTAGTCCCAGCTACTCAGGAAGCTGAGGCAGGAGAATGTCATGAACCCAGGAGGCAGAGCTTGCAGTGAGCCGAGATCGCGCCACTGCACTCCAGACTGGGCGACTGAATGAGACTCTGTCTCAAAAAAAAAAAGTGCATCATGGCCGGGCGCCGTGGCTCATACCTGTAATCCCAGCACTTTGGGAGGCCAAGGTGGGCAGATCACTTGAGGTGAGGTATTCAAGACTAGCCTGGCCAACATGGTGAAACCCCATCTCTACTAAAAACACAAAAACTAGTCGGGTCTGGTGGCGCACGCCTGTAATCCCAGTACTCAAGAGGCTGAGGCAGGAGAATCGCTTGAACCCAGGAGGTAGAGGTTGCAGTGAGTCAAGATTGCGCCACTGCACTCCAGCCTGGGGCACAGAGTGAGACTCTGTCTCAAGAGAAAAAAAAAAAAGATGTATCCCTTTTTGTTGATTCATATTCATCTGTTGAGGGACTTTTGGCTTGTTTCCCATTTTGGCTATTATGAATTAGGCTGTGATGAATGTTTGTGTACAGATGTTTATGTGGACATATGATTTCAGTTCTTTGGGGTCTCTACCTAGATTGGAATTGCTGGGTTAAATGGTAACTCTGTGTTTAACCTCCACACTGTCTTCCACAGCAGCTGTACCATTTTATTTTATTTTTTGAGACAGAGTCTTGCTCTGTTGCTCAGGCTGGAGTGCAGTGGTGAGATCTTGGCTCACTGCAACCTCCATCTCCCAGGCTGAAGCAATTCTCATGCCTCAGCCTCCCAAATAGCTGGGATTACAGGTACGCGCCACCACACCCAACTAATTTTTGTATTTTTAGTAGAGATGGAGTTTTACCATGTTGGCCAGACTGGTCTCAAACTCCTGACCTCAAGCGATCTGCCCACCTTGGCCTCCCAAAGTGCTGGGATTACAGGCGTGAGCCACCACCCAAAGTGTTGGGATTACAGGCGTGAGCCACCACGCATGGCCTAGCTGTACCATTTTACCTTCCCACCAGCAGTAGGGTTCTAATTTCTCCAAATCCTCATACATACACACATACATCCTATTACCTGTCTTTTTTGGGGGAGGACCTGATCTCATTCTGTCACCCAGGCTGGAATGCAGTGGCACGATCATAGCTCACTGCAGCCTCAAACTCCTGGGCTCAAGCAATCCTCCTGCTTCAGCCTCCTGAGTAAGTGCGACTACAGGCGTGTGCCATCACACCCAGTTAGTATTTTTTAATTTTTTGTAGAGACGGGGTCTCCCTATGTTGCCCTGGCTGGTCTCGAGCTCCTGGGCTCAGGCAATCCTCTTGTCTTGGCCTCCCAAAGTGCTGGAATTACAGGCATGAACCACTGTGCCTGGCCTCAATCTTTCAAATAGCCACACTGTGTGGGTTGTACAGTGGTTAATTTCACCATCTTCCTCCTGAGGCATGTGGGCACACCTGTCTGTTGAGGGCCCCCCACAATACAGTTGCTAGAGTACGCGTGTGAGCTTTAGCAGGTAACACCAAACGAATTTCCATAGTAGCACTTCCAGCAGCAAGGCACGCGCCTTCCAGCTGCCCCACTTTCTCATCAGCACTTGGTGGCGTCAGTCCTCATTTTAGCCATTCTAGTGGCTAAATGGATTCTTGCCCTGTCTTTTCATCCCTGCCTCCACACACCAGCCGGGGCTGACGTCTCTCTGGGGTCTTAGGGCCTTTGTGCAGCTCTCTGCCTCAGAGCTGAGCAGGACCCAGCAGGTACGAGAAGAAACCGGAGTGGTCATTCAGCTTGAAGGGCTGCACTCATGCCCGCCATGGCCACTGGTGGGAGGACGCACCATCCCATTTCATGGCTTTGTATAACTTTCTACTGTATGTACTTTACATGAACAACATCATCAGAAAGGTGGAGGAGGGAAAAATCATTCACGTACCCGTTTTGCAGATGAGTGAATAGAGGCTCAGAGAGGTGAACGTCACTTCAGAAGTCATAAGCTGTGAGCCTCGATGGCACCAGGTGGTGGAGCTCAGATTTCTGTACCGCTCTCTGGGGCCTCCCAGTGCCTTGGGGCCCTGTCCACATTTCCCGTAATTCCCTATACTGCAGGGTCCTTCCCCTCCAGCCATGTCATGTGCATACAGAGGATGCCCACCCCTGCTGGAAGTCCAGAAGTCTGTCCTCTCTGGCTGCCCCTTCCTGGTCTCCTCCGCCTGACCCTCCTGCTCTGCACAGCCCCTACCTGTTGAGACCCTGAGGCTCCTGTTGTCCCTGCAGGGGATAATCCAACCCCTGACCCGAGTCTTAAGGCACTGTGTGGCCTGCGCTTGTTTTAGCTCCTGAGCCTCTGCGCCTCAGCCCGCACTGCCCTCAGCCCCCGATGCAGCCCTTCCCCCAGGGCCTTTGCACTCGCTGCCGCCTGCACTGCGCTGTCCTGGCCACCAGGCCTCCCTTCCTCTGGGAGGAAGGCCTCCAGTCTCAGTGGAAATGGCCCCTGCCCTGAGAGGCCTGCTCTGCGCCCATGGTCTGTGTGGGGTCTCCTTGGTCACTTTTCTCAGCCCTTGTCACATCTGTCATGGGGCTCAACCTGGTCTGTAATGGCACGTGCCTGTCTGTCATCTGTAAACCAGTGAGAGCAGAATCAGGTTTCATGTATTCTCCGTGCTGACCCTCATGACTAGTTCAGTGTCACGTACACAGCAGGTGTTCAATAAACACTTGATGGCCAGGTGTGGTGGCTGATGCCTGCCACCAGGGCCCTTCGGGAGGCCGAGGTGGGAAGATCGCTTGAGCCCAGGAGTTTGAGATCAGCCTGGGCAACATGGCAAGACCTTGTCTTTTTTTTTTTTTTTTTTTTTTCTGAGGCGGAGTCTTGCTCTGTCACCCAGCCTGGAGTGCAGTGGCCAGATCTCAGCTCACTGCAAGCTCCACCTCCCGGGTTCACGCCATTCTCCTGCCTCAGCCTCCCGAGTACCTGGGACTACAGGCGCTTGCCACCTCGCCCGGCTAGTTTTTGGTATTTTTTTAGTAGAGACAGGGTTTCACCGTGTTAGCCAGGATGGTCTCGATCTCCTGACCTCATGATCCGCCCGTCTCGGCCTCCCAAAGTGCTGGGATTACAGGCTGGAGCCACCGCGCCCGGCCAAGACCTTGTCTTTATAAAAAAAGAGTCAAAAACGAGCCAGGTGTAGTGGTGCATCTTTGCTACTCGGAGGCTGAGGTGGGAGGATCACTGAAGCCCAGGAGGTGGAGGTTGCAGTGAGCTGTGATCTTGCCACTGCACTCTAGCCAAGGTGACAGAAACCCTGGGTCAAAAAAAAAAAAAAAAAGCTTGATGGCCAGGCACAGTGGCCCACATGTGTAATCCTAGCGCTTGGTGGGGCTCAGGTGGGGGGATTGCTTGAGGCCAGAAGTTCAAGACCAGCCTGGGTAACACAGTGAGACTTAAAAAAAATTTTTTTTAATTAGCGAAGTGTGGTAGTGCACGCAGTGGTCCCAGGTCCTGGGGAGGCTGAGATGGGAGAATCACTTGAGCCTGGGAGGTCAAGACTGTAGTGAGCTGTGATCATGCTACTGCACTTTAGCCTAGGTGACAAAGCAAGACCCTGTCTCTAAACAAACAAACAGGCTAGATGCAGTGGCTCATGCCTGTGATCCCAGCACTTTGGGAGGCCAAGGCAAGTGGATCACTTGAGGTTAGGAGTTCGAGACCAGCCTGGCCAACATGGTAAAACCCCATCTCTACTAAAAATACAAAAATTGCCAGGCATGGTGGCATATGCCTGTAGTCCCAGCTACTCAGGAGGCTGAGGCGGGAGAATTGCTTGAACCGAGGAGGTAGAGGTTGCAGTGAACCGAGATCATGCCACTGCACTCTAGCCTGGGCGACAGAGCGAGACTCCGTCTCAAAAAAAAAAAAAATACAACAAAAAAACTTGATGGGTGAATATTCTTGTGGGGGTACACATGTGTGCATGTATGCAAAAATATGTGAGGGCACCCCCAGAAGGTGGCTCTGTCTGGAAGAAAGTGGGGATTAGAGTCTGCCCCATAGTGACACATCCTGGTGACCTTAAGGGAGGCTTCTGCGTCTTGTGCCCTGGTGGCAAGGCAGCCTAGTATCACGGAGAAGACGTGGGATCTGGAGTCAGAAAACTTGGGCTTGAGTTCTTGGCTGTAAGACTTTGAGAAAAAAAATATCTCTGGGCTTCGGTTGTTCATATATGTAAAATGGGACTGATGTTAGAGACAACATAAATGATACTAAGACCCATTTCCAGTGGTTGGGAATGAGAACGAAATAGGGTCCAGGGTGTAAATCAGTTTATCCTTCCTGGGCTTGTCAGGAGTACATTGCACTTTGGGAGCGCGGAAGAAGAACCAGTCCTTGTTCATTGGCCAGCCTTGGGCGTCTGCCATGTGTGGGGCCCTGGAATACAGAAACAAATGAGACAGGCTGATGCCTCCAGGACGATCATATAAAATCCTAAGCTCTTCAAACTCAGGACCCAGGCCTTACATGGGTTTGTGGCCCTGGCAGCGTCGCCCGCTGTTCTGGAAACACACCAGGGATGCTTGTTCATGGTGGTGACCACTAGGACAAGAGAGAGGAGGTCAGCAGCAAGGACTTTGATACAGTGGAGCAGCCTGGGGGGACAGTCAGGCCAAGGCAATAACTGAGGGGTCATCTCTGTGCTTTCTCCTCATGGGATTAGATCTGGCTGCATATCCTGAGTCCCGGGGGCTACGGAGGGACGTTTCCCCTCGTTCACCTGGGACTGAGCCTGGCCATTGCAGGCCAGCCCAGGCTTCAGGGAGCAGGGGTGCACTGGCAGTGCCAGCACCTGTGGAAGGCTGAATAATGGCCCCAAAATATTAGGTCCTAGTTCCTAGAACCTGTGGATGTCACCTGATATGGTAATGTCTTTGCAGGTGTGTTATTTCATTCCAGATCTTGAGATGGGGATGTTATCTTGGCTTACTTTGGATGAGCCCTGAATGTAATCACAGGTATATTTGTAAGATGGAGGCAGGGAGAAATTTGGCACTGACAGAAGAGGAGAAGGCCACAGGACCACAGAGGCAGAGACTGGAGTGATGTCACCACAAGCCAAGGAGTGCTGGTGGCCACCAGAAGCTGAAAGAGGGAAGGAACGAAATCTCCCTGGGCCAGGCACAGTGCCTCATGCCTTTATAATCCCATCACTTTGGGAGGCTGAGGCGGGTGGATCACTTGAGGTCAGGAGTTCGAGACCAGCCTGGCCAACATGGTGAAACCCTGTCTCTTCTAAAAATACAAAAAAAGTAGCTGGGTTGTGGTGGGCGCCTGTAATCCCAGATACTTGGGAGGCTGAGGCAGGAGAATCGCTTGAACCCCAGAGACAGAGGTTGCAGTGAACTGAGATCACTCCACTACACTCCAGTCTGGGCTACAGAGTGAGACTCTATCTCCAAAAGGAAAAAAAAAAAAAAAAAAAAAGGCTGGGCACAGTGACTCACGCCTGTAAACCCCAGCACTTTGGGAGGCTAAGGCAGGCGGATCACGAGGTCAGGAGATCGAGACCATCCTGGCTAACTTGGTGAAACCCTGTCTCTACTGAAAATACAAAAAATTAGCCAGGCGTGGTGGTAGGCCCCTGTAGTCCCAACTACTCAGGAGGCTGAGGCAGGAGAATGGCGTGAACCTGGGAGGCGGAGCTTGTAGTGAGTCAAGATTATGCCACTGCACTCTAGCCTGAGCCACAGAGTGAG
>NW_016803605.1:4942471-4948083 GCF_001698545.2 Rhinopithecus bieti
GGCTGGGCACAGTGACTCACGCCTGTAAACCCCAGCACTTTGGGAGGCTAAGGCAGGCGGATCACGAGGTCAGGAGATCGAGACCATCCTGGCTAACTTGGTGAAACCCTGTCTCTACTGAAAATACAAAAAATTAGCCAGGCGTGGTGGTAGGCCCCTGTAGTCCCAACTACTCAGGAGGCTGAGGCAGGAGAATGGCGTGAACCTGGGAGGCGGAGCTTGTAGTGAGTCAAGATTATGCCACTGCACTCTAGCCTGAGCCACAGAGTGAGACTCCGTCTCAAAAAAAAAAAAAGAAAAGAAAAAATTAGCCAGTCATGATGGCACGTGCCTGTAATCCCAGCTACTTGGGAGGCTGAGGCAGGAGAATCACTGGAACCCAAGAGGCAGAGGCTGCAGTGAGCCAAGATCATGCCACTGCACTCCAGCCTGGGTGACACAGCAAGACTCTGTCTCAAAAAAGAAAAAAAAAATCTCCCTTAGAGGCTCCAGAGGAAGCATGGCCCTGATGACACCTTGATTTCAGGCTCATTTGGACCTTCTGGCTTCTAGAGCTATGAGAAAATAAATTTCTGATGTGTTGAGATACCAAAATTATTGGTCATTTGTTACAGCAGGTGCAGGATACTGACACAGCACCCATCCTCACAGGTCATTAATTCAACAATAACTTAACAGGCACCTGCGGTGTGCTAGGCACCATGTGGGGCCCAGGGAATGTAACAGTGACTAGGGCAGACAGGGCCTTGCCCTCCTGTGGCTGACAGTCTAGTTGGGGGTAGGGATGAGGGTGGACCTCGCCCGCCTGCAGTGTGCCAGACACCATCTTCGGGGCTCTGTGTATATTAACTGTGAAAGTTGTCTGAATCAAAATGGGGTCACCAATGTTACCCAAAACCCTGACGAATGGAGCCCGGGAAGGCCATGAAGAGAGGGTTTTCACGCTTGCATGCCTGATAACAAAAAAGACTGTGGAAAAACGACAGCTTTGCACAAAGGCCTTTGTAGCCTTACACAAAAAGACTTCTGCCAGGACGTCTGCCTGGCAGTAGCCGGTCCAGCCTCAGACTACAGTCACCCTTGTTACTGATCTATCTTTGTAGCCAAGGATAATTATTAATTTTTAAAACAATTATGTAACCCTCCTTATTTTTTCCTTTGAAAATCTTTGTCTTCCTTTACCTCCCTGAATACACATAGTTTACTATGGCAGGCAGATTCCCATTGCAACACTCTACTCCCAAAATAAATAGCTTTTCCTTTTTTTTTTTTTTGAGATGGAGTTTCACTCTTGTTGCCCAGGCTGGAGTGCACTGGTGCGATCTCCGCTCACCGCAACCTCCACCTCCCGGGTTCAAGCGATTCTCCTGCCTCAGCCTCCCGAGTAGCTGAGATTACAGGCATGTGCCACCACGCCTGGCTAATTTTGTATTTTTAGTAAAGACAGGGTTTCTCCATGTTGGTCAGGCTGGTCTAGAACTCCCGACCTAGGTGATCTGCCTGCCTGGGCCACCCAAAGTGCTGGGATTACAGTTTTTGTTTTGTTTTCTGGTTTGTTTTTGTTTTTGTTTTGTTTTGTTTTTGAGACAAGGTCTTGTTCTGTCACCCAGGCCTGGAGTACAGTGGTACAGTCAGAGCCCACTGCATCCTCAAACTCCTGGTTTCAAGTGATCCTCCCTCATCAGCCTCCTAAATAGCTGAGACTACAAGTGGACACCACCACGCTTGGCTAGTTTAAAAATATATATATTTTTGTAGAAACAGGGTCTCGTTATATTGCCCAAGCTGCTCTCAGACTCCTGGCCTCAGTGATCCTCCTGCCTCAGCCTCCCAAAGCACTGGGATTACAGGCGTGAGCCAACATGTATGGCCATCTTTTATTTTATTTTATTTTTAAATTTTATTTACTTTTTATTTTTGAGACAGAGTCTTGCTCTTGTCACCCAGGCTGGAGTCCAATGGCACGATCTCGGCTCACTGCAGCCTCCACCTCCCAGGTTCAAGCAATTCTCCTGCCTCAGCCTCCCGAGTAGCTGGGATTACAGGCATGCACCACCACACCTGGCTAATTTTTTTTGTATTTTTAGTAGAGACGGGGTTTCACCGTGTCTGCCAGGCTGGTCTCAAGCTCCTGACCTCAGGTGATCCACCCGCCTTAGCCTCCCAAAGTGCTGGGATTACAGGCATGAGCCACCCTGCCTGGCCCATCTCTTATTTTAGAGAACTTTCTCTGTTTATTATTTAGGTTGACATAATCAATCCTCACAACAGCCCTATGAGTTGTGGGGACTGTTATCACTACTTTATAGAGATGGAAACTGAGGCACAAAGACACTAGCTCCAAACCAAACCGCTGATAAACAGGAGAGCCTGTGTCTGAGCTCGAGCTCACCCTGTGAATCACTGTACTGTGTCATCTTTCGTCAGATAAAAGAATGTAAGAGGCCAGGCGCGGTGGCTCACCCCTGTAATCCCAGCACTTTAGGAGGCCGAGGTGGGTGGATCACTTGAAGTCAGGAGTTTGAGACTAGCCTGGTCAACATAGTGAAACCCCGTCTCTACTAAAAATACAAAAATTAGCCAGGCGAGGTAGCACATTTCTGTTGTCTCAAGCTACTTGGGAAGCTGAGGTGGGAAGATCACTTGAGCCTAGGAGGCAGAGGTTGCAGAAAGCCAAGACTGCACCACTACGCTCCAGCCTGGGCAACAAAGTGAGAATCTGTCTCAAAAAAAAAGAATGTGGCCGGGCGCGGTGGCTCAAGCCTGTAATCCTGGCACTTTGGGAGGCCGAGACGGGCGGATCACGAGGTCAGGAGATCGAGACCATCCTGGCTAACACGGTGAAACCCCGTCTCTACTAAAAGTACAAAAAACTAGCCGGGCGAGGTGGCGGCGCCTGTAGTCCCAGCTACTTGGGAGGCTGAGGCAGGAGAATGGCGTAAACCCGGGAGGCGGAGCTTGCAGTGAGCTGAGATCCAGCCACTGCGCTCCAGCCTGAGCGACAGAGCGAGACTCCGTCTCAAAAAAAAAAAAAAAAAAGAATGTAAGACACACATAGGACTTGTAAAAAAGTGCCATAAAGGTAATACATGGTGGGTAAGGGATGGAGGGAAACGAACGAGTCGGGTGGGTGGGAGGTGGGGGCTGTCACTGGGTGGTCAGAGGACGGGAGGCATCTGTGAAGAGGTGACGTTTGGGCTGAGGCCTGAAAAATGAGGTACACCAGCCATGGGGAGGTGAGAAGGAAGGGACTAATGGGTAAGGAAGAGGCCTCAAGGTGGGAATGAGCTCAGAGGGAATCAAGGAATATCAAGCAGGCACTGGGGAGGGCGAAGGGAGTGAGTGGAGGGCGTAGAGGATGAGGCTGGGGGCCACTGAGATCTCAGTTTCATCCTCAGCAGAAGCGGTGGATGATTTCCACAGAGGAGTAAGGTGGGCTCACCTGCCGGTCTCACTTGCCCACCCAGGCATGTCAGAGCGGGAGCGGCAGGTGATGAAGAAGCTGAAGGAGGTGGTGGACAAACAACGCGACGAGATCCGTGCCAAGGACAGGGAGCTGGGCCTGAAAAATGAGGACGTCGAGGCTGTGAGTGACACACCCCTGACCTGTGTCCGCCCTCCCAGCCAGTAGGTGCCAGCCAGAGACCAGACCCTCCACTCAGCAGGTCCCTTCTCTCCCTTGCTCTCATTCTTAGGGCTCCGTGGGGTGTGGATCCTGCTCATGGCTTGGCGGGCCCAGCCTGGAAACAGCAAGACTTCACTGGCAGAGCAGGAGGGAACGTGGCACTGCCCAGTGAGCAGGCTCCTCCCGCCTCCTGGGAAGGTCCCGAGGCCTTGGCAGCCTTAGCTCTGACCCCAAGGCCTCCTCCAGCTCCCCAACTTCATGCCTGTCTGTGAGCAGACTTAGCAGGGTCCAGCGTGTTCCAGGAACCCATACAGTGTTTTTGTGTAAATCAGAAAAAAATGCCCCTTTCTGAAGGCATGTTACTTCCATCTGTTGGGAAATGTTCATAATGTATTAATTCTAGCAAGACACACTTCCATTTGCCATAAAATTATCATAGTAAATACACAAATTGCCCATCTCTAGCATCATCAGTTATAAGAATATGAACAACTTTCAAACAAAGATGTCTGCAATATAAATGGCACACCTAAGGATGGTTTGCCATTGTGCAGTGCACAACCTGAGCTGCTGCAGGTGGCAGCCCTGCACAATGGTCTCCCTTTTTGTACAGTTACAGCAGCAGCAGACACGGCTGATGAAGATCAACCATGACCTTCGGCACCGGGTCACGGTGGTGGAGGCCCAGGGGAAAGCCCTGATCGAACAGAAGGTGGAGCTGGAGGCAGACCTGCAGACCAAGGAGCAAGAGATGGGCAGTCTGCGAGCAGAGCTGGGGAAGTTGCGAGAGAGGCTGCAGGGGGAGCACAGCCAGAATGGGGAGGAGGAGCCTGAGGTGAGCAGGAAGCTGGGTGCAGAGGTGGTAGTGGAGGGTAAGTCTGGGGGTTGGCTCAAGGCAGGCAGGGTTGCCTTGTTTTCCCCTTTATACTTAAGAAAATGGCCAGCCTGGGCAACATAGCAAGACCCCAGTTCTCTACAAACATTTTTTTTTTAATTAGCCCATGCGTGGTGGTGCACACCTGTAGTACCAGCTGCCTGAGAGGCTTAGGCAGGAGGATCACTTGAGCCTAGGAGTTCAAGGCTGCAGTGAGCCGTGATTGCACCACTGCACTCCAGCCTGGGTAACAGAGCCAGACCTGTCTCAAAAAAAAAAAAAAAAAGAGAGAGAGAGAAAACGAGAGGCTCAGAGAGTCAAGCTACTGGCCTGAAGACACACAGCTGAGGGGCTGGAACCCCAGACTCCCAGCATTCTCCCACCTCAGTGGTGGTTATTAGGTACCTGCCATTTATTTATTCATACCAATGGTTGTTGACCATGTAGCCGGCCCAGAGGATAAAATAGCGAGCAAAATACAGACATGATCCCTGTCCACATGCAGCTTACAGTTTAGTGTGGGAGGCAGACATTAGTTAGTCCAGACCTTAGTCAGTACCACACGGTACCATATGACCCAGCAATTCCACTCCTAGGCACATATCCAAAAGAATTGAGAGCAGGTGTTCAAACTTTTACATGAAGGCCAGGTGCAGTTGCCTGCGCTTGTAATCCCAGCCCTTTGAGCGGCTGAGGCAAAGGGATCAAGAAGATCACTTGAGGCCAGGAGCTGAAGACTGGCCTGGGCAACATAGTGAGACCCCATCTCTACAAAAAATTCTTTAAAAATTAAAAACTTGACTGGGTGCAGTGGCTCACGCCTGTAATCCCAGCACTTTGGGAGGTCGAGGTGGGTGGATCACAAGATCAGCAGTTCGAGACCAGCCTGGCCAATATGGTGAAACCCCCATCTCTACTAAAAATACAAAAAAATTAACCGGGCGTGGTGGCCCATGCCTGTAGTCCCAGCTACTCGGGAGGCTGAGGCAGGAGAATTGCTTGAATCCGAGAGGTGGAGGTTGCAGTGAGCCAAGATCGCGCCACTGCACTCCAGCCTGGGTGACAGAGCGAGACTCCGTCTCAAACACAAACAAAAAAAAAAAAAAAAAAAAA
>NW_016803605.1:4949605-4952801 GCF_001698545.2 Rhinopithecus bieti
AAAAAAAAAAAAAAAAAGAGCGGTTAAGAGCTGCTTTTGGCTAAAAATGACATAAGCCTAAGTTAAAATGGTTTTAAGAGTTGGGAGGCCAAGGCAGGCAGATTTCCCGAGCTCAGGAGTTCAAGACAAGCCTGGCTAACATTCCAAAACCCCATCTCTACTAAAATACAAAAAATTAGCCAGGCGTGGTGGCACGCACCTGTAGTCTCAGCTACTCGGGAGCCTGAGGCAGAAGAATTGCTTGAACCCAGGAGGCAGAGGTTGCCATCAGCTGAGATCGCACCACTGCACTCCAGCCTGGGTGACGGAGCGAGATTCTGTCTCAAAAAACAAAAAAGGCTGGGCGTGGTGGCTCATGCCTGTAATCCCAGCACTTTGGGAGGCCAAGGCGGGTGGATAACCTGAGGTCAAGAGTTCGAGACCAGCCTGGCCAACATGGCGAAACCCCGTCTCTACTAAAAATACAAAAGTTAGCTGGGCATGGTGGTGCATGCCTGTAATCCCAGCTATTTAGCGGGGGGTGGGGAGGGTTGCTGAGGCAGGAGGATCGCTTGAACTCGGGAGGTGGAGGTTGCTGCGAGCTGAGATTGTGCCACTGCACTCCAGCCTGGGAAAAAGAGCGAGACTCTGTCTCAAAAAAAAAAAAAAAAATGGGGCCGGGTGCAGTGGCTCACACCTGTAATCCCAGCACTTTGGGAGGCTGAGGCAGGTGGATCACGAGGTCAGGAGATCGAGACCATCCTGGTTAACATGGTGAAACCCTGTCTCTACTAAAAATGCAAAAAAATTATCTGGGCATGGTGGCGGGCACCTGTAGTCCCAGCTTCTCGGTAGGCTGAGGCAGGAGAATGGCGTGAACCCAGGAGGCAGAGCTTGCAGTGAGCTGAGATAGCCCCATTGCACTCCAGCCTGGGCAACAGAGCGAGACTCCGTTTTTTTTTATTTAAAAAGTAAAGGTTTCAGAGGGAAAAAAGGAATTTATTGACTGTGTAACTAAAAGCTCTGAGTTAGGGGTGGCTTCAGGTATGGCTGGCTCCAGGTGCTCACGAGCTGCTCTTGGGAATGTGGCTCCGACCTTCTCAGACCCTGCTTTCCTCTGTGCTGTTGTTATTCTCAGCCAGGCTCTTTGCCATACAGTCGCCACTAGCGTTTGACCAGCATAGCAACCCCAGTCAAAAGAAATGGCCTCTTTCCCTGGAGTCCCAGCAAAAGCCTCAGGGAATCCTCATTGGCCCATCACTGAAGCAACTGTTGTGGCCAGAGACCTAGAATATGCATGTTTATTCCTGAGTCACCTGTTTGCGACCCAAGCCACATGGACTAAAAGCAGGAGGAAGGTCTTTCTCCAGAAGAAAACGGCGGTGACTTAGCGCAAAGACCTGAGGGAAGGATAAAGGCCAGGCAGAGACAACAGCTGTGGTCTGCAGTGCTAGGGAGTCGGCACCCAGGGACCACACAGAGCTCTGAGCAGCGGGGGTACGGGTCTCTCGCAGGGGTTCAGCAGGCTGGCGACACACTCAGCTGTTACACTGGAGGACAGGGAAGGAGCTTGTGGCACACATGGTTGTCAGGACCCAGGCACACATGGTTTGCAGTGACCCAGGTGAGAAGGTGAGGGCTGAACTCAATCTGTGGCAGTGGGAAGGAGGCCAGTGCCAAAGACATAACCTCCAGGCCCAGCGTGGGGCGGTTTCCACCTCTGCCCTGCCCCCTGCTCCTAGTGTGCCCCTTCCAACCTTCAGGCCCCACAAGAGCTCAGGCCAGTCTCCTGGCCAGGCAGGCCCCGGGCCAAACCCAGGTCTCAAGAACATCAAGACTCCCAGCCCTGTTCCAGGACTCTTTAGCAACAAGGGACATTTCACACCTTGGCCCGACTGCCTGTCAGTTTCAGCTTCCCTGTCTGGCAGCCAACGGCGCAGGGAAGAAATGAGGGAGTAAAATTAGGCTGCGGTAATGTGAACCCACAGGGCTGCTTTGCAGTGCGCTTTCCCAGGCTCAGGGCAGCTTTGCTGGGTTCACATCCATCCCTTGCAGCTGTGTGAGTTCAGGTTGCTTGTCAGTCACACAGGGGAGCTGCAGGTTGCTTCACCACTTGCTGCTGTGTGACCTGGGCCTGTCCATCTCTTTGGTGGTCAATTTTGCCATCTGACAAAGGAGGGGAATGAGCTTGACTCATAGGTTCACTGTTTCGCGCAGCTGGGAGAGAGGACTGTAAGATCAGAGGAGGGCTTGGTGAAGTCAAGAGGCAGGGACAGGGCTGGGCGCAGTGGCTCACGCCTGTCATCCCAGCACTTGGGAAGGCCAAGGCAGTTGGATCACCTGAGGTCAGGAGTTCAAGACCAGCCTGAGCAACATGATGAAACCCCCATCTCTACTAAATATACAAAAAAAGCCAGGCGTGGTGGTAGGTGCCTGTAATCCCAGCTACTCGGGGAGGCAGAGGCAGGAGAATCGCTTGAACCCGGGAGGTGGAGGTTGCATTGAGCCAAGATCAAGCCACTGCACTCCAGCCTGGATGACAGAGCAAGACTTTGTCTCAAAAAAAAAAAGAGGCCGGGTCAGAACAGATCTCAAAGGCATCAGGCCGGATCCTGTGGATGGGTAGCGTGTCCCAGGGTGGACTGTGGACAGGCCATTCCGGGCAGGGGGAACAGTGAGCCAGGATGGAGAACGTGCAACACGTGGCTGGGGTCAGGGGTTTGTCCCAGGGCAGGGTTTGGAGGACGTGAGAGCTATGGAGGGTTGCAGAGCTAGAAAGGAATCTCTCATCATTGCCACGCAATTCTTTCTGAGCTGTGTCACTGTCATTGCCGTGTGATCACCAGGAGACAAGGCTCTTTCTATTTTTATAACTTCCTTATTGAGATGTAATTCATATGCCACGCACTTTAGCTCTTGTGTGCTCATCACCACTGTCCAGAACATTCCCATCACCCCCGTCAGCAACCCCTGCTCCTGCAGTAGCGGCCTCCTCCCCTCCCCCAGCCCCTAGCCACCAGCAGGCTGTTTCCCTCTGTGTATTCACCTGTTCAGGACATGGCATCAGTGGGATCCTGCAACATGTGGTCCTGCCTGGCTTCTTTCACTTAGCATGTTTTCTCATTAATCCAGGTCCTCATATTTCAACTCAAGGTTTCCTGCCTTTCACAGACTGTGTGTGTGTGTGTGTGTGTGTATATATATATATATATTTTTA
>NW_016803605.1:4953499-4975999 GCF_001698545.2 Rhinopithecus bieti
TTTTTTTGAGACAGGGGCTCACTCTATCACCCAGGCTGGAGTGCAGTGGCACAATCTCGGCTCACTGCAGCCTCCACCTCCCAGGTTCAAGCCATTCTCCTTCCCCAGCCTCCTGAGTAGCTGGTACTATAGGCGCACACCACCATGACAGGCTAAGTTTTGTATTTTTAATAGAGACAGGGTTTCCCCATGTTGCCCAGGCTGCTCTTGAACTGCTGACCCCAAATGATCTGCCTGCCTCGGCCTCCCAAAGTGTTGGGACTATAGGCATGAACTGCTGCGCCCGGCCATGATGATTTCTTTTTTTCTTTTTTGAGACAGGGTCTCACTCCGTCACCCAGGCTGGAGTGCAATGGCGTGATCTCGGCTCACTGCAACCTCTGCCTCCTGGGTTCAAGCAATTCTTGTGCCTCAGCCTCCCGAGCAGCTGGGATTACAGGTGTGCGCCACCACACCCAGCTCATTTTTGTGTATTTTTATTAGAGACAGGGTTTTACCATGTTGCCCGGGCTGGTCTCGAACTCCTGACCTCCAATGATCCGCCCACTTCAGCTTCTCAACATGCTGGGATTACACGCATGAGCCACCGTGCCTGGCCACATGTTTTGATTTCGTAACAGGTTTTGTGTTTGTTTTGTAAAGTGCGGGCTGCCTGCACTGGGAAAGCAGACAGGCGTACGCTGGCTGAAAGGCAGGCAGAATTTATGCATTGAATTTATGCTAGGCCTGGAGGTGCCAAGTGTGACCAGAGCACAGTCGTTCCCCATTGCTGGGCCAGGGGCTGCTCAGAAGTACTGTGAAGGGGCTGCCGTGGGAGGGCAGGGTGCTTTGAGGCACGCAGGCAGCGAGGAGCATTCCCAAGGCTTCGGGGTGGAGGCCCTGGCCCAGGATGCTGCCTCCCTAAGGCCTCTGGGCAGTCCTATGGCTTGTTAATTGGTCTCTTGGGCCTTCCTGGGAAGCAGCTGAGGCCTCAGGCTGTCACCCTGAAGGTGTGCCCAAAGTGCCTCCGGGGACCAGCAGACACCCCACAGAAGAGGCCCCGCTTATCTCAGCTAACTCGAGCCGACTCCCGGTCCCTCATGGGGTAAGCCTAGGAGGATCACGGCCGATGGGGCTCGATTGCCATCTTGGAAAGAGCCTCCTTGGTCTCTCTCGGTCTGAACCGGATAGTCCTGGGCTGCCCGCGGCACTGCGGTCACTGCCTGGTGGCCTCTGGAGAAGCTGGAGCCCAGGGCTGTCCTTCTGCCTGTGCTTTCAGGTGATAGTATTAGAAGTCAGGCCAGGCGCGGTGGCTCACACCTGTAATCCCAGCACTTTGGGAGACCGAAGCGGGTGGATCACCTGAGGTCAGGAGTTCGAGACCAGCCTGGCCAACATGGCGAAACCCCGTCTCTACTAAAAATACAAAATTAGCCAGGCATGGTGGCGCATGCCTGTCATCCCAGCTACTTGGGAGACTGAGGCAGGAGAATCGCTTGAACTGGGAGGCAGAGGTTGCGGTGAGCTGAGATCGCACCATTGCACTCCAGCTTGGACAATGAGAGAAACTCTTCTCAAAAAAAAACAAAAAAACAAAAAAACAGAGTCAGGACTTTGGGGCCAGGCACAATGGCTCACGCCTGTAATCCCAGCACTTTGGGATGCTGAGCCAGGAGGATTGCTTGAGCCCAGGAGTCCGAAACCAGCCTGGGCAACAAAGTGAGACCCCATCTCTCATGAAATAAAAATAAAATAAATAAGAAAAAAGAGAGTAAGGACTTTGCATACCTTGCTGGGATTTCCCCAAACTCTAAAAGAATCAGGCCATTCCTCCCCAGAAATGAACTGTCCCTTCTTCAGAAAAAAAGAACTCAGGTTCTAAGGAAGCCCTGATAGGTTTTCTAAGGAAAACCTAATAGGAGTGAGCAGGAAATTCCTGTGGCTTTGAAAGTGTGTTCACAGAAATCCCCAGGTACCTGGGTGGGAAGGGCCCTTGGCAATGTTTCTGGGCTATGAAGGGCTAGATGGGGAGATGAAAGCGCAGACAGAGGGGCAGGTGGCTTTGCCCAGGGGCCTCTCCAGAGGTGAGGGTTTGGGAGTTCCCTTGAAGGGCTTCGCTCTTTCCCCAGGGTGTGGGGACGGCTGTCAGATGGTCCCTCCCAGAGACACAGGAGAGGCAAGGCCCTGGCCTGCTATGAAAGGCAGGGCCCAAGCTGTCTAGGGAGGAAGGGGCTGGAGGAAACTTAGAGTTCAGGTCCACAGCGGGGGCCACTGCTGCCTGTGGGGTCCAGGCAGGAGAAGGAGAAAGGGGATGGAAAAGGGAGCAGCTGCTGCTCAGAAACAGCCTGGCGTTGCCAGTGGGGCCTGATCTGCCAGTGCACTTTCCACAGGAAGCCCAAAACACAAACTTCAAGATGAAATCTGATCTGAAAGAGTTGGCAGCTAATTCAACAGAGTTTTAGAACACAGTGAGGGCCAAACAAAATGTGGGCCAGCAGCACTGGGATGTTCTAAGAACTTAGTTTGCAACTTCTGGTCTATACCATTAATGCCCAGAGTTCCTGGTGAACTCCTACACATTCTTCAAGACTCCATGCATAGAGACCACATCTGATTAACATCTTCCCTGATTCTCTCCAGTTAGATTTGGTGTCTGTGCACCTTTTTTTTTCCTTTTTTTTTTTTTTTTTTTTTTTTTTTTGAGACAGAGTCTAACTCTGTCGCGCAGGCTGGAGTGCAGTGGCACCATGTCAGCTCACTGCAATCTCCGTCTCCGGGGTTCAAGCAATTCTCCTGACTCAGCCTCCCGAGTAGCTGGGATTACAGGTGCCCACCACTACGCCTGACTAATTTTTGTGTTTTTTAGTAGAGACGGGGTTTCACCATGTAGGGCAGACTGGTCTTGATCTCCTGACTTTGTGGTTCACCCACCTCAGCTTCCCAAAGTGCTGGGATTACAGGCGTGAGCCGTCGCGCCCGGTGGTGCACCTCTTTTATTAGGCTACCTTGTAAGTTTCTTTCTTTCTTTCTTTCTTTCTTTCTTCTTTTTTTTTTTTTTCTTGAGACAGTTTTGCTCTTGTCGCCCAGGCTGGAGTGCAATGGCATGACCTTGGCTCACTGCAACCTCCACCTCCTGGGTTCAAGCGATACTGCTGCCTCAGCTTCCCAAGTAGCTGGCATTACAGATGCCCACCAGCACGCCTGGCTCTTTTTTTTTTTTTTTTTTTTGAGACAAAGTCTCACTCTGTCGCCCACGCTAGAGTGCAGTGGCGCGATCTTGGCTCACTGCAACCTCAGCCTCCCAGGTCCAAGTGATTCTCCTACCTCAACCTCCAGAGTAGCTGGGACTACAGGCTCGTGCCATCACGACTGGCTAATTTTTGTATTTCTTTAGTAAAGATGGGGTTTCACCATATTGGCCAGGCTGGTCTTGAACTCCTGACCTCGTGATCTGCCCGCCTCGGCCTCCCAAAGTGCTGAGATTACAGGCATGAGCCACCGCGCCCGGCTGCCTGGCTAATTTTTGTATTTTCAGTAGGGATAGTGTTTCACCATGTTGTCCAGGCCGGTCTCGAACTCCTGACTTCAGGTGATCCGCCTGCCTCAGCCTCCCAAAGTACTGGGATTGCAGGTGTTGAGCCACCGCACCTGGCCATAAGTTTCTATTTATGTGTTTCTTCTGTTCAGCCCCATCTGTCTGACTCTGTTCCCAGGGCTGAGCTTTGTGGCTGGCAAGGCACAAAGTTAGCGCTCAGTAAGCGTTGGCTAACTAGATGTCCAGGGTTGCTCCTTGGTAAAGCTGGGCCAGGGAAAGAGGAGAACTGGTGCGGTTGAATGCCGGCCGCGTATCCATCGCCTGCTCTATGTGGTCTTGGGTGGAGACATGGGTGTATGGCTGCCGGGTGGTTCCAGAGCATCCCTGGAGGCGCTGCAGAGGAGATCGGACGTTGAAGATGTCCTCTGAGGACACAGCCTGCCTAAATTGTGGTATCAGCAGACGCCTAGAATACTTTCTTTGGAAATTAAATCCTCCAACATTTCCTCCCCTTGTTCTTGGGTGGGAAGAGGCCCCTCAGCTGCCCACAGCTTGCGACAGCGGCGCGGGCCAGATTTCAGCTTCCCGCTGCATAGAGGCCCCTCTTCTGTTGCCCCGTGCTGACTCCGACCCCAAGGCTGGGCAGCATCAGCTTGCTCCCCCCACCTGGGCTTGCTGCATGGCTCTGCTGTCACCTGAAGTGCCCCAGCAGTGGGTGGTGTCTCCTTTCACACGTCCTTTCCCAGAACAGCCGGTTCCAGCCTCCCCCAGGGTGTGAAGCATCTCAGCTCTGCCTTCTGGAATCCCTCAGCCTCCTGTCCAGGGCACATCCAGGCTGGAGTTAGTCCCCTTCTCCCTGTGCTGCTATGGGTTTTTTTTGTTTGTTTTGTTTTATTTTTTTGAGACAGGGTCTCACTTCGTTGGAGACACTGCCTTAAGTGCAGTGGCACAATCTCGGCTCACTGCAGCCTCCACTTCCTGGGCTCAGGCGATCCTCATGCCTCAGCCTCCTATGTAACTGGGACTACAGGGGCAAGCCACCATGCCCAGCTAATCTTCTTTCTTTTCTATTTTGTAGACATGAGGTCTTGCTGTGTTGCCCAGGCTGGTCTGAAACTCCTGGGCTCTAGTGATCCTCCTGCCTCAGCCTCCCAAAGTGCTAGAATTAACAAGTGTGAGCCATGGTGCCAGGCCTATGGAGTTTTTCTTGAGGTGGGGAGGGACGTCTATTTCCCTCTCCCTTTCCCCGTTCTGGAGCTTTTTCGCTGCTGTCCTGACCTCTGTCCACTCCTGGTTGGTCATGGGACATTGGTGGCTTAGGAGTGTTGGGGATGCTCCATTACCTTGAGAGTGTGGGCCACCTGTAGATTGACTGGCTGACTTGCAAAAGCTTCCTTGTGATTAAAAAAAAAAAAGGAAAATAACTGTTGGCAAGAATGTAGAGAAATTGGAACCCTTGTGCATTGCTGTAAAATAGAGCAGCTGCTGTGGGAAACGGTTTGACAGTTCCTCAGCCAGTTACACACAAACTTAGCCTATGACCCAGCAGTCCCACTCCCAGGTAAACACCCAGAAGAACTGAAAACAGGTGTCCACACTGATAAACTTCTGAGCATTGCTGTTCACATTAGCCGAAGAGTGGAAACCGCCCAGATGTCCATCAACTGCAGAACGGATAAACACACTGTGGCATGTCTGTACAGTGGAACGTGGTCCAGCCATCAAAAGGAGTGAAGTGAGCCGGCGCGGTGGCTCACGCCTGTGATCCCAGCACTTTGGGAGGCCAAGGCGGGTGAATCACGAGGTCAGGAGATTGAGATCATCCTGGCTAACACGGTGAAACCTGTCGCTACTAAAAATACAAAAAATTAGCTGGGCGTGGTGGCCGGCGCCTGTAGTCCCAGCTACTAGGAAGGCTGAGGCAGGAGAATGGTGTGAACCCAGGAGGCGGATCTTGCAGTGAGCCGAGATCGTGCCACTGTACTCCATCCAGCCTGTGCAACAGAGCAAGACTCTGTCTCAAAAAAAAAAAAAAAAAAGAGTGAAGTGAGCCGGCATGGTGGCTCACCCCTGTAATCCCAGCACTTTGGGAGGCTGAGGCGAGTGGATCCCCTGAGGCTGGGAGTTCAAGACTAGCCTGACCAACATGGTGAAACCCTCTCTCTACAAAAATACAAAAATTAGCCCAGGCATGATGGCAGGTGCTTGTAATCCCAGCTACTCAGGAAGCCGAGGCGGAAGAATCGCTTGAACCTAGGAGGCACAGGTTGGAGTGAGCTGAGATCATGCCATTGCACTCCAGCCTGGGTGACAGAGTGAGATGCCATCTCACAGAAAAAAAAAAAAAAAGAGTGAAGTGCTAGTGTGTGCTGCAACATGAATGAACCTTGGAAACACCATGCTAAGTGAAAGGAACCAGGCACAAAAGGCCGCTTAGTGTATGATTCTGTTTCTGGGAAATGTCCACGGTAGGCAGTCCATAGAAAATACATTGGCATTTGCCAAGGGCTCAGGATAAGGAAGTAGAGAGTGACTGCTTCATAAGTACAGGTTTTCAGCCGGGTGCGGTGGCTCATGCCTGTAATCCCAGCACTTTGGGAGGCCAAGGTGGGTGGATCACTTGAGGTCAGGGGTTCAAGACCAGTCTGGCTAACATGGTGAAACCCTGTCTCTACTAAAAATACAAAAATTAGCCAGGCATAATGGCAGGCGCCTGTAAACTCAGCTACTTGGGAGGCTGAGGTAGAAGGATGGCTTGAACCTGGGAGGCGGAGTTTGCCGTGAGCTGAGATCGTGCCTCTGCACTCCAGCCTGGGTGACAGAGTGAGATTCCACCTCAAAAAAAAATAATTTGCCTGGTGTGGCGTGCACACCTGTAATCCCAGCTGCTTGGGAGGCTGAGGCATAAGAATCGCTTGAACCCAAGAGGTGGAGGTTGCAGTGAGCTGAGATCATGCCACTGCACTCCAGCCTGGGTGACAGAGTGAAACTCCATTTCAGAAAAAAATAAAATAATAATAAGTACTGGTTTTCCTTTTGGTGTGAAGAAAATGTTCTAGAACTGGACAGAGGTGGTGGTTGTGTGACATGCGAGTATACTAAATGCCACCTCCAAATTGTTCACTTTAAAAGGTTCAAATGGTAAATTGTAGATTATGTATATTTTACCACGTTTTTTTAAAAAGGCTCCCTTCCTGTGCAAGAAGGTGAGAGGGTGGGTGTGGGTGTGACCTGGGCAGGTGACTTAGCATGATGCTGGGATCTGTCTGTCACCTGCATCACAGAGAAATGGCTGAGTGTGCACCCCCGTCGGGCTTCCACTGAACTCCAGATACCCAAAGCCACTGGGGAGGAAAGGACTTAACCAGAAGGCCCGTAACAACAGGGAAACTGGATATGACTTACTGTCAGATGAAAAAGGAATGGAGAATTGTGTGTAGGCTGAGATTCCAGCCACTCTGGCCAAATTAGCAGTGGTCTTAGTAAGGAGATGAAAGGAGGCCTGGAAGGGGAAGCAGCAGATGTACGAGGGTGGGGGCAGGGGAGGTGTGACAGCTCCTCCCTGGATGCCTTGTCGTGTTTGTAATGAAACCCCGAGTCAAGTGGGGAGGTGCGGGGTCCGTGGGTTCGGCTATTGGGAAGGCGAACAATGAACAGGTGGCCGCTGGTTTCCACCTCCAGAGGGAAACTGTACAGAACGTGAGCAGGGGCCGCCCGCGAGTGCTGAAAATAGCACCCTCCGCAGGCTGCTGGCGCCCGGGGAGGGGGAGAATTCGGGCTCCTTCAGGATAGAGAGTGGGTGCCGGCAGTGGCTGCCAAGAATTCATTAGCAGCATCTCTGCCTCCTCCAGACAGAGCCGGTTGGAGAGGAGAGCATCTCCGACGCAGAGAAGGTGGCTATGGAGCTCAAGGACCCCAACCGCCCCCGGTTCACCCTGCAGGAGCTGCGGGATGTGCTGCACGAGAGGAACGAGCTCAAGTCCAAGGTGTTCTTATTGCAGGAGGAGCTGGCTTACTACAAGAGGCAAGTGTCCCTGGGGCTGGGCGGCCCAAGCTGGCTCCTTCCTGAGGTTAGCCAGTTTCTGTACAGTTACCTTCTTACCCCCGGAAGATAAGCATTTCATCAGTGTCTTTTTTGGGTACCCTCTCTGGCCTAAAGAACTTACATACAAGCTCACAACCCCTTTCTGAAACTCCTGGGCCCAGGCCAGGCACCGGGGCTCACACCTTTAATTCCAGTATTTTGGGAGGCTGAGGCGGAAAGATGGCTTGAGCCCAGGTATTCGAGACGAGCCTGGGCAACAAAGCGAGACCTCATCTCTTTTTTAAATGAATGAATGAATAAAACCCGGCCCCGGTGTTACTGTCTTTGTGACCCTTTTCACCTCCTACATTATCCTGTTCACTCTCATGCTTGCTTTATTGTTGGTTTCCACATGAGACCACAAGCAACATGAGACCAGAAGTCTTATTTATCTTGTCCATGGCTAAGTTCCCAGTACTTAGAATGGAGCTTGGCACATAGTAGGTGCACAACAAATATCTGTTGAATAGGAAGCTGGAAGGAAGGACCCATGCACCAGAGGTGGTCGCTGCTCCAGTGGGGAAGATCAGAGATGCATAAAAAATATAATACCACACATTTTTATTGAAAGGTTTACTGACTGTACACTGGATGTTCAAAGATGGGAGAGGCGGGGCGCAGTGGCTCACGCCTGTCACCCCAGCACTTTGCGAGGCCAAGGCAGGCGGATCACTTGAACCCAGGAGCTCAAAACCAGCCTGGGCAACGTAGTGGGACCCCCATCTCTACACAAAAATTTTGAAAAATTAGCCAGGTGTGGTGGCTCACCCTGTAGTCCCAGCCACTTGGGAGGCTGAAGCAGGAGGATCATTTCAGCCCAGGGTCAAGGCTGCAGTGAGCTATGTTTGTACCACTGCACTCCAGCCTGGGCAATAGAATGAGAACCTGTCTCAAAAAAAAAAAAAAAAAGATGGGAGAGTGGCAGAGATCTGGTTTGTAGATGGGGTGGAAATTGGAAGGCCTCCTGGAGGAGGCAGCATTTGAACTGGGCCTTCCTGGAGGGATAGGGTAGTATTTAGATATGGGAGATGTTGAGGGGTGACGGGTATATTCTGGGTAGAAGAAACCACAGAGGTGTAGAGACAGGGAAGCCTGTGTAAAGACAGGAAACGGGGAGTGGTTCTATTTGGCTGGACTCTTCAGAATAAACTGGAAATATAGATGCGGGTCCCCTAAAAAGCGTGCACCCTCTCAGACCCTCAGACAGTTTTCTTTTGGAATGTTCCAGTTTTCAAGGAACTTTTGACTTTTTTATCTCATGCCTGTCATCTCCTTCCAGTGAAGAAATGGAAGAGGAAAATCGAATACCCCAACCCCCACCCATTGCCCACCCGAGGACGTCCCCCCAGCCGGAGTCGGGCATCAAGCGACTGTAAGTGATGCGCTGCCGGCTTCTGCGCTCGGCTGACCTGGCGGTTCACGTGTCCTTTGACTTTTCCTCCTTGGCACCTGCTCCCAGGGCCAGGCTTGTCACTAACCACATCCTGCTGAGACGTCTGGCCTGGCCTCCGACTTTTTGAGTTCATCTCCCTTCCCGAATGCTGAGTTCCTCCGGGGGGTCTCTGGGCAGAGAAGTTTGGGGAGTGCGGGAGGTGAGAGGAGAGAGGCTTGGGCCAGTGGCTGATACTCAGGAGCTTGCTTGAGTGTGTTTCGGGGGGTGGGGTGCATCTCTAGGCCTTTGAGGACAGGAAATAAGGGTAGGGAGGTAGAGGGTGGTTTGTGCATTTTAAGCTTGAGACCTCAGCTCTTGAGATGTCGAGTGGCCCTGGGTCCACCCCATCTTTGCAGTTCTCTGATGACTCATCTGTGTAGCCCTCTGTCCATTAAGCATGGGTTACTGCATTATGCATGCAGAGTCAGGCCTTCAGGAGAACCCCCAGAAGAGAGTGACCTAGTCCCTGCCCTCAACTAGACTTTAAGCTACTTCAGTGGTTCTTGGTTCTTGGCATCAACAGATTCCTTTGAGTTTCTGATAAAACCTCCTGAAATTCAAGCCTGTAATCCCAGCACTTTGGGAGGCCGAGACGGGCGGATCACGAGGTCAGGAGATCAAGACCATCCTGGCTAACACGGTGAAACCCCGTCTCTACTAAAAAATACAAAAAACTACCCGGGTGACGAGGCGGGCGCCTGTAGTCCCAGCTACTCGGGAGGCTGAGGCAGGAGAAGGGCGTAAACCCGGGAGGCGGAGCTTGTAGTGAGCTGAGATCCAGCCACTGCACTCCAGCCTGGGCAGCAGAGTGAGACTCTGTCTCAAAAAAAAAAAAAAAAAAAAAAAAAAAAACCTCCTGAAATTTCCCCAGAGAAATCTGTAAAATTTGTTTCAATTTCAGGAGGTTCATGGACCCCCAAGGCTCTTCAGATACAGGGTTAACACCTCTGGTCTCGTTAGACAGTATCTACTAAGAAGCTAACACGCGCTGGGTCCTGTTCCCACAGAATATCTCCCTGAGCCCTCAGCATGGTGTTGTGGGGTGGAGGCATCATCATTCCCATTTTATAGTTAAGGAAATGGAGGCGCCAGCCTAGGGTCATTCAGCTCAGAAGAGGCAGAGCCAGGGCTCAAACCCAGGTAGCCTGGCCCCAGAGCCCACGCTGTGAGCTCTTTGCAAGACAGCCTTGTGCCTGCGGTGTTGGAGCTGCATTCTCTCCCCTGAGAGGGTCTTCTAGGCTCTGGGCCTGCCTTCCAGTTCTATCCAAGGCTTAGTACAGAAGAGGCTTCAGTTCTTTCCTCCAAAACCCAGAAGAAACTTTGTGAAAACAGGGCGTGTGGGTTGGAAAGCCAGATGGATTGTGTAGGGAGAAGAAGCGGAGTGTTACCCATATGCCCCAACCTTTAAAATCCAGTTATGTTTGGAAATTTTTGGTTAGTTCTTGCCCTGTGAGTTGACAATGCAGAACCGTGCGGGTTTGTCACTGCTGGGCCCTCTCCTCTTAGAAATTGGTGCCCTTGGGGCTGGGTGCAGTGGCTCACACCTATAATCTCAGCACTTTGGGAGGCAGAGGTGGGAGGATCACTTGAGTTCAGGAGTTCAAGACCAACCTGGGCAACACGGTGAAACCACCTCTCTACATGCACTTGTGGTCCCAGCTACTCAGGAGACTGAAGTGGGAGGATTGCTTGATCCCAGGAGGTCGAGGCTTCAGTGAGCCAAGATTGTACTACTGCACTCCAACTAGGGTGACAGAGTGAAACCCTGTCACACACACACAAAAAAAGGGTAAGAAAAGAGAGAGTGATAAAAAAAAAAGAAAGAAAATGATGCCTTGCCCTTGGCTGGGCATGGCAGCTCACATCTGTAATCCCAGCACTCTGAGAGGCCAAGGCAGGAGGATCACTTGAGGCCAGGAGTTTGAGACCAACCTGGGCCACATAGTGAGACCCTGTCTCTACAAAAAAATTTTAAATTGGCCCGATATCCCTAGAGAGTACAGGCTGGTACATGACTCCCTTCCAGCTTCATTCAGGCTGCTTAGGAGTTTGGCCCCAGGTCCCTGATGCATTGGGGAGGGAGTGTGGCCCCAGTTCTGGTTAGAGATGAACATTTCCTAGGGAAGAAGCATGGTGCCAGAAAAGCTTCCTCTAGATCCCAACACCATTTAGATCATGGATTCAGTAGTAACCTTCCATTTGCAATTGAAACTCAACTCAAAGTGACCTAAGAAAATGAATTTGGAGGCCAGGCGCGGTGGCTCACGCCTGTAATCCCAGCATTTTGGGAGGCCTAGGTGGGTGGATCACAAAGTCAGGAGTTCAAGACCATCCTGACCAACATGGTGAAACCCCATTTCTACTAAAACTACAAAAATTAGCTGGGCGTGGTTGGGCATGGCGGTCGCATGCCTGTAGTCCCAGCTACTCAGGAGGCTGAGGCAGGAAAATTGCTTGAACCCGGGAGAGGGAGGTTGCAGTGAGCTGAGATTGTGCCATTGCACTCCAGCTTGAGCGACAGAGTGAGACTCCGTCTCAAAAACAGAAAACAAAACAAATTTGGGGCCAGGTTCGGTGGCTCACGCCTGTAATCCCAGCAATTTGGGAGGCCGAGGCGAGTGGATCAACTGAGGTCGGGAGTTCGAGACCAGCCTGACCAATATGGAGAAACCCCATCTCCACTAAAAATAAAAAAATTAGCCAGGCACGGTGGCATGTGCCTGTAATCCCAGCTACTTGGGAGGCTGAGGCAGGAGAATCACTTGAACCTGGGAGACAAGAGGTTGCTGTGAGCCAAGATCGTACCACTGCACTCCAGCTTGGGCAACAAGAGTGAAACTCCGTCTCAAAAAAAAAAAAAGAAAAAAGAAAAAAAGAAGAAAACAAATTTGGCTAAGGAACTAAAAGTTCCAACTTGCCACAGCGTGGGGCTCAGCTGGATCCAGGCCTTGTTTCCTCCACCCCTGACTTGGTTTTCGTCTGTGGGCACCATTCTTGGGTGTCCTTTCCAGCCTAAGAATGGCAGCATGGCAGCCCTTGGCTCAAGTTTCATTTTTCTTTTCTTTTTTTTTTTTTGAGACGGAGTCTCACTCCATTGCTGAGGCTGGAGTGCAGTGGCACAATCTCAGCTCACTGCAGCCTCTGCCTCCCAGGTTCAAGCAGTTCTCTTCTGCCTCAGCCTCCCAAGTAGCTGGGATTGCAGGCATCTGCCTCTACGTCCGGCTAATTTTTGTAATTTTAGTAGAGATGGGGTTTCTGCATGTTGGCCAGGCTGGTCTCTCGAACTCCTGACCTCAGGTGATCCACCCGCCTCAGCCTCCCCGAGTGCTGGGATTACAGGAACGAGCCACCGCACCCAGCCAGGTTTCATTTTCTTCCGTCTGAAACTCCAGTGCAGATTCTCTGTTCCCAAGATTTCCATCAGTCACAGAAATGAGTCCCATTGGCTCCAGCTGGGTCACATGACTGTCCCTAACCCAATCACAGGACAGCATGTTGATTGTCCAGGTCTGTGACTCCTTCTCACCCCTGAGGCTCAGAGCACTTTTCTAGTTCATGTGGCCTGAAAGTAGGGGAAGGGACAGGTCCCCAAGCAAGATCAGAGTGCTAGACAGACACTCCTTGGGAGGAGGTAGCCTCACCTTGGGAGGAGGAAGCCCCTTCAGTCTTGATTCTGTGCAGTACTTAGTGCCAGGAAAAGTTTCTCATCCAGTGCTTGTTAGGAAATGGGACTGGCTTTGCTTAAACTCCGACTCACTCGCCAGCCCCACTCCTATGTGAGAAAGAGCAGAATCTATCTTGTAGGCTTTGATAGCTACAACTTTGAGTTTCAGGCCTGGAGAAACTGCAAGAAGCTTCATGAGCCCAGATAGTCTCTGCATGGGCTGAGGGAGGGGGAGACCAAGAGACTTCTGTTCTGCATCCTTCAGCCATTTGTTCCCAGGTCATTAAGAATTAGCCTTTCAGGTTAGGCCCAGTGGCTCACATCTGTAATCCCAGCACTGTGGGAGGCTGAGGCAGGTGGATCACAAGGTCAGGAGGAGTTTGAGACCAGTGTGACCAACATGGTGAAACCCCCGTCTCTACTAAAAGTACAAAAAAATTAGCCAGGTGTGGTGGCGGGTGCCTGTAATCTCAGCTACTCAGGAGACTGAGGCAGGAAAATTGCTTGAACTCCAGAGGAGGAGGTTGCAGTGCGCCGAGATCACACCACTGCATTCAAGCCTGGACAACAGAGCGAGACCCCATCTCAAAAAAAAAAAAAAAAGACTCAGCCTTTCTAGCACCTTCACTTTCACTTCCAATGTGCAGGATTCAGAGCCTCCAGCACCCACAGTCAGATGTAATTCTAAAAATTCCTTCCAGAGCCAAGTTTTTCTAACTGTAATTTTCTACTCTGGGCCTCTTTCTCTAAACAGACAATTAAGTTGGCTTTGCACATTTTGTATTGGGTGAAATCCAGAGGAAAGTCATCAGAATTAGCCAGCGAATCTTTCCACTAGTTCTTCTGCCCACAACTGAATAGGCTGTGGTGTCTGTCCTTCTTTTCCAGATTGTTCCAGAAAGGACCCTGGGGCCCTGTTTTCAGAACTCTTCCCCACTTAGGTTGGCTTCTGGTTGCTCAGGAAAATGTGGGGCTCTGAGCCTGGCATGGACAGCAGCTGGAATCAGGGAGCCCAAGAGAAAGACAAGAGAGTGAGACCAGAACCTCCCAGCCACAGGGTGCGGGTGACCAGTCCCGTGGCAGCCCCACTTGCTGGGGGATAACTGGGAGAGCAATCTGGCACAAAGGGCTTTTGACCAGTGCAGGCCGGACACTGGTCGCCTTTGTCCACCTCTACTGCTGGCTGGAAGCTATACCAGTGTGGTCTGTGAGCCCAGAGGCTGGGAGGAGCCTGGGCAGGGACAGACTTCCCTGGGCTGGGGCGGGAAATGACAGTTTCTGAGGCGGTTCTGAGCATCCTCCCATCCTTCAGTCCTCCTGCACCCACCTGGTCTGCCGGGTCTCTTCCGCCCTTCGTCCAGGGAGTATCAGCCATGCGGTCGCTCAGGGCGGCTCTTCAGCTCTGCTTCACATTGTTAACTTATTTATCCCACCCCTCCTCCTGCAGCAATTCATAGCAGCCAAGGAGGGTTCAGGGGCCTCGGCAGCTTAGAGCACTTGAACTAAGGTATCTTCCATCCTGTTGGGGACCCAGAGCTGGGATAATTATCCCCATTTCTCAGATGAGGGAACTGAGGCCCAGAGAAGCCCACTGACCTCATTTAGATCAAACTGTTGGGAAGGCTGTCTTCAGATTTGAACGCATGCCTTTTCTGCTCCCACACCACCCCCCACCGTTTTCCCGCTCTCCTCCCCGAGTCCCTGGTGGTGGCCCCTTGTCTGCACAGTGCACCATGAGTCACAGGCGTCAGACTTCACATTTCTAGACTGAACCGGATGAGGGAACCAGAAACTCCTGCTGCCAGTCAAAACAGTGTGCCCCGAAGATGTTCCAAGAATAGTTTGTGATTGAGCAGCTGCTGGCCAGAGAGGCCAGGCTGGCACTGCCCAGGAAGGTCACGAGGGAGTGCTGGAGTGACTTCAGCCTCGTCCCCAGTGAACACCAGGCACCAGTGCCCCCCTTTGTGTGGTCCCTGCCTCTCAGTCATGGTCCCATCAACGCACACAGCTGCCTTTTGCAGGGCAGGGGCCAGGGGCTGATTGGGAGATAAGAAGACAGGTGGAGGTAGAGGGGGCCGGAGAAGCAAGGGATGGGAACTGGCCTCGAGGACCGGAAAGGTTGGCTTTGGAGTGGGTGGCCGCCCAGGTGTCCAAGGGTAGCCATGACAGTGCATTCTATCCCTGTCCTCCCACCCACCACCCCCTCGTTCCAGCCCAGGAATAGCTTCTTCACAGCCGCCCATTACACTGCCTGAAATGCCACTGTTCATTTGGTTTGAGTCTTCCAGAAATATTTGGCGGGGAGTGGGGAGTTAAAACCAGCTACAGGGTATTCAAGACAAACTTCGGGCCAAAACAAGTCAATGTGTTTATGGAAATTGCTGTACCTCTAGAGGAGGCAGCCCCTGGAATAGTAAGGGAAGGGGCTGCCCACTCAGTGAGCCCAGCAAGACACAGACAGGGCCGGGCGCGGTGGCTCATGCCTGTAATCCCAACACTTTGGGAGGCCGAGGTGGGGGGATGACTTGATGCCAGGAGTTCAAGACCAGCCTGGCCAACACAGGGAAACCCCATCTCTACTAAAAATACAAAAATTAGCCCAGCAGGGTGGCGCACACCTGTAGTCCCAGCCACTCGGGAGGCTGAGGCAGGAGAATCACTTGAACCCAGGAGGTGGAGGTTGCAGTGAGCAGAGATTGTGCCACTGCACTCCAGCCTGGGTGACAAAGCGAGACTCTGTCTCAAAAAAAAAAAAAAAAAGACAAGACAAGACAAGACACCAATTCCCAGCTACTCTGTGAAGCACATCAGAGGTGATCCAAACACCTGGAGCATCTCCAAACCTCATTTGAGATAATTATTTTATCTTTATCCAACCAATTTTTTTTTTTTTGAGACGGAGTCTCGCTGTGTCGCCCAGGCTGGAGTGCAGTGGCTGGATCTCAGTTCACAGCAAGCTTCGCCTCCTGGGTTTACGCCATTCTCCTGCCTCAGCCTCCCGAGTAGCTGGGACTACAGGCGCCCGCCACCTCGCCCGGCTAGTTTTTTGTGTTTTTTAGTAGAGACGGGGTTTCACCATGTTAGCCAAGATAGTCTTGATCTCTTGACCTCGTGATCCGCCCGTCTCGGCCTCCCAGAGTGCTGGGATTACAGGCTTGAGCCACCTCGCCCGGCTGGTTTTTTTCTATTTTTTAGTAGAGACGGGGTTTCACCGTGTTAGCCGGGATGGTCTTGATCTCCTGACCTCGTGATCCGCCCGTCTCGGCCTCCCAAAGTGCTGGGATTACAGGCTTGAGCCACCACGCCCGGCCCCAACCAACTTTTTTTAAAAAAGTATAGCTTTTCAAAATAAGCTCTAGTGGCATGGTTGGCGTTTCATCTTCATTTCCTCTGCCCAGCTGAGGAACAGATGAGCATTTATTTACTGTGGGCTTGGACCAGAATATCTGATGATTCTGCAGGCTCTGCCTGAGCCCTTGTCCTGCCTGGCCCCTCTCTGCCTCACGGTCTCTCCTAGTTCTCTCCTGGCGCTTAGGGTCATGGTGCCTGCAGCTCATCGCAGTTCAGGAGGACACTGAAAGGCCCCCTTGCCAGGGCATCACCACCACCTCCCAAGGCGTGTTTTGCCTTCTTCGTTCCCCACACACAGCCCTGCATTTTAGCCCCGGGGAGCCACTCTGTCGTCCCTTGCTGGCTGTCATATACTGCATCAGTTTCTAGAGCTGCTGTAACAAAGTACTGCAGACTCAGGGGCTTCAACGACAGTCAGGTATTGCCTCCCAATTCCGGAGGCCAGAAGGCCGTGATGAAGGCGTCAGCAGGGCCAGCTCCTTCTGCGGACTGTAAGGGAGAATCTGCCCCACACCTCTCTCCATTTCTGGTGGCTGCTGGCGGTCATTGGCAGTCCTCGGCCTGCAGAAGCCTTACCTCAATATCCACTTCCACCTTCCTCACGTGCTATCTCTGTCCAGATATCCCCCTTTTATAAGAATACCAGTCATACTGGATTAGAACCCACCCTACTCCAGGATAACCTCATCTTAATTAGTTACATTTGTAACGACCCTATTTCTTTCTTTCTTTCTTTCTTTTTTTTTTTTTTGAGACAGAGTCTTGCTCTGTGTCGCCCGAGCTGGAGTGCAGTGGCCGGATCTCAGCTCACTGCAACTCCGCCTCCCGGGTTTATTGCCATTCTCCTCCTCAGCTCCCGGAGTAGCTGGGGACTACAGGCGCCCCCACCTCGCCGGCTAGTTTTTTGTTTTTTTAGTAGGAGATTGGGTTTCACCGATGTTAGCCAGGATGGTCTCAATCTCCTGACCTCGTGATCCGCCCATCTCGGGCCTGCCAAAGTGCTGGGCATTTACAGGCTTGAGCCACGGCGCCCGCCTTTTTTTTTTTTTTTTTTTTTTTTTTTTTTTTTTAGGATGGAGTTCTGCTCTTGTTGCCCAGGCTGGAGTGCAATGGTGTGATTTCAGCTCACCACAACTTCCACCTCCCAGGTTCAATTCTTCTGCCTTAGCCTCCTGAGTAGCTGGGATTACAGGCGTGCGCCACCACACCCGGCTAATTTTGTATTTTTAGTAGAGACGAGGTTTCTCCATGTTGATCTGGTTGGTCTTGCACTCCCAACCTCAGGTGATCCGCCCTCCTCAGCCTCCCAAAGTGCTGGGATTACAGGCGTGGGCCACCACGCCCAGCCTCGAAAAATTTTTTTTTAGAAATAGCCAGGTACGGTGGCTCACACCTGTAATCCCAGACTTTGGGAGGCTGAGACTGGCAGATCACCTGAGGTCAGGAGTTCAAGACCAGCTTGGTCAACATGGTAACACCCTGTCTCTACCAAAAATACAAAAATTAGCTGGGCGTGGTGGCAAACGCCTGTAATCCCTAGCCACTTGGGAGGCTAAGGCAGGAGAATTGCTTGAACCCAGGAGGAGGAGGTTGCAGTGAGCTGAGATTGCGCCACCACACTCCAGCCTGGATGAGACAGTGAGAGTCCATCTCATAAAAAAAAAAAGAAAGAAAGAAAATTTAAGTGAATTTAGAGACAGAGGACACAATTCAACCCCCATCTTAGACCCTAATCAAACCCTTCCACTGGTGTCTGTGAAGTGTTTCTTTTTCATGCCTCCCCTGTTTTTATCTTCTCTGTGTCTATCTGTACTTCTCTAACCAGGATCTTTACAGCCATAATGCCTATGGTAGCAGCTGGACTGATAATAGATGACCCCACACTGCAGCCTGTCCGACGACTTGTTTCCCTTGTAGGCACTGTGTGTGTTTTGGGTTTTGTTTGAGCTATGCCCTTGGAATGTCTGCTTCGGCTACTGCTGGGGCTGACCTGTCCCCCCTGGCCACTTAAGCTGCATGGCCATCACCTGTGTGCTCCATTTGAAGTGGATGTTGAGTGTGATTTCAGCTGTGCCATGGCTGTGCTCAGTCTACTCGAGCGAAGACTCAGAATTCTCGGCTCTGTTACCGATCATTCTTTTTGTCTCTTCTGTTTCTGTTCTAAAACCACCTTGCCCATGATCCAGTAAAGAAGGTCCTTTAAGTGACGGGTCAGTAATCAACGCCCACTGCGGTCCCCGAGTGACACTAACCCTGTTTTTTTGATGTTCACCCTGTAGCTTTCTAAACTGCTTTGTTTTCCAAGCCATCTTCAAGTCAGCCATTTGATCTTGTTTTAAAAAGAAAGGCAGAGGAGGGGACCAGTGTTTTGATTCTGTCTGTCGGAAGTGCTAAGTGGCCTTCCTGCTTACCTGAGTCAGGGAGAGGTGAAGCATAATCGTGATGTGTTGCTGCTGTATTTTTGGCCAGCTAATTGCCTGGATTACCCTATGGAAAGAGCTCACAAATAACCCGGTGTGAGAATCATGCCTTCATTCACCAGCACACTTACCTGTCATAGAGAAAAGGCATCTTAGTTGCTAGGGAGAGTTTCATCAGATAAACTTGGCTTGCCGTAGCTTTGCAATGAAAGATCAGTTTATTTCTGGTAGAAAGTGATTGTAGGATCCAGTAACCATAGAAGAGTGAAATCATTTTCACCCAGATGTGATTAAAACTAAACTCTACAGGCTGCAACATTAGCAACCAGCAAACAGAGGCAATCAAAAATAGTTTATCTGAAGCTTTGATTTCACAGTGGCTTTGTTCCTATTCTTGCCTCCCAGGAAACATAACATAGCTATTATATGATATCTCTTACCAAGTTCAGAGCCATCATTCACATAGTGGCGAACGCCTGTAATCCCAGGCGTTGGTGACGGCTGGGCTCAACAGCTTATGCCTGTAATCACAGCACCCACTTTGGGAGGCCGAGGCAGGTGGATCATTTGCAGTCAGGAGTTTGACACCAGCCTGACCAACACGGTGAAACTCATCTCTACTAAAAATACAAAAAAATTAGCTGGGGCGGTGGTGTGCACCTGTAATCCCAGCTGCTTGGGAGGCTGTGGCAGGAGAATCGCTTGAACTCGGGAGGCAATGGTTACGGTGAACTGAGATCAAGCCACTGCATTGCAGCCTGGACGACAAAGCGAGACTCCACATCAAAAAAAAAAAAAAAAAAAAAAGTAGAACTTGATGACAACAGAATGAATCTTAGTAGATCCTGGTAGTATCAAAGGACAGTTTCAGGAAGAGCTTTTGGGAATTCCTCAAGGTAGGCCAATTTCAGGTTCACTGACCAGGGTCCTAGTTCGTTTACATGACCCCAAAGCAGACCTTGTTTTAAATGGATACTTTGGCCGGGCGCAGTGGCTCACGCCTGTAATTCCAGCACTTTGGGAGGCCGAGGCAGGTGGATCACCTGAGGTCAGGAGTTTGAGACCACCCTGGCCAGCATGGCGAAACCCCATCTCTACTAAAAATACAAAAACTTAGCCAGGTGTGGTGGCGGGTGCTTGTAATCCCAGCTACTCAGGAGGCTGAGGCAGGAGAATCGCTTGAACCGGGGTGGCGGAGGTTGCAGTGAGCCGTGATCGCACCATTGCACTCCAGCCTGGGCAAAGAGAGCGAAACCCCATCTCAAAAATAATAAAATAAAATAAATGGACTACCTTGCAAGGTTTTTGCGTGTGACTTTTTTTTCTTTTTTCTTTCTTTCTTTTTTCTACAGTAACAAACTCAAGTATGCTTGTGACTTCTGCCTTCAACTTTCAGGCATCCGAAAGTTCCTGATGGCTCGCTCTGATCAATATGCAACAGTCACAGCTCTTTTAAAAAGACCTATTGGTCTACCTCAGTTAAAGTCTGAGGCCAGACTAACTGTGGCTCTGTAGCTGGTTACAGTGATACAGTCTAAAGGCTTTTACCATTAAATCCATTTTTGAAAGTGCAAATTGATGTTTCCCAAATTTTGTATCAGAGAACCATGCATACCACGTTTTACATATATATACACACACACACACATATATATATATATTTCTTTTTTTTTTTTAGACAGAGTCTCATTCTGTTGCCCAGGCTGGAGTGCAGCGGCATGATCTTGTCTCACTGGAACCTCCGCCTCCCAGATTCAAGCGATTCTCCTGCCTCAGCCTCCCAAGTAGCTGGGATTACAGGCATGAGCACCACGCCTGAATAATTTTTGCATTTTTAGTAGAGACAGGGTGTCACCATGTTGGCCAGGCTGGTCTCAAACTCCTGACCTCAAGTGATCTGCCTGCCTCGACCTCCCAAAGTGCTGGGATTACAGGCGTGAGCCACTGCGCCCAGCCCATAATATATTTTTTATTGTCTCATTTTTTTAAATACCTCCTTTAGCCTCATCCTGAGCAGTAATGTCCATGAACTCTGGGCCACAGTTTCCTGACATTAAACAAATACAGAACTATTGAAATTAGAAATACGCATCTGTTTACAACAGAATCATCGTATATTCCACATGGCTTTCAAGTTTTCTTTCCTCTGCATCATTACAGTAATTAAAGAAACCCATGATTTGTTTCAGTAGCTTTTGATTTCCACTGGTAACGGGATAAATCCTCCGTAGCGGCTAAGGTGGAGGACACCTCACACATCACATCAACATGCATGCCTTGACCATACCGCGTGACCTCCAAGGTACCGTGTCCAAATGACACGCAGAATACCCCGCTGCTTTCTTAGAATAACTTTGACCTGCACCCCCGACTGTGTCTTTCACACCTTGAATTGATTTGCTCTCTTCTGAGTTTGCTGCTGTTTGTCTCCGGCACTGCAAAAAATGTGACGTGCACAGCAAAGGGTCAGTTCTCATTTCTGTGTTTGCTTTCCCTTCCAAAGGTTTAGCTTCTTCTCCCGAGATAAGAAGCGCCTGGCCAACACGCAGAGAAACGTGCACATCCAGGAGTCCTTTGGACAGTGGGCAAACACCCACCGTGATGACGGTTACACAGAGCAAGGACAGGAAGCCCTGCAGCACCTGTGACCTTGGCCCATCTCCACCCTCCAACCTGGACTGCCCGCCACCAGCGCCTGCAGCCGAACCGCAGCCCAGGGTCGTTGCTGCCTCAAGCCTCTCGGTGCAGGCGCACCCGGAAAACGACCCATCAAACAGACTGACTGATTTGAGGATGGACATTGAAAAACTGACGCCAAACTCTAAAGAAATGTTTATTTATACCCAGGGCTATCACTGTTTCTAATAGATGACTCTGATTCCATAGGATATATATTTAATAATCCCACAGACGGAGGCCAGACTTCTGCGTTAACTTCAGTAACACAAGCTTCTTTAAGCCAAATACATCACTTGCCACTATCATTGCTGTTTGACTTGCTTTGTATAAAATGCTATGTGGAGAGGTGTTATTATCACAGGTGACATAGTTCAGCAGGAGGCATGGAAGGGCTAGATCTTCATTAGTTACATTCATGAAATTGTGATGGCAGCATCTTAAACAGAATGTATCCATCAGGCAGACAAGGGGTCTGAAGTCACAGGCTCAGTAGCCCAACTCAGACACAAAGCCACAGACAATATGGATGATGGTCCTCCTACGCAGAAACTGGAGACAACTTTGCAGGCACCCTGGCTGCATTCCTGATAATGCCTAGAGCATGTAGCAATGTTCAAGGCAGGTGCCTTGGAATCTGCTGTGAGTTATGCAGTACTAACCAAACAAAGTTGCTAAGGATGAGATGTTGCAACATTTCTTGTGTGCCTTTTTTTTCCTGACATCTTTTTTTTCCTTTTAGGATTCATTAAGTCATATACTTAGTCCCCTGCAAAGAAGACGACAAACATACCATAGCAGATTGAAAGTGGAGCGTGGGATCCTAGGCAATGCAGGAGGGCAGGTGGGGGAGCTGTAGCAGAACAAGGGTGCTAGGTGGGAAGCTGACTTGGGGACCACACGTCTGACTGACTCACAGGGCTACAGCAGCAGACAGAGAGCCAGATGCTCTGCTGCAACTGGTGAGTTGGAGGCTTGCCCACATAACACTGTCTTTCTCTCCACCTGCCAAGCATCCAGGGCACAGGGCTGGGTGCTCATAGATTGAGCGAGGTAGCACCTCCTACCAGCATTCAGGTTTATCAGGGCCACATTCTAAACATTCTACTGAAGTTGGCTAAGAAACCATCGGTGAGGCCGGGCACAGTGGCTCACGCCTGTAATCCCAGCACTTTGGGAGGCCGAGCTGGGTGGGTCACTTGAGGTCTGGAGTTCAAGACCAGCCTGGCCAAAATGGTGAAACCCCATCTCTACAAAAATACAAAAAACTTAGCCAGGTGTGGTGGCGCACACCTATAATCCCAGCTTACTCAGGAGGCTGAGACAGGAGAATCCCTTGAACCTAGGAGGCAGAGGTTG
>NW_016803605.1:4978266-4984194 GCF_001698545.2 Rhinopithecus bieti
AAAAAAAAAAAAAAAGGCCAGGCGCGGTGGCTCACGCCTGTAATCCCAGCATTTTGGGAGGCTGAGGCAGGCGGATCACAAGGTCAGGAGATCGAGACCATCCTGGCTAACACAGTGAAACCCCGTCTCTACCAAAAATACACACATACACACAAAAAAATTAGCCAGGTGTGGTGGCAGGCACCTGTAGTCCCAGCTACTTGGGAGGCTGAGGCAGAATTGCTTGAACCCGAGAGGCAGAGCTTGCAGTGAGCCGAGATTGCACCACTGCACTCCAGCCTGGGCAACAGAGCGAGACTCCGTCTCAAAAAAAAAAAAAAAAAAAAAAAAAAGACAGTGGCTCTCAACCACGGATGACTGAGCCCCCCAGGGGACATTTGGCAGTCTGGAGACATTTTTGGTTGTCACAACTGAAGGGGGAGAGAGAATACTGTCATCTATGGGTGAACACCAAGGAAGGTGCTAATGAACATCCTACAATGCCCTGGTCTACCATATGGAGGTGATATTTATTAATGTTTATCTAAGCCCCACTGATGGACAGGTAGCTTCCTTCCAATCCTTTACTCTCAAAAAGTGTTGCACACTGTCACACACACAAAGGTCTACAGAATAAACTAGAAGCAGAATTGCTAGGTCAAAGAGTACTTGCTTCTGTCACGTTCATGGAGACTGCCAAAGTGCCTACCATGGAAGCTGTACCATTGTTTTTCTTTCAAAGTCACCACAGCCCATAGACCACTAAGCCCAAATGTACAGTGTCTGAGTGTGCATGTTTTTTGTTTTGAGACAGGGTGGGTCTCACTGTCACCCGGGTTGGAGTGCAGTGGCACAATCTCAGCTCACTGCAACCTCCGCTTCCCGGGCTCAAGCAATTCTCCAGCTTCAGCCTCCCGAGTAGGTGGGACTATGGGCACGCACCACCAACACCAGGCTAATTTTTGTTTTTCATAAAGACAGGTTTTCACCACATTGCCCAGACTGGTCTTGAAGTGCTGAGCTCCAAGCGATACACCTGCCATGGCCTCCCAAAGTGCTGGGATTACAGATGAGCCATCACCGCCCAGCCTGAGTGTGCATGTTTTGTTTTTTCTTTTTCTTTTTTTTTTTTTGAGACAGAGTCTTGCTCTGTCACCAGGCTGGAGTACAGTGGCATGGTCTTGGCTCACTGCAACCTCCGCCTCCCGGGTTCAAGCCATTCTCCTGCCTCAGCCTCCTGAGTAGCTGGGATTACAGGCTCCCGCCACCACGCCCGGCTAAGTTTTGTATTTTTAGTAGACGGGATTTTACCATGTTGGCCAGGCTGGTCTCTAACTCCTGGCCTCAGGTGATCCACCCGCCTCAGCCTCCCAAAGTGCTGGGATTACAGCTGTGAGCCATCATGCCTAGCCGAGTGTGCATGTTTTCAATCTCTTCCTGTTCTGATGCTCAGAGTTGACAACTACACAAAGACTGCAACTGGCTTTGCTTTTTGTCCTGATGGTATCTCACAAGGCTTCCCTAATGCAGGCAGTCTTACCTTCTAGACAACCTACCAACCCTTGTCCACAACACACTTCTGGGGCCCTAATAAGGGAACACTTTGTAAATGAAATGTGAGTGAAATCAGAAAGGTTTCCTGCAAGGTTGTTTTCTGAGACTTGGGAAATAATAAAAATCTGTACCGGAAATTCACGAAGTGCCTATTTTTCTAAAACTGTTCTACCAGCTGACAACAATTTTAAGCCACAGCAGGTTGGTCCAGTTCCTGCGTAATATCACGAGAGATTCAAACTCCTATGTGAAAACCTAGCAATGGTACTAAATCATTTATTTTGCATGAAACATCTTGAATTTTCACAATATGAACTTTCAAAGACAGCCATTTATCAAAATGCTAAATGTCACTTTTTTGAAAATCACCTGAACAGTATGGTACTTGCTCAAAGTCGTCAGAAGTTAAGGTCAGCAGCTCCAGCTCTCAAGCACACCAGAGACTAGATGATCAAGAGAGAAAGGAAAAATCAGTCCATCAGAACTGGCTGTAATTCTTTCATTGATCCTGACCACTCCCTATTCTTCATTTTCATTTCACCACCACTTCTGTCGAACTTTATCTTTTCAAAGGGCTGGAAGGCTGCCATAGATCACAGCCCAGCAACTTTGGTTTTTAATTTTAAATGTCAGCCAGAAAAAGAAGAAAGGCAGTCGGCATTTTAAGTGAGAGTGGAGGTACATTTGTTCAAGAATGCTGACCTGGCTGTGCAGACTGCCTTCTGGTATTAGGGCTCTGGACATTCTCCTTGGATTCACTTTTCTATCCCATTTTTATTTCAATTCAGCAAACCCTTGGGCTATGGATATAAAGATAAAAAGGATCCAATTTATTCTGACCAGTTTAGTGTTCCTCCTCTCAGGAGTCTCAGAGGAGTGTGATTACATCATAACCTCTTTTTGCCACGTACTCAAGATGATCATTTCAAATAGATGGGAGAGAATCAAATTCTCTACTGCCAAATTAAATTTGAATACTAGCTCCTTACAAATGCCCTTCTGGCCGGACACAGTGGCTCATGCCTGTAGTCCTAGCACTTTGGGAGGCTGAGGCAGGTGGATCATTTGAGGTCAAGAGTTGGAGACCAGGCCAGGAGCGGTGGCTCACACCTGTAATCCCAGCACTTTGGGAGGCCGAGGCAGGTGGATCACCTGAGGTCAGGAGTTCGAGAACAGTCTGGCTAACATGGTGAAACCTCGTCTCTACTAAAAATACAAAAATTAGCTGGGCACGGTGGCACGCGCCTGTAATCCCAGCTACTTGGGAGGCTGAGGCAGAAGAATCACTTGAACTGGGAGGCAGAAGTTGCAGTGAGCCAAGATCACGCCATTGCACTCCAGCCTGAAGAACTAGAGTGAAACTGTCTCAAAAAAAAAAAAAAGAGTTGGAGATCAGCCTGACCAACATGGTGAAACCCTGTCTCTACTAAAAATACAAAAATCAGCCAGGCATGGCAGCACATGCCTGTAATCCCAACTACTGGGGAGGCTAAGGCAGGAGGATCACCTGAACCCAGGAAGTGAAGGTTGCAGTGAGCCAAGATCGCGCCACTGCACTCCAGCTCTGGCAACAGAGTGCGACTCTGTCTCAAAAAAAAAAAAAAAAGAAAAGAAAAGAAATTGCCCTTCTGTACAGATGCCAGTAACGACAAAATTGCTTCTTGATCCTGTTAAATAACATGTCCTTAGAACTATGTGAGGAAGATGACAAATTCCTATCAGCTTGAACCAAAGTTCCAGACTGCAAAGAAAACTACTCCACACCCCATGATCATCAGGAAGTTTTATTCAACCATGAGACTCGAGCTGCGTTGAAAGACAATCCCCCTCCACTCATTTCCAGTGTATCTTCACTTTGGGGTCTGCTGTTGGGCCTCTACTTGCCTCTTTCCTTCTTCTCCCTCCCTTTGACCCTGTCATCTCTGAAGTCCCTCTCTCTCTCCCAGTCATTGTCAGGCCACAACCTCGTGGGCTCTCTTTCTTGCCATCTCTTCTCCCGGCCCCTGTCATGGTCTCGATCCCTTGTCCTCGAGTCCCAGTGTCTTTCTCGGGATCGAGATCGCTCCCGCCTTTCCCGTTTTGCCTCTCTATAGAGGTCGTTTTTAACAACTGGCAAGTTAATAGGTTTTCGAAAAGGCCGGTCCCGTCCCCCAAATCTCAGTTGTCCAGACTCCTTTTTTCCCCCCAGACCGCCTCCAAGTCGCCGAGGGATCCACCCTTTGAGAGTCCTTTCCAGCTCGTAGTCCACAAATATCTCATGCTGGTCAATAACCAGGCCGTCAGCATCTCGGTAAGCTTTGATCACAGCACGCTCCTCCTTGTATTCGATGAAGGCGTAGCCCTTTGAAAAGCCTGTGACCAAGTCCCTGACCAGCCGAAGCCGCCGGATGTCACCATAGCGGGAAAAGACTTCCTTTAATTTGTCCTCCTTGGTCTGCAAGTTTAGTCTGGCCACAAACAGGGTGAGGAGGGGATCTCCTATGACACCTTTGTTGGGGACATATCGTGCCAGCATTGCCCTCCAGACTGCACGGTCATGTGGGTCTTCATCGGTGCCATCGATGCTGCCCGCTTTGAGTGGATCATACTCCTTGGCAATGGGCATCCAATCATTCATGTTCTAAGAATAAGAGCAAGCATGGATGGAGCATCTACTCCAAGCCACTCATTCAACCCTTACAACCCCATGAAATGGATACTATCATTCACCCCTTCTTGAAGACAGGAAAGGAAGGGAACACCCACAGAGGCTAAGTCCTCCCCGCTAGTAAGTGGGGGAGACAGCATCAAAGCCAGGCAGTTGTGCTCCAGAGAAGCCCTTACCCACTCCTGCAAATGCCCTCTTGGGAAGCAGAGGGAGGCGTGCTTGGGTTTCATCCATATATGCATCATCTGGCTTAGCCACGGGAGGGCACTTACCAACTATGAATACATTACAATGTGGCAGCGTGGATCAAAACCAGACTTCCCTTTCAGAACCTTAAAAATGATCATAGGAAAACTAGCCCAGGAACTGCTGGTGGAAAATGGCATTTTAAAAACTCTACCACCAAGAATTTCAAACAAATGCCAACATAGAGAATCATATAATAACCCTCCACAAACTCACCTGGCTCAACTAGAACCACCATGCACATGTGGCCAGAATAAGCTGCCCCCAGATAATTCTGAAACAATTTCTAGATATCGCATCATTCATGTGGAAATTTTTTACTACGCGTCGTTAAAAGATACAGACCTTTTAAAAAGTACAAGAGAAAATGGGGATTTGGATGCACCATTTTGCAGTAAACAGACAACAAAACTAAGGCTACAGTGACCAGCAGCGAGTTATTTGGTTCAAAAGGAACACGGGATTTCTTCTCAGCTCCCTGGCTGATAATCCATTTAGCCTGGGAGCATGATAATTTACTGCAATGGTAACTTTTTGCCCAGCAAGCGCACTTCAGTTGTCATGCCTTCTGATACATAATTAATTCGTGTGAATCTTTGCTGCAATAATAAAATGCTTACTAACATTTCAGACCCGGCTAATGCTTATGTGACCAACCTGCAAAGCTGTACAGCCAATGCTGAAATATGTTACTTAAAAACCTTGGCTGGCTGGGCACAGTGGCTCAGGCCTATAATCCCAGCACTTGGGGAGGCTGAGGTGGGTAGATCACCTGAGGTCAGGAGTTCAAGACCAGCCTGACCAACATGGAGAAACCCCATCTCAACTAAAATACAAAATTAGCCGGGCATGGTTGCAGACGCCTGTAATCCCAGCTACTCGGGAGGCTGAGGCAGAAGAATCGCTTGAACCGGGTTGGTGGAGGTTGTGGTGAGCCAAGATTGCGCCGTTGCACTCCAGCCTGGGCAACAAGAGCAAAATTCCATCTCAAAAAAAAAAAAAAAAAAAAAAAACACCCAGGAAAGGGGAAGGGGCCTGTAATCCCAAATTCTCGGGGGGCTGGGGAGGAGAATGTTTTGAACCCAGGAGGCGGAGGTTGCAGTGAGCCGAGATTGCACCACTGCACTCCAACCTGGGCAACAAAGCGAAGCTCTGTCTCCAAAAAAACATAAATAAATAAACCAACCACTAAAAACCAGGTCTTTCCGGCCAGGCACAGTGGCTCACGTCTGTAATTCCAGCACTTTGAGAGGCCGAGGCGGGAGGATTACGAGGTCAGGAGACCGAGACCATCCTGGCTAACAAGGAAAAAACCCGTCTCTACTAAAAATACAAAAAAATTAGCTGGGCATGGTGGTGGGCACCTGTAGTCCCAGCTACTTGGGAGGCTGAGACAGAAGAATGGCGTGAACGCAGGAGGCAGAGCTTGCAGTCAGCCGAGATCGCACCACTGCACTCTAGCCTGGGCAACAGATCGAGACTCCGTCCCAAAAAAAAAAAAA
>NW_016803605.1:4984211-4987775 GCF_001698545.2 Rhinopithecus bieti
GGCTCAGGCCTATAATCCCAGCACTTGGGGAGGCTGAGGTGGGTAGATCACCTGAGGTCAGGAGTTCAAGACCAGCCTGACCAACATGGAGAAACCCCATCTCAACTAAAAATACAAAATTAGCCGGGCATGGTTGCAGACGCCTGTAATCCCAGCTACTCGGGAGGCTGAGGCAGAAGAATCGCTTGAACCGGGTTGGTGGAGGTTGTGGTGAGCCAAGATTGCGCCGTTGCACTCCAGCCTGGGCAACAAGAGCAAAATTCCATCTCAAAAAAAAAAAAAAAAAAAAAAAAAAAAAAAAACCAGGCAAGGTGGCAGGTGCCTGTAATCCCAACTACTCAGGAGGCTGAGGCAGGAGAATGTTTTGAACCCAGGAGGCGGAGGTTGCAGTGAGCCGAGATTGCACCACTGCACTCCAACCTGGGCAACAAAGCGAAGCTCTGTCTCCAAAAAAACATAAATAAATAAACCAACCACTAAAACCAGGTCTTTCCGGCCAGGCACAGTGGCTCACGTCTGTAATTCCAGCACTTTGAGAGGCCGAGGCGGGAGGATTACGAGGTCAGGAGACCGAGACCATCCTGGCTAACAAGGAAAAAACCCGTCTCTACTAAAATACAAAAAAATTAGCTGGGCATGGTGGTGGGCACCTGTAGTCCCAGCTACTTGGGAGGCTGAGACAGAAGAATGGCGTGAACGCAGGAGGCAGAGCTTGCAGTCAGCCGAGATCGCACCACTGCACTCTAGCCTGGGCAACAGATCGAGACTCCGTCCCAAAAAAAAAAAAACAGCTTTTTCCCGGAAGAAGTTCCAAAAGTTAAGAGAAAAAAAACTGGCAGGCACAGTAGCTCACACCTGTAATCCCAGCAATTTGGGAGGCCAAGGAGGGCAGATCACGAGGTCAGGAGTTTGAGACCATTCTGGTCAAGGAGTTTGAGACCAGTCTGGACAACATGGTGAAACCCCGTCTCTACTAAAAATAAAAAAATTAGGCATGGTGACATGCGCCTGCAGTCCCAGCTACTCAGGAGGTTGAGGCAGGAGAATGGCGTGAACCCGGGAGGCAGAGGTTGCAGTGAGCCAAGGTCACATAATCGCACTCCAGACTGGACAACAGAGCAAGAGTCTGTCCCAAAAAAAAAAAAAGAAGAAATAGAAAAAAAAAAAACTTGGCCTGGTGCAGTGGCTCACAACTGTAATCCCAATACTTTAGGAGGGCAAAGTGGGAGGATCACTTGAGCTCAGGAGTTGAAGAGCAGACTGGGCAACATATCAAGACCTCATCTCTACTAAAATTCAAAAATAGCAGCCAGGCATGGTGGTGCACGCCTGTAGTCCCAGCTACTAGGGGAGCTGAGACAGGAGGATGGCTTGAGCCTTGGAACTTGAGGCGGCAGTGAGCCTTGATCATGCCACTGTACTCCAGTGTGGGTAACAGAGTGAGACCCTGTCTCAAAAAAAAACAAAAACAAAAAACCAGGTTTCTGTGAAATATGTACAGTAGTTATTCCCAACAGCATTTTTCCATAATATTTATTAAAATATCTATAACATTTTTCCTCTTACTCAAATTTTCCTCAAGGATCTTTCTGCTTTATTTCTTCCTCAGTTGATGGGTTATATAGGGGAGTGATTACTTACAGGTGCACTGTGAGTTTTTTTTTCCTCAGTAAAAAAGCCAAACACCTACAGAATAAAATCCAAAATCAATGGCACTGCACTCAAGACCTCTGACCCTAGACCAGGCACGGTGGCTCACACCTATAATCCCAGCACTTTAGAAGGCTAAGATGGGAGGATCACTTGAGGTCAGGAGTTCAAGACCAGCCTGGCCAACATGGTGAAACCCCTATCTACTAAAAATACAAAAAATTAGCTGGCATGGTGGTGCACACCTGTAGTCCCAGCTACTTGAGAGGCTGAGGTAGGAGAATCACTTGAACCCAGGAGGCGAAGGTTGCAGTGAGCCGAGATCATGCCACTGCACTCCAGCCTGGGCAACAGAGTGAGACTCCCGTCTCAGAAGAAAAAAAAAATCTCTGACCCTCACTTAGCCTCTCACCATGTCCCATCATAAAACGTATTCTACTTTTTTCCTGATCCCTTCAACAGGAACAAAGCCTGTTTGTAAACTACCCAGGCTTGCTCCTCCTTCCTTGAATGTGCCCTGATTCCCCAGCCCCATGCCTTTCCCAGTACATTTTTTCTTTTTTTTTGGCCTAAACCGTTAGTGCAAACATCTCAGGATGATTTCCTCTCCTGGGAATATCCTCTCCCTGCCTCTCTCTTCCATATCCACTTGCAGGAATTCTCCTGGGCCTGTCAAGTCCAGCTTCAGCTCCCTCCATCATGAAGCAATTGTGTCTCTCCCACAGCTCACTGAACCTTCTAAAGTCCTGATCATGCTTTGCCCAACACACAGTAAACACTCTTCAGGCTGGTGGCTCCAGATCCTAGGATGCTTTCTGATAAATGCTGGGGAACTGAACCAACTCCAATCAAAAATCATAGAACTGGCCCAGCACAGTGGCTCATGCCTGTAATCCCAGCACTTTAGGAGGCCGAGGTGGGTGGATCACCAGACGTCAGGAGTTCGAGACCAGCCTGGTCAACATGGTGAAACTCCATCTCTACAAAAAATACAAAAATTAGCTGGGCAGTAGTGGCATGCACCTGTTATCCCAGCTACTCTGGAGGCTGAGGCATGAGGACTGCTTGAACCCGGGAGACGGAGGTTGTGGTGAACAGGGATGGTGCCACTGCACTCCAGCCTGGCAACAAAGCAAGACTCTCTCTAAAAAAAAAAAAAAAAAAAAAAAAAATCATAGAACTGGCCCAGCGCGGTGGCTCTTGCCCGTAATCCCAGCACCTTGGGAGGCCAAGGCGGGCAGGATCACGAGGTCAGGAGCTCAAGACCAGCCTCAGCAACATAGCGAAACCCCATCTCTACTAAAACTACAAAAATTAGCTGGGTGTGGCGGCGGGTGCCTGTAATCCCAGCTACTTGGGAGGCTGAGGCAGGAGAATCACCTGAAACCCGGAGTCAGAGGTTGCAGCGAGCTGAGATTATGCCACTACACTCCAGCCTGGGCAACACAGCAATACTCCGTCTCAAAAAAAAAATCATAGAACTTTTTTTAGTCCAAATCAGGCAAACCTGATCTTTGAGAAATGAGAAGCAGGATAATGACACTGTTTACTGACCACATGGTAAAAGGAGGGCAATATGTCTGTCATCATCAAGAAGCAACTGTGCAGAGGCTGCCTCTCTGCTGTCAGTAAAAGAATGAAAAACAGATGGAGTGACAGAAGGAGCACAGGATGAGAGGGAGACAATTTCAGTCCTGGTCTGGGCTCTGGCTCTAACTCAATTTGTGTCTTCTCTCATGGCTGGAATTTCTCCATGTGAAAAAAAGAAGAGGCTGGGCGTGGTGGCTCATGCCTGTAATCCCATCACTTTGGGAGGCCAAAACAGGAGGATCCCTTGAGCCCAGGAGTTCAAGACTAACCTGGGCAACATGGGAAACATGGTGAGACCCTGTCTCTATTTAAAAAAAAAAAAAG
>NW_016803605.1:4989104-4993687 GCF_001698545.2 Rhinopithecus bieti
AAAAAAAAAAAAAAAAAAAAAAAAATCATAGAACTGGCCCAGCGCGGTGGCTCTTGCCCGTAATCCCAGCACCTTGGGAGGCCAAGGCGGGCAGGATCACGAGGTCAGGAGCTCAAGACCAGCCTCAGCAACATAGCGAAACCCCATCTCTACTAAAACTACAAAATTAGCTGGGTGTGGCGGCGGGTGCCTGTAATCCCAGCTACTTGGGAGGCTGAGGCAGGAGAATCACCTGAAACCCGGAGTCAGAGGTTGCAGCGAGCTGAGATTATGCCACTACACTCCAGCCTGGGCAACACAGCAATACTCCGTCTCAAAAAAAAAATCATAGAACTTTTTTTAGTCCAAATCAGGCAAACCTGATCTTTGAGAAATGAGAAGCAGGATAATGACACTGTTTACTGACCACATGGTAAAAGGAGGGCAATATGTCTGTCATCATCAAGAAGCAACTGTGCAGAGGCTGCCTCTCTGCTGTCAGTAAAAGAATGAAAACAGATGGAGTGACAGAAGGAGCACAGGATGAGAGGGAGACAATTTCAGTCCTGGTCTGGGCTCTGGCTCTAACTCAATTTGTGTCTTCTCTCATGGCTGGAATTTCTCCATGTGAAAAAAAGAAGAGGCTGGGCGTGGTGGCTCATGCCTGTAATCCCATCACTTTGGGAGGCCAAAACAGGAGGATCCCTTGAGCCCAGGAGTTCAAGACTAACCTGGGCAACATGGGAAACATGGTGAGACCCTGTCTCTATTTAAAAAAAAAAAAAGGCCGGGTGCGGCAGCTCACACCTGTAATCCCAGCACTTGGGGAAGCAGAGGTGGTCAGACTGTCTGAGGTCGGGACTTCGAGACCCGCCTGACCAACATGGAGTAACCCCGTCTCTACTAAAAATACAAAATTAGCCAGGCATGGTGGTGCATGCCTGTAATCCCAGCTATTCGGGAGGGTGAGACAGGAGAATAGCTTGAATTTTTTTTTGAGACAGGGTCTTGCTGTTGCCCAGACTGGAGTACAGTGGCACAGTCATGGCTCACTGCAGCCTCAACCTCCTGGGCTCAAGCAATCTTCCCACTCCAGCCTCGTGAGTACCTGGAATTACTCACTATGCGCCACCATACCCAGCTAACTTTTTTTTTTTTTTTAAGAGATGGGGTCTCACTATATTGCATAAGCTGGTCTTGAACTCCTGGGCTCAAGCTATCCTCCTGCCTCAGCCTCCCAAAGTGCTGGGATTACAGGTGTGAGCCGCCGAACCCAGCCTGTACTAACCTCTGAACTCCTCTCACTTCTCAACAATACCAGGACTAAGGTACTCTATTATTATTGCCTTTTCAGATGTGAAAGGTCAGACACAAAAAGGCAATCTTTGCCCACAATCCTAAAGCTAAGAAGTAGCCCAGTGGAGGAGTTAGAACCATGGGCAGTGTGGACTCCAGAGCTAAAGCTCTCAATCAATTTCCTCTGATGCTTTTCATAAAATATAAGGTTTTGGAGATAAAGATGAGAAAAAGAAAACACACAAACCAGTATTCTGGGTGTCTGAGGCTGAGACCCATCCCTCCTCTCCTGAAGGAAAAGAACCCCTCCCCATTCAACCTTAAAAAGTCACAAGGGGGCTGGGCGCGGTGGCTCACGCCTGTAATCCCAGCACTTTGGGAGGCCGAGGTGGGTGGATCACAAGGGCAGGAGATCCAGACCATCCTGGCAAACACAGTGAAACCCCGTCTCTACTAAAAATACAAAAAAAAATTAGCCGGGTGTGGTGGCCGTTGCCCGTAGTCCCAGCTACTCAGGAGGCTGAGGCAGGAGAATGGCATGAATCTGGGAGGCGGAGCTTGCAGTGAGCTGAGATCGCACTACTGCACTCCAGCCTGGGTGACAGAGCCAGACTCCGTCTCAAAAAAAAAAAAAAAAAAAAAAGTCACAAGGGGCCTGGTGTGATGGCTCACGCCAGTAATCCTAGCACTTTGGGAGGCCAAGATGGGTGGATCATTTGAAGTCAGGAGTCACAAAGATCTACCAAATAAAACTGATACTATTGTGCACAAAGCTCCTGTTCAAAGTTTTAAGACTTCTTCAAATTAACATGGAAGAGAATTACAAAGGGATAAGCATGGATTTTGTTCTCTCTCTCATCTGCATGCTTCTATAGATACTAATAGACGGTTTCACTGTTTCTCATTAATCTTTCTTGGTGCACTTCCTCCCGGGCAACATTAGGTTGAGATTTCCTACAACAGTCTCTTTCGATTTTTACATTCTCTTTTTTACTTTATTTATTTATTTATTTATTTAGAGACCAAGTCTCGCTCTGTCACCCAGGCTGGAGTGCAATGGCCAGTCTCGGCTCACTGCAACTTCTGCCTCCTGGGTTCAAGTGATTTTCCTGCCTCAGCCTCCCAAGTAGCTGGGATGACAGGTGCCCGCCACCACGCCCAGCTAATTTTTGTATTTTTAGTAGAGATAGGATTTCACCACGTTGGCCAGGCTGGTCTCCAACTCCTGACCTCAGATGACCGGCCTGCCTCAGCCTCCCAAAGTGCTGGGATTACAGGTGTGAAGCACCAAGCCCGACCTCACTCTCTCATTTTATTCATACAGGGGATGAGACCAGAAATGAATGGTGGGGGCCAGGTGCGGTGGCTCACGCCTGTAATCCCAACACTTTGGAAGGCTGAGATTGGTGGATCATTTGAGGTCAGTAAATTTTAAGCTTCAGGTTTCTTATTGTGAAATGTAGCTAAATGTCATTTCACTAGGTTTTTGTGAAGATTAGATCATATGGTGTCCACAAAAATGCTTTACAATTATAAATTATTATACAAATTTAGAAAAATTTTGGCCAGGCACGCCGTGGCTCAAGCCTGTAATACCAGCACTTTGAGAGGCCGAGGCTGGAGGATCGCTTGAGCCCAGAAATTCGAGACCAGTCTGGGCAACAAAGTGAGACTCCGTTTCCATCAGTCAATCAATCAATCAATTCTCCGGGCGTGGGGTCGTGCCTATCGTCCCAGATACTTGGAAGGCTGAGGCGGGAGGGCCACTTGACCCGAGATGTTGACGCTGCAGTGAGCCAAGATCGCGCCACCACTCTCCAGCCTGGACGACTCCCTGTCTCTGGGGAAAAACAAAAAAATAAATTAAGCCTCTTCCTGGGTCTTCGGGGTAAGACCCTGCCCCTCCTGGCCAGGCGCGGTGGTTCACGCCTATAATCCCAGCACTTAGGGAGGCCGAGGCGGGCGGATCACGAGGTCAGGAGATCGAGACCATCCTCCCCAACGTGGTAAAACCCCATCTCTACTAAAATACAAAAAAAATAGCCGGGCGTGGTGGTGCACGCTTGTAGTCCCAGCTACTCGGGAGGCTGAGGCAGTGGAATCGCTTGAACCCAGGAAGCGGAGGTTGCAGTGAGCCGAGATCGCGCCACTGCACTCCAGCCTGGGCGGCAGAGCACGACTCTGTCTCAAAAAAAAAAAAAAAAACTTTGCCCCTCCTCTCCTTTTTGTGGAAAGCAAAACTGAAGGCGGGTCCCACAGAGCCCTCCAGGGCATGCGCAGTGGGCCTCGGAGGCAAACACGTGTTTCTGTGGAAAAGCCTATCCTTCCCATGCAGCCTCCAGCTTGGCCGCCGGCCCTGAGGCCGCTCCCCCACCCCTCTCCTTCTGTGGGGGTCGCAGGGAGTAAGGGGCCATCCTTCCAGCCCAGCTCTCGTGCCCACTCCCCGCAACGCAACCCAGAATGTCGTCCCCTTTGCCAGGTTCCAACATGGCGCCCCACACAAGCGCGGGCACAGCGTCTGGGCTACACTCCCTCTTCCTTCTCTCCAGCTTGGGGCCCGCTCCCTCCGAGCCGCTTCCACTCACCTCAGCAAAGCTCGGGCTCCCTTCCCGCGGAGACAGACGAGCGGCTGCAGGTGACGCCAGATTCCCCGCGCCGGCCTGGGCCCGACCTTTACATTGGTAACAGCAGATTCGCCGCCGACGCCCATTTCCTGTTTGTTTTGCCTTTAGAGTTTTACTCGCGTGCGTCGAGGGTGTTATCTCCGAAGACAATAAGCTTTATTTAAAATAAAAAAAAATTTAAGAGAAAAATTGCTAATTCAACAACTAAGTTGAAAGAAAGACTATCGAATATGCAGTTACCTGGGGCATTTTACTTTATTATTTATTTATTTTTATTTATTATTTTTTCTTGAGACGGAGACCCCCTTCTGTCGCCCAGGCTGGAGTGCAGTGGTGCGAACTCGGCTCCCTGCAACTTCCGCCTCCCGGGTTCAAGCGATTTTCCTGCCTCAGCCTCCCGAGTAGCTGGGATTACAGGCGCCCGCCACCATGCCTGGCTATTTTTTGTATTTTTAGTAGAGACGGGGGTTTCGCCATGTTGGCCAAACTGGTCTCGAACTCCTGACCTCAAGTGATCCACCTGCCTCAGCCTCCCAAAGTGCTGGAATTACAAGTGTGAGTCATCGCGCCCGGCCCCTATTTCTTTAAAAAAAAAAAAAAAAAAAAAAAACCAGGGCGGGGTGGCTCACGCCTATAATTCCAGCACTTTGGGAGGCCAAGACGGGCAGATCATGAGGTCAGGAG
>NW_016803605.1:4994075-5012348 GCF_001698545.2 Rhinopithecus bieti
GCCAGGCGCGGTGGCTCACGCCTATAATTCCAGCACTTTGGGAGGCCAAGACGGGCAGATCATGAGGTCAGGAGACCGAGACCATCCTTGCTAAAACGGTGAAACCCCGGCGTGGTGGCTGGCGCCTGTAGTCCCAGTTACTTGGGAGGCTGAGGCAGGAGAATGGTGTGAATCCGGGAGGCGGAGCTTGCAGTGAGCCCAGATCATGCCACTGCACTGCGCCCTGGGTGGCAGAGCGAGACTCCATCTCAAAAAAAAAAAAGCAACATCTATACCTTAAAATTTCATGTTTGAAAATGTATGCTAGCCATTGTTGGTGGAGGCCATCTGCAGTTTCAGCCACTAGGGAGGCTGAGCCATGAGGCTTGAGTCCAGGAGTTCAAGTTCAGCCTGTCAGCCTGGGCAGCAGAGCAAGACCCCTATGTTTGTTTTTTTTTTGTTTGTGTTTTGTTTTGCTTTGTTTTAGTTTCACTCTTGTTGCCCAGACTGGAGTGCAATGGTGTGATCTTGGCTGACTGCAACCTCCACCTCCCAGGTTCAAGCGATTCTCCTGACTCAGCCTCACGAGTCGCTGGGATGACAGGCATGCGCCACCATGCCCGGCTAATTTTGTATTTTTAGTGGAGACGGGGTTTTTCCATGTTGGTCAGGCTGGTCTTGAACTTCCGACCTCAGGTGATCCACCTGCCTCGGCCTCCCAAAGTGCTGGGATTACCGGTGTGAGCCACCACGCCCTGCCAACTCCTATGCTTTTAAACACACAGACACACACACACACACACACACACGAGTTGTATGTACAGTACATGCAATGAAATACTATTTCTCCTTAAAAAGGAATGAAATTCTAATTGCTACAACATCATGGATGAACCTAGTTCATGGATGAGCCATGCTAAGTGAAAGAAACTTAAGGGCGAATACTGTATGATTCCATTTATATGAGGGACCTAGGATAGTCAAATTCATGGTTGGAAAGTACAATGGTGGTTATCGGGGCTGCTGTGGGTGTTAGGAGAATGGTGAGTTATTGTTTAACAGATACAGAGGTTCAATTTGAGATGCAGAAGAAGTTCTGGAAATAGATAGTACAGATGGTTTCATAACAATGTGAATCTACCTAATGTTATTTAATAGTTAAAACAAACCGGCCGGGCGAGGTGGCTAAGTCCTGTAATTGGGAGACCAAGTTGGGAGGATCACGAGGTCAGGAGATCAAGACCAGCCTGGCCAACATAGTGAAACCCCATCTCTACTAAAAATACAAAAATTAGCTGGGTGTGGTGGCAGGCGCCTGTAGTCCCAGCTACTTGGGAGGCTGAAGCAGGAGAATAGCTTGAACCTGCGAGTCAGAGGTTGCAGTGAGCCAAGACTGTGTCACTGCACTCCAGCCTAGGTGACACAGCAAAAATCTATCTCAAAAAAAAAAAAAAAAAGTGCCAGGCACAGTGTCTTACGCCTATAATCTCAGCACTTTGGGAGGCCAAGGAAGGCAGAGGCCTGAGGCCAGGAGTTCAAGACCAGCCATGCCAACATGGTGAAGCCCCGTCTCTACTAAAAATACAAAAATTAGCCAGGGGTTGTGGCGCACACCCTTAATCCTAGCTACTCGGGAGGCTGAGGCACAAGAATCCCTTGAACCTGGGAGGCAGAGGTTGCAGTCAGCCAAGATCAGGCCACCGCACTCCAGCCTGGGCAACAGAGTGAGACTATGACTCAAAAAAAAAAAAAAATAGTGAAAACGAAGCCGAGTGCCATGGCTCACGCCTGTAATCCTAACACTTTGGGAGGCTCAGGTGGGTGGATCACTTGAGCCCGGGAGTTCGAGGCTGCAATGAGCTAAAAGCATACCACTTTACTCCAGCCCGACAGAGGGAGACCCGGTATTGGAGAAAAAAAAAAGGCTGGGCGTGGTGGCCCAAGCCTGTAATCCCAGCACTTTAGGAGGCCGAGGTGGCCAAAGTCAGGAGTTCAAGACTAGCCTCACCAACTTGGTGAAACCCTGTCTCTACTAAAAATACAAAAATTAGCCAGGTGTGGTGGTGTGTGCCTGTAATCCCAGCTCCTCAGGAGGCTGAGGCAGGAGAATCACTTGAACCCAGGAGGCGTTGCAGTGAGCCGAGATCGCACCACTGCCCTCCAGCCTGGGCGACAGAGCAAACTCCGTCTCAAAAAATAAATAAATAAATGAAAATGAAGTCAAAAAGGTAAATTTCATGTTACATATACATTAAAATGTCTGTGTACCCTGGTAGCAATGAGCATAACCTAGCTCCAAGATCTTGGTTTCTGGTATCATTCTCCAATGAAAGTAACCAGTGCTCCTTGGAGAAATAGCTGACTCTAGAACTGGGATAAAAAATACACAAGAAGGCCAGGTGCAGTGGCTCACGCCTATAATCCCAGCACTTTGGGAGGCTGAGGCGGGTGGATCACTGGAGCTCAGGAGTTCAAGACCAGCCTGGGCAACATGATGAAACCCCATCTCTACAAAAAGTACAAAATTAGCCAGGCCTGTTGGTGCACGCCTGTACTCCCAGCATCTCAGGAGGCTAAGGTGGGAGGATCGCTTGAGCCGAGGAGCTTGAGGCTGCAGTGAGCAAAGAGAGTACCATTGCACTCCACCTGGAGTGAGACCCTGTCTCAAAAAAATAAAAAATAAAAAATTCGCCCAATCATGGTAGCTCACACCTGTAATCCCAGCACTTTGGGAGGCCGACGTGGGTGGATCACGAGGTCAGGAGATTGAGACCATCCTGGCTAACATGGTGGAACCCCATCTCTACTAAAAATACAAAAAATTAGCCGGGCATGGTGGCGGGCGCCTGTAGTCCCAGCTACTTGGGAGGCTGAGGCAGGAGAATGGCGTGAACCTGGGAGGCGCAGCTTGCAGTGAGCTGAGATTGTGCCACTGCACTCCAGCCTGGGAGACAGAGCGAGACTCCGTCTCAAAAAAAAACAAAAAAAACAAAACTTAACTGGGCATGGTGGCAGTCACCTGTAATCCCAGCTACTCACGAGGCTGAGGCAGGAGAATCGCTTGAACCTGGGAGGTAGAGGTTGCAGTGAGCAGAGTTTGCTCCACTGCACTCCAGCCTGGGCAACAGAGTGAGACTGTGTCTCAAAATATAATAATAATAAAATAAATATCAGACCAGGCACAGTGGCTCACACCTGTAATCCCTGCACTTTGGGAGGCCAAGGCGTGTGGATCACGTGAGGTCAGGAGTTCAAGACCAGCCTGGCCAACATGATGAAACCCTGTCTCTACTAAAAATACAAAAACTTAGCCGGGCGTGGTGGAGGCGCCTGTAATCCCAGCTACTCAGGAGGCTGAAGCAGGAGAATCGCTTGAACCCAGAAGGTGGAGGTTGCAGTGAGCTAAGATCACGCCATTGCACTCCAGCCTGGGTAACAAGCGTGAAACTCCGTCTCTAAATAAATAAATAAATGTCCACCAGTCCCTACTGATATAAATAAGTGATTGAATAAATAAAGTGGGGAGAAGAGGCAAATCTCCCACGCAGAACTGCAAATAACTTATGGATATAACTCCACTCCCCAGAAAGTAGAGCATGCCTAGGCAACATAGTAAGAACCCATTTCTACAAAAAAAAAAAAAAAAATTAGACCAGGCACGGTGGCTCACGCCAAAGCAGGAGGATCACTTGAGTGCGGGCATTCGAGACCAGCCTGGGAAACTTAGCAAGATCCCGTGTCTACAAAAAACTTAAAATTTTAAATAAATAAATACAAGCTTAGTTTCTCAGTTGTACCAGCCTCATTTCCAGCACTTAATAGCCTCATGTGGCTAGTGGCTACTATATATATATTTTGGAGACAGTCTCACTCACCCAGGCTGGAGTACAGTGACACGATCTTGGCTCACTACAACCTCTGCCTCCCATGTTCAAGCAATTCTCCTGCCTCAGCCTCTCACACTCAGCTAATTTTTGTATTTTTAGCAGAGACTGGGTTTCACCATGTTGGCCACACTGGTCTCAAACTCCTGACCTCAGGTGATCCACCCACCTCAGCCTCCCAAAGTGCTGGTATTACAGGCATGAGCCACCGTGCCCAGCTATCCTTTTTTTTGAGACAAGCTCTTTCTCTGTTATCCAGGCTGGAGTTCAGTGGCACAATCATGGCTCACTGCAGCCTCAACCTCCCAGACTCAAGTGACCCTCTTGCCTCAGTCTCCCAAGTAGCTGGGACTATAGGCTCATGCCACCACACCCAGTTAATTTTTTTTAGTAGAGGGAAGGTCTCACTATGTTGCCTAGCTGGTCCTCCAACTTCTGAGCTTAAGCCATTGTCCTACCTAGGTTCCCAAAGTGCTGGATTACAGGCATAAACCGCCTTTTTTTTTTTTTTTTTTTTTTGAGACACGGTCTTGCTCAGTCACCCAAGCTGGAGTACAGCAGCATAGTGGCCAGATCTTAGCTCACTGTGACCTCTCACTCAACTATAGGCATGTGCCACCATACCTAGCTAATATTTGTCTTTTTTTTTTTTTGAGACGGAGTCTCCTTCTGTCACCCAGGCTGGAGTACAGTGGCGCAATCTGGGCTCACTACAAGCTCCGCCTCCTGGGTTCATGCCATTCTCCTGCCTCAGCCTTCCGAGTAGCTGGGACTACAGACGCCCGCCACCACACCCAGCTAATTTTTCGCATTTTTAGTAGAGACGGGGTTTCACCATGTTAGCCAGGATGGTCTCGATCTCCTGACCTCGTGATCCGCCTGCCTCGGCCTCCCAAAGTCCTGGGATTACAGGCGTGAGCCACTGCGCCCGGCCTAATATTTGTCATTTTTGTAGAGATTGCATCTCACTATGTTGCCGAAGCTGGTCTTGAACTCCTGGCCTCAAGCAATTCTCTCGTCACAACATTGCCAAATGATGTATTGTAATAATCACAGGCCTGAACCACTGCAGGCCCTTGTAGTGGACAGTGCAGGTACAGAACATTTCATCATTGTAGTAAGTCCTGTCAGATGGCATGGTGTAGGACGGTGCTGTTCCATAGAAATCAAGTGTGAGCTTGGTCAGGCGTGGTGGCTCACGCCTGTAATCCCAGCACTTTGGGAGGCTAAGGCGGGCGGACCACATGAGGTCCGGAGTTTGAGACCAGCCTAGCCAACATGGAGAAACCCCGTCCCTACTAAAAATACAAAATTAGCCGGGCGTGGTGGCAAATGCCTGTAATCCCAGCTACTCAGGAGGCCGAGGCAGGAGAATCACTTGAACCCAGGAGGCAGATGTTGTGGTGAGTGGAGACTGTGCCATTGCACTCCAGCCTAGGCAACAAGAGCGAAACTCCGTCTCAAAAAAAAAAAAGAAAAGAAAAAGAAAAGAAATCAAGTGTGAGCCACATGTGGCATTGTATTTTCTAGTAGCCACATTGAAAAGGTAAAAAGAAACAAAGAAGCTAATTTCAACAAGTATTTTATTTATCCCAAAATATCCAAAGCATTGTTTCAACACGGCAGTCAGTAGAGCCATTATTAGTGAGATCTTTTTTTTTCTCTTTCTGGTGCTGTCTTAGAAATCCAGTACACGCACTTTGGGAGGCTGAGGTGGGATGATCACTTGAGTCCAGGAGTTCAAGACCAGCCTGGGCAACATGGTGAAACTCCCATTTCTATAAAAAATACAAAAAGGCCGGGCGCGGTGGCTCAAGCCTGTAATCCCAGCACTTTGGGAGGCCGAGACGGGCGGATCACGAGGTCAGGAGATCGAGACCATCCTGGCTAACACGGTGAACCCCGGTCTCTACTAAAATACAAAAAAACTAGACGGGCGAGGCGCGCGGGCGCCTGTAGTCCCGCTACTCCGTGAGGCTGAGGCAGGAGGGAGAATGGCATAAACCCGGGGGAGGCGGGCTGCAGTGAGTGAGATCCGGCCACCTGCACTCCAGCACCGGGCCGAGAGAGCAAGAACTCATCTCAAAAAAAAAAAGAAAAATAGCAAAATAATGGCCCGGCGCGGTGGCTCACGCTGTAATCCCAGCACTTGAGAGGCCAAGCGTGGGCGGATCACGAGGTCAGGAGAATCGAGACCATCCTGGCTACACCTGTGAAACCCCCGGTCTTACTAAAATACAAAAAATAGCCGGGCGTGGGTGACGCGGTGCCGTAGTCCCAGGCTACTTGGGAGCTGAGGCAGGAGAATGATGTGAACTCATGAGAGGAGCTTGCAAGTGAGCCAAGATCATTGCCACTGCACTCCAGCCTGGCGACAGGTGAGACTCCATCTCAAAAAAAAAACAAAAAAAATTATATATAATATATATAGTATATATATATATATATATATTATATATAATAAAACTACGGTGTGGTGCCATTGGTCACAGTAGTTCCCAAGCTACTCCAGGTAGAGTTGACGCCAAGAAGAATTATTGAGCCGAGGTTGAGTGAGATTATAGTGAGCTGGTTGTATTCACTATCACCCCAGCCTTGGTGTCTGCATAACAACAACAAAAAGAAATGCAAGTTTTTTTTTTCTTTTCTTTTTCTTTTTTTTTTTTTTTGAGACAGAGTGTCGTTCTGTCATCCAGGCTAGAGTGCAGTGGCGCGATCTCAGCTCACTACAACCTCAGCCTCCCGAGTTCAAGCGGTTCTCCTGCCTCAGCCTCCCAACTAGCTGGGATTACAGGCACACCCGGCTAATTTTTGTATTTTTAGTAGAGACAGGATTTTGCCATGTTGGCCGGGCTGGTCTTGAACTCCTGACCACAGGTAATCTGCCCACCTTGGCTTCCCAAAGTGCTGGGATTACAAGCATGAGCCACCACACCCAGACGAAAGTCAAGATTTTTTTTTTTTTTTTTTTTGAGACAAAGTCTTGTTCTGTCCCTCAGGCTAGAGTGTAGTGGCGCCATCTCAGCTCACTGCAACTTCTGCCTCCGGGTTCAAGCAATTCCCCTGCCTTAGCCTTCTGAGTAGCTGGGATTACAGGTGCCCGCCACCATGCCTGGCTAATTTTTTGTATTTTTAGTAGAGACGGAGTTTCACCATCTTGGTGAGGCTGGTCTCACCATCTTGGTGAGCTCCTGACCTTATGATCCACCCGCCTTGGCCTCCAAAGTGCTCGGACTGAAGGCATGAGCCACCACACCCAGATGAAATTCAAGATGTATTTTTATACTTACAGCTCATCTCAATTAGGACTCACTACATTTCAAGTGCTTGGCAGTGACATGCTGGTGGCTACTGTAATAGGTCTAGAAGGTTACATCAAACTGTTAACAGTAGTTGCTTGGGGATCATGGTGGCATTGTGGAGGAAGACCTCTTGTAGCAGGAAGAGCCACAGACAAAACTCCTCAGACACCGGATTAAAGAAGGAAGAGGTTTTTTATTCGGCTGGGAGCCTCAGCAGACTCACGTCTTAAAAGCCAAGCTCCCCGAAAAAGAAATCCTTGGCCTTTTAAAGTCTTACAATTTTAAGGGGTCAACGTGAAAGGGTAGTGATAAATCAAGCAAGCGTGGGAAACGTGACTGGGCCTACATGCATCACCTAACAGAACAAAAAGTTTTACAATGCTTTTTTTCATACGGTGTCTGGAATTTACAGGTAACACAAGTAGTTTAGGTCAGGGGTTGATGTTATTATTATTACTTTTTTTTAACTCCTAGGGCCGGGTGGTAGTGCCAAGGTTATCTGGCTATTTATCTTACTTTTGTTTCTTTCTCTCTTTCCTCCTGTCTTGTGAACTAGGCAAGGTGGGGAGAGGAGGGCAACAGGAGCAGTAGTGGTCTCATTCCTTACTCTCACTTCTAATTATACTACTTAGTAACATTTCACACTTTTTACAATAAGCATGTATTCATGTTTTTTCTTCTTTTCTTTCTTTTTTTTTTCTCTTGAAACTGAGTCTCCCTCTGTTGCCCAAGCTGGAATGCAGTGGTATAATCATGGCTCACTATAGCCTCAACCTCCTAGGCTCAAGTGACCCTCCCACTTCAACCTCTCCAGCAGCTGGGACGGTAGGCACGTGCCACCACATCTGACTAATATTTGCATTTTTTGTAGACACAGTGTCTCACTATATTGCCCAGGCTAAACTCAAACCCCTGGACTCAAGTGATCCTCCCACCTCCTTTAGGCCTCCTAAAGTGCTGGGATTACAGGTGTGAGGCATGGACCCCAATTTGTCTCTTGTGTTACTTGGGTCCTCCAGTACGCAGAGAGTCAGGCCCAGTTAGTAATGTAAGGGTCAGGGCTACATAGGGCTAGGGTGAGTGGAGGCTTATGGCCTGTGACTCACAAAAAGAGTGACGAAGCAGGCTTGGGCAGGGAAAGCCCTGGACTCTGACGCCGTCTGACATCTGAGAATGGAAACGGGAGAAAGCAGTCAGGAAACAAGGACCTCAGACTACAGCACAGGCTTGACAAACCCAAGGGGTTACTCCAGGGTAAAGATCGCCGATAGAGTTGTCCCTTGTTGGGCAGAAATGGCCCGGCTGGGTTTAGTCATGGACAGAGGGCTGCCTGTGAAAATGGTGTTCCCAGCAGGATGGAAGGTGCTGCAACTGCAGGAGGCAACTGTACTCCTTGCACTCACTCGCAAGCTCTTTTTAAATATTTTAAAAAATATTTATGTATTTATTTCTTTTTATTTTATTTTATTTTTCAATTTGGAGTCTCGTTCTGTCACCCAGGCTGGAGTGTAGTGGCGCAATGTCAGTTTACTGCAATCTCCGCCTCCCAGGTTCAAGTGATTCTCCTGCTTCATCCTCCTGAGTAGCTGGGACTACAGGTGTCTGCCACCATGCCTGGCTAATTCTTTTGTATTTGTAGTAGAGAGGGGGTTTTGCCATGTTTCCCAGGCTGGTCTCGAACTCCTGACCTCAGGTGATCCTCCTGCCTTGGCCTACCAAAGTGCTGGGATTACAGGCGTGAGCTACCACGCCCAGCCATATTTTTTTAACTATGGTAAGAAAAACACATAACATAAAATGTATAATCTTAATCATTTCTGAGTGTACAGTTCAGTAGTGTTAAGTATATTTACATTATTATGCAACCCATCTCCAGAACTCTTTCATCTTGCAAAGCTGAAACTCTCTCCCCGTTAAACAACTCCCTTTTCCCCCACCCTAGCCCCTGGCACCCAACATTCTACCTTCTGTCTCTATGACAAATACGACATGATTCCATGTATGACTTCCTATATGCGTATGACTTCCCGTACACAGAATCATGTAGTATTTGTCTTTTTGTGACTGGCTTCTTTTTGTGACTGGCTTCAGCATTTCCTTCCTTTTTAAGCTGAATCACATCCACTGTATAGACAGACCACATTCTCCATTGATCCACTGATAAACACTTGGGTTACGGCTGGGCGCCGTGGCTCAAGCCTGTAATCCCAGCACTTTGGGAGGCCGAGACGGGCGGATCACGAGGTCAGGAGATCGAGACCATCCTGGCTAACACGGTGAAACCCCGTCTCTACTAAAAAATACAAAAAACTAGCCGGGCGACGTGGCGGGCGCCTGTAGTCCCAGCTACTGGGGAGGCTGAGGCAGGAGAATGGCGTAAACCCAGGAGGCGGAGCTTGCAGTGAGCTGAGATCCGGCCACTGCACTCCAGCCTGGGCGGCAGAGCGAGACTCCGTCTCAAAAAAAAAAAAAAAAACACTTGGGTTACTTCCACCCCTTGGCTATTGTGAGTAGTGCTGTTATGAACATGGGTGCCCAAATATCTCTTTAAGATCCTGTTTTCAGTTCTTCTGGGTACACACCCAGAAGGGGAATTTCTGGATCACATGGAATTCTACATTTATTTATTTGTTTGTTTGTTTATTTAGAGATGGAGTCTTGCTCTGTCATCTAAGCTGGAGTGCAGTGGTGCCATCTCAGCTCACTGCAACCTCTGCCTGCTGGGTTCAAGCAATTCTCCTCCCTCAGTCTCCCAAGTAGCTGGTGTGGGCACACACCACCACACCCGGCTAATTTTTGTATTTTTAGGAGAGATGGGGTTTCACCATTTTGGCCAGGCTGTTGTCGAACTCCCGACCTCAGGTGACCCACCTGCCTCAGCCTCCCACAGTGCTGGGATTACAGACGTGAGCCACCACGCCCGGCCCCTGTTAGTCTCTTGAAAGGCAATCAGATAGGTGCATCTCCAGGACTGCTAAGTCTATATAGCTAAACATTTATTATAAAACATTTTACAAACCAAGCAGGAGATCTGGAGGGCACTAGGGAAGGCAGATATTTCTACAGAAGTTTCACACTAATAGAATCTCAAAGGAACATTTAGCGTTCAGTGCCTGGCCCTGGGCCAAGCTAATTTCATTCCCTTAACTGCTCTGTAAGGAGGGGATTGTTGCATTCCAGTGGTGCAGCAAGGGCCGACTTGGAGGGGAGAGCGGAGAACTTCAGTTATAATGCCCTCCCACCCACCACGCTGAATAAACAAATCACAATTGTTTTTTTTTTTTTTACTGTTGCCTTATGCAAACACAGACTCAAAACAGTGCCCTGGGCACCACCCTTCCTGCAGCTAGATTCCTTCCCCTAAACTGCTCCAGATAAAATCATTGACTGAGCATCCCAGGCATTTAAACTAGGCTGGGAAATCTCCAAAATCCTTGTTGTTTCCACGTATGATTTAAGAATAACAAGACCTGAAAATAACAGAGCGAACAGGAAGGAAGCCATCCTGAGTGTACCACTTGGGAAATAAATAAATGGCACTACTATATGCAAAAGACCTTAAGACTGATTCTGCTTGGTGCCGGGCGCGGTGGCTCACATCTGTAATCCCAGCACTTTGGGAGGCCGAGGCGGGTGGATCACCTGAGGTCGGGAGTTCGAGACCAGCCTGATCAACATGGAGAAACCCCATCTCTACTAAAAGTACAAAATTAGCCGGGCTTGGTGACGCATGCCTGTAATCCCACCTACTCAGGAGGCTGAGGCAGGAGAATCGCTTGAACCTGGCAGGCTGAAGTTGGAGTGAGCAGCAATCGTACCATTGCACTCCAGCCTGGGCGACAGAGCAAGACTCCGTCTCAAAAAGAAATAAATAAAAATAAAAAATCAAGAAAGGACAGTGTCCGGCACATAGTAAGTTGTCAATAAATGTTAGCTATTATTATTGCAAACTACATCTATTGCCAAAATAAAGCTCTTTAAAATTCCAAATGATACATCATTACATAAAGTTTTAAAAGAATTTCCAGAACACACTTCCCCTGAGATTTAAGACAGGTATGCCGCAGTATGTGACGGAACTCCCCTCGTCCCTTCCCTGCCCCACCTTTGAGCGGAAAACCAAAGAGGGACTAAAAAGGCAACAAGACAGAAGTTCATGCCGTATTTTGGTTAAACAAAGGAAAAGTGAAATGGAAAAAAAAAAAAAAGCAGATGGGTGGGTCATGCAATACAAATGGAACAGTAAATGTTTTCGGGGCAAATGTCCACAAATAGGACGTTTCCAATGGCAAGTAGCTGGTGGTTGTGTTTGGTACACCAAGCAGAATAAGTCTTTTCTTTTTTTTCTTTTCTTTTCTTTTTTTTTTTTTTTTTGAGACAGAGTTTTGCTGTTGTTGCCAGGCTGCAGTGCAGTGGTACGATCTCGGCTCACTGCAACCTCTGCCTCCTGGGTTCAAGCGATTCTCCTGCCTCAGCCTCCTGAGTAGCTGGGACTTCAGGCACCTGCCACCATGACCAGCCAATTTTTTTGTATTTTTAGTAGAGACGGGGTTCACCGTGTTAGCCAAGATGGTCTTGATCTCCTGGCCTCGTGATCTGCCCACCTCAACCTCCCGAAGTGCTGGGATTATGGATGTGAGCCACCGCACCTGACCAAATTTTTGTATTTTTAGTAGAGATGGGGTTTTGCCATGTTGGCCAGGCTGGTCTGGAACTTTTGACCTCAAGTGATCCATCTGCCTCAGCCTCCCAAAGTGCTGGGATTACAGATGTGAGCCACAACGCCCAGCCCCTTCTTTTTTTATATATATAAAATATATATATTTATTAAAATAGAAACAGGGACTCACTATGTTGCCCAGGCTGGTCTTGAACTCCTGGGTTCAAGCAGTCCTCCTGCCTTGGCCTCTGAAAGTTCTGGGATTATAAGATGTGAGCCACTGCACCTGCACCTGGCCCAGACACTGTTCTAAATGCTTACTTCGGCCGGGCGCGGTGGCTCAAGCCTGTAATCCCAGCACTTTGGGAGGCCGAGACGGGCGGATCACGAGGTCAGGAGATCGAGACCATCCTGGCTAACACGGTGAAACCTCGTCTCTACTAAAAAATACAAAAAACTAGCCGGGCGAGGTGGCGGGCGCCTGTAGCCCCAGCTACTCGGGAGGCTGAGGCAGGAGAATGGCTTAAACCTGGGAGGCGGAGCTTGCAGTGAGCTGAGATCCGGCCACTGCACTCCAGCCTGGGCAACAGAGCAAGACTCTGTCTCAAAATAAATAAATAAATAAATAAATAAATAAATAAATAAATGCTTACTTCACAACAATCTCAGGAAGTACAGACTGGGGGCAGTGGCCCATGCCTGTAATCACAGCACTTTGGGAGGCCAAGGCAAGCGAATCTCCTGAAGTCAGGAGTTCGAGACCAGCCTGGCCAACACTGTGAAACCCTCGTCTCTACTAAAAATACCAAAATTTGCCGGGCGTGGTGGCATGCACATGTAATCCCAGCTACTCAGGAGGCTGAGGCAGGAGAATCGCTTGAATTTCGGAGGTGGAGGTTGCAGTGAGCCGAGATCGTGCCACTGCTCTCCAGCCAGGGTGACAGAGGGAGACCCTGTCTCAAAAAACAAACAAACAAACAAAAAAACAAACAAAAAAACACTAAGAAGTATGTTCTATTCTTATCCTAATCTTATAGTTGGGAGACTTGAGCTCTGGAGCAGGAGATTAATTTGCTTGCAAGAAGGAGAATTAAGATTTATGCTCTGGCTCTAGAAGCCAGACTCTTTTCTTTCTTTTTTTAAAATTTGAGACAGGGATTTTGGCTTTTGTTGCCATTGCTTTTGGTGTTTTAGCCATGAAGTCCTTGCCCATGCCTATGTCCTCAATGGTATTACCTAGAAACAACAGGTGCTGGAGAGGATGTGGAGACACAGGAACACTTTTACACTGTTGGTGGGACTACAAACCAGTTCAGCCATTGTGGAAAACAGTGTGGCGACTCCTCAAGGATCTAGAACTAGAAATACCATTTGACCCAGTCATCCCATTACTGGTATATATCCAAAGGATTATAAATCATGCTGCTATAAAGACATGCCCACGTATGTTTATTGTGGCACTATTCACAATAGCAAAGACTTGGAATCAACCCAATGTCCATCAATGACAGACTAGATTAAGAAAATGTGGCACATATACACCATGGAATACTAGGCAGCCATAAAAAAGGATGAGTTCGTGTCCTTTGTAGGGACATGGATGCAGCTGGAAACCATCATTCTCAGCAAACTATCGCAAGAACAGAAAACCAAACACCGCATGTTCTCACTCATAGGTGGGAATTGAACAATGAGAACACTTGGACACAGGGTGGGGAACATCACACACCGGGTCCTGTTGTGGGGTGCGGGGAGGGGGAGGGATAGCATTAGGAGATATAATTAATGTAAATGACGAGTTAATGGGTGCAGCACACCAACATGGCACAGGTATACATATGTAACAAACCTGCACGTTGTGCACATGTACCCTAGAACTTAAAGTATAATTTTAAAAATTTAAAAATAATAATAAAAAAATTTGAGGCAGGGTCTCGCTCTGTCACCCAGGCTGGAGTGCAGTGGCTCGATCTTGGCTCACTGAAGCCTTGACCTCCTGGGCTCCAGTGATCCAAGTGATCCTCCCACCTCAGCCTCCCAAGTAGCTGGGACCACAGCCACATGCCACCATGCCTGGCTAATTTTTTGTATTTTTTGTAGAGACGGTTTTTTGCCATGTTGCCAAGGCTGGTCTCGAACTACTATGCTCAAGTGATCTGCCTGCCTCGGTCTCCCAAAGTGCTTGGATTGCAGGCGTGAGCCATTGTACCCAGCCAAAGTCAGCCTCCTGAACACTCTGCTATCACTCACTGGTTTTCAAACTTAAGCACGCACTAGAATCATCTACAGGGCTTTAAAACACAGATGCTGGAGCCCTCCCTCAATGTTTCTGAATCAGTGGGTCGAGAATTTGCATTTCTAAAAAGTTTCCAAGTGATGCTCATGGGGCTGACCCTGGGACCACACTTTAAAACTTCTGCTATCGGCCAGACCTAGCGGCTCACATCTGTAACCCTAGCACATTGGGAGGCTGAGGCAGGAGGATTACTTGGGGCCAGGAGTGGGAGACCAGCCTGGGCAACATAGGGAGACGCTGCCTCTACAAAAAAAATTTTTTTTTTTTTTTGAGATGGAGTTTCAAAGGCTCTTGTTGCCCAGGATGGAGTGCAATGGCATGATCTTGGCTCACTGCAACCTCTGCCTCCCAGGTTCACGTGATTCTCCTGCCTCAGCCTCCCGAGTAGCTGGGGATACAGGCATGCACCACCACACCCAGCTGCTTTTGTATTTTTAGTAGAGACAGGATTTCACCATGTTGACCAGGCTGGTTTCGAACTCCCGACCTCAGGTGATCCACCTGCCTCGGCCTCCGAAAGTGCTGGGATTACAGGTGTGAGCCACCGTGCCCGGCTTACAAAAAATTTTTGAAAAATTAGCCAGGCGTGGTGGCAGGCACTCGTAGTCCCAGCTCCTCGGCAGTCTGAGGCAGGAGGAGCTCTTGAACCCTAGAGCTCAAGGCTGCAGTGAGCTATGTTCATGTCACTGCACTCCAACCTGAGTGACCGAGCAAGATCCTGTCTCTGGGGGAAATAAAAAAAGAACCTCCGCTATAACTTGTAATTGTTTCTATAATTTCCCAGTGGAGAGAGAAGGGCCATCATTACCTATCAACAGATTGTCCACTTCTATGAGGGATCTAAGAGTTAGGTTTCTTAACACTTTGTAATAGTAGCCAACATCCATTGATGCTTATAGTATCCTAGACACTGTTATGCATTGTATTATACAATCCTTACATCAGTCTTGGGAAACAGATATTTTTATTTTTCCCAGTGTACAGTGAAGAAACTGGGTTTGGAGAGATTAGGAAATTCGATCAAGTTTGTGAATCAGCAAGTATGTAGCAATTGGGAGGTTCAAAGCAAAGACTGCTTAACTCTACAGCCTTGTAGGACATTTCAGCCTTTGAACAATAATCTCAATAATCTCAATACAATAATCATTAATGAATAAACAGATTCTTTGTTTTTTGTTTGTTTGTTTTGTTTTGTTTTGAGACAGAGTCTTAATCTGTTGCCCAGGCTGGAGTGCAGTGGTGCAGTCAAGGCTCACTGCAGACTCGACCTCTTTGCCTCAAGAGATCCTCTGGCTTCAGCCTCCCAAGTAGCCAGGACTACAGGTGTGTGTCACCATGCCCGACTAATTTTCGTGGTGTTTTGTTTTGTTTTGTTTTTTTGTAGAGATGGGGTTTCCCCATGTTGCCTAAGCTGGTCTCGAACTCCTGGACTCAAATGATCCTCCTGCCTTGGCTTCCTGCAGCACTGGGATTATAGATGTGAGCTACTGTGCCTGGCCCAGAAGGAACTTTTTTTTTTTTTGAGACAGAGTCCCGCTCTGTCACCCAGGCTGGAGTGCAATGGCGCGATCTCGGCTCACTACAAACTCCACCTCCCAGGTTCAAGTGATTCTCCTGCCTCAGCCTCCTGAGTACCTGGGATTATAGGCGCATGCCACCACGCCTGGCTAATTTTTGTATTTTTAGTAGAGATGAGGGCTTCACCATGTTGGTCAGGCTGGTCTCAAACTCCTGAGCTTGTGATCCGCCTGCCTCAGCCTCCCAAAATGCTGGAATTACAGGCATGAGCCACCACACTGGGCCCAGAAGAAACTTTTGACGTGGACAATTCCAGCAGTGAAGAGTAGGAGCAGTGAAAGTTAAAGGAAACTTTTTTTTTTTTTGAGACAGATTCTAGCCCTGTCGCCCAGGCTGGAGTACAATGGTGCAATCTCAGCTCACTGTAACCTCTGCCTCCTAAATTCAAACGATTCTCCGGCCCCAACCTCCAGAGTAGCTGGGATTATAAGCACGCACCACCACCCCAGCTAATTTTTTGTATCTTTAGTAGAGACGGAGTTTCACCATGTTGGCCCAGCTGGTCTCAAACTCCTGACCTCGTGATCTGCCCAGCTCGGCCTCCCACAGTGCTGGGATTACAGGCATGTGCCCAGCTGAAACTCACTTTTAATTCTTCCTGATGGCATTGTTCTAGGAAGGCTAATTCCACTCAACAGAATTGAGCATTATTTACATATAAAATCAACCTGTTTAAAATACACAGTTCGGTGTTTTTAGTGTATTCAGAGTTGTGCAACCATCACCACAATCTAATTTTAGTACATTGTCATCACCCCCCAAAAGAAACCCCATATAGCCCGGGCGCGGTGGCTCAAGCCTGTAATCCCAGCACTCTGGGAGGCCGAGACGGGTGGATCACGAGGTCAGGAGATCAAGACCATCCTGGCTAACACGGTGAAACCCCGTCTCTACTAAAATACAAAAAACTAGCCGGGCGAAGTGGCGGGCGCCCGTAGTCCTAGCTACTCGGGAGGCTGAGGCAGGAGAATGGCGTGAACCTGGGAAGCAGAGCTTGCAGTGAGCTGAGATCTGGCCACTGCACTCCAGCCTGGGCGACAGAGTGAGACTATGTCTCAAAAAAAAAAAAAGAAAGAAACCCCATACACAGAAATAGTCACTTCCCATTTTTCCCAGCCCTAGAATGAGGCTAGACTGGGTACTAATCTACTCTGTGTCTATGGATTTAACCTATTCTGGATATTACATGTAAATAGAATCATACGCTACGCAGACTTTTGTGTCTGGTTTCTTTCACTCAGCATGGTGTTTTCGAGGTTCATCCTTGGTGTAGCATATGTCAGTGCTTCATTCCTTTCTCCCCAGCACTTTATCGAGACAGAATTTACCTAAAGGAAATGCACAGATAAGTGAATAGTTCCACAGTTTTTTGTTATTTATTTGTTTATTTATTTATTTATTTTAGAGACGGAGTCTCTCTCTGTCACCCAGGCTGGAGTGCAGTGGCGCCATCTCGGCTCACTGCAAGCTCCGCCTCCCAGGTTCACGCCATTCTGTCGCCTCAGCGCCCCCCCGTAGCTGGGACTACAGGCTCATACTGCTACGCCCGGCTAACTTTTTTTTTTTCTTTTTGTATTTTTAGTAGAGACGGGGTTTCACCGTGTTAGCCAGGATGGACTCGATCTCCTGACCTCGTGATCCGCCCACCTGGGCCTCCCAAAGTGCTGGGATTACAGGCATGAGCCACTGTGCCCGGCTATTTGTTTAGAGATAGTCTCACTCTGTCACCCAGGCTGGAGTGCGGTGGTTCCATCATGGCTCACTGCACCCTCGGCCTCCCAGGCTCAAGCAATTCTCCTACCTTGGCCTCCCAAATGGATGGAACCACCAGTGCACACCACCACGCCTGCCTAATTGTTTAATTATTTATACAGACAAGATCTCACTATGTTGCCCAAGCTGGTCTTGAACTCCTGGGTTGAAACGATCCTCCCACCTCAACTCCCCAAAATGCTGGGACAACAGGCGTAAGCCACCCTGCCCAACCTCAACTTTTTACCTTCGTGTATACTCATGTGACCTCCACCAAGAGCAAGATATAGTACATTCTTTGAGCTTCCGTACAGCTGAACATGGGGAGGTTCTTGGAGGGCGGTGCCCTGGGGAGGGCGTGGGAGCTCTGCCCCCTCCCCGCATTCCTCACTTTCATCTGTATCCTCTGAAACATCCTTTATCATAAACGGGCGAGCATATGATGCCTTGGAAGTCTTCATATTTCAAATCTTCTTTGAATTGCAAATTGCTTGAGTGTTTGTGGACTAAATCCTGGGCAAATACGCCGAGTTCCTCGAGCGGGCTTACCACTGCAGACTGTAGCACTGGTTGGGTCTTTGATTTGTCTGAAAAGTTAGGGCAGTGAGAAGCCCAGCTGCGGTGAGGGAGTTTCATGTTGAGTTTAGAAGCACATGACTGAAAGTCAGAAAACAAACTCACCAAAGCTGTGAGAGACAGCTATGAAACCATAGAAGCCATCTGTGGACTCATGTCTAGGTTATTGAAGATAAACTGTTTAATCAAATTCATACGTCTTTATGTTTTTTTTTTTTTTTTTTTTTTTTTTGAGACGGAGTCTTA
>NW_016803605.1:5012746-5036866 GCF_001698545.2 Rhinopithecus bieti
TTTTTTTTTTTTTTTTTTTTTTTTTGAGACGGAGTCTTACTCTGTCGCCGGGGCTGGAGTGCAGTGGCTGGGTCTCAGCTCACTGCAAGCTCCGCCTCCCGGGTTCACGCCATTCTCCTGCCTCAGCCTCCCCAGTAGCTGGGACTACAGGCGCCCGCCACCTCGCCGGGCTAGTTTTTTGTATTTTAGTAGAGACGGGGTTTCACCGGGTTAGCCAGGATGGTCTCAATCTCCTGACCTCGTGATCCGCCCGTCTCCGCCTCCCAAAGTGCTGGGAATACAGGCTTGAGCCACCGCGCCCGGCCTTTTGTTTTCGAGACTGAGTCTTGCTCTGTCAGCCAGGCTAGAGTGCAGAGGCATGATCTCGGCTCACTGCAACTTCCCCTTCCAGGTTCAAGTGATTCTTGCACCTCAGTTTCCCAAGTAACTGAGATTGCAGGTGCTTAGCACAAGCACTGCTAATTCTTGTATTTTTGGTAAAGACAGAATTTCACCATGTTGGCCAGGCTGGTCTCAAACTCCTGGCCTCAAGCAATCCACCCACCTCGGCCTCCCAAAGTGCTGGGATTACAGGTATTAACCACTACACCCAGCTTTATTTTACTTACTTACTTATTTATTTATTTATTTATTTATTTATTTTAATTTTTTTTTTCTTGAGACTAAGTCTTGCTCTGCTGCTCATGCTAGAGTGCAGTGGCATGATCACGGCTCACTGCAGCCTAGAACTCAGGCTCAAGTGATTCTCCCACCCCAGCTTCCCAAGTAGCTGGGACCACAAGTATGCACTATCACACCCAGCTAATTTTTTTGTTTTTTTTTGGTAGAGATGGGATCTCACTTTGTTGCCTAGGCTGGTCTGGAACTCCTGGCCTCAAATAATCCTCCCAAAGTGCTATGGGATTACAGGCATGAGCCACCAGGCCGCTCAAAATTAACACCTCTTGGCCGGGCACAGTGGCTCACATGCAACCAATCTCCAGAACTTTCTGATTGCAAAACTGAAACTCTATTCCCATTAAACAACAACTCTCCATTCTCCGTCACCATGTTGGCCAGGCTGGTCTCGAACTCCTGACCTCAAATGATCTGCACACTTACATCTCCCAAAGTGTTGGGATTATAGGTATGAGCCACGGCGCCTGGCTCCTTTTTTATTTTTTGTAGAGAGGGTTCTCACTGTGTTGCCCAGACTGGTCTCCAACTCCTGGCCACTGTGATGGCCCTTTAGATGCACTTTGAGTTAATTTTTTGTATATGGTGAACTACATTGGTTGAAAAGACTGTCCTTGCCCCATTGAATGATCTTAGCTCCCTTATTGAAAATCATTTGCCAATATATGCAAGCATTTATTTATCAGCTCTCTATTTTATTTTCCATTCTTTGTTACGGTTGAATACTATTCTATTGGATAGACATACCCTCTTTTACGTATGGCAGGCCTAATGTTTCATCTCAGTATTTAACCACTGGATGTTGTCACTCTGTGATTTGTGGGCTTCTAGTCCCTTGCCCAGGAGCTTTGTTTTGATTATTACAACATTGGTGGCGGGGCACAGTGGCTCATTCCTGTAATCCTAGCACTTTGGGAGGCCGAAGTGGGAGGATTGCTTGAGGCCAGGATTTTGAGACCAGCCAGGGCAACAGAACGAGGCCTTGTCTCTTTAAAAAAAAAAAAAAAAAAAAAAAAAGCCAGGTATGGTGGCAAGCACCTGTAGTCTCAGCTATTCAGGAGGCTGAGGTGGGAGGATCACCTAAGCCCAGGAGTTCAAGGCTGCAGTGAACTGTGATCATGCCACTGCACTCCAGCTGGGGTGACAGAGCAAGGCCTCATCTCTTAAGAAAAAATGGGCTGGGCACGGTGGCTCACACCTGTAATCCCAGCACTTTGGGAGGGTGAGGGGGGCAGATCACCTGAGGTCAGGAGTTCAAGACCAGCCTGGCCAACATGGTGAAACCCTATCTCTACTAAAAATATAAAACTTAGTTGGGTGTGGTGGCTCATGTCTGTAATCCTAGCTACTTGCAAGGCTGAGGCAGGAGAATTGCTTGAACCCAGGAGGCAGAGGTTGCAATGAGCCAAGATCGTGCCACTGCACTCCAGCCTGGGCTACAAGAGCAAAACTCCGTCTCAAAAAAAGAAAAAAAAGAAGAAGAAGAAAGGCCAAGCACGGTGGCTTACACCTGTAATCCCAGCACTTTGGGGGGCCGAGGCTGGTGGATCACCCTGAGGTCCGGAGTTCAAGACCAGCCTGGGCAACATGATAAAATTCCATCTCTACTAAAATACAAAAAATTAGCCATGCATGGTGGCGCGCACCAGTAATCCCAGCACTTTGGGAGACCCAGGTGGGAGGATTGCCTGAGCTCAAGAGTTCACAACCAGTCTGGGCAACACGGTGAAACCCCATCTCTACTAAAATAGAAAATATTAGCTGGGCGTGGTGGCATGCGCCTGTAGTCCCAGCTACTCGGGAGGCTGAGGTAGGAGAATTGCTTGAACCTGGGAGGTGGAGGTTGCAGTGAGCCGAGATTGTGCCACTGCACTCCAGCCTGGGCAACAGAGCAAGACTCCGTCTCAAAAAAAATAAATAAATAAAACTAAAAATATATAAATAAGTAAATAAAATAAAAACGGGCCTCTGAAAATAGTATGTTTTGTTAATTTGCTTTGCTTTAGTTGGTTGGTTTAATCCGTGTACATTCTCCATTGAGATTCTAGTACCTCAGTGTGGAGAAAATGGACACACCTATCACAAGGAAAGCTGCCAATACATTCCTAGGAAAGATAAGCTGAACTTTCTGCCTGAGACTGCCTGTTGCTGAGCTTTCTGCCTGAGACTATCACAGACCTCCAATGGAACCTAAAATAACTTGAGATTTGTTGTGCTTTTGTTTTGAAACATGGTCTCACTCTGTCACCATGGTCTCACTCCGTCACAGGCACCACTCTATGGTGCGATCTTGGCTCGCTGGAGCCTCAACATCCTGAGATCAAGCGATCCTCCCACCTCAGCCTCCCGAGTACCTGCCACTACAGGCATGAACCACCGTGTCCACCTAATTTTGTTTACTTTTTGTAGAGATAGGGTCTCACTATGATGCCCAGGCTAGTCTCGAATTTCTGGGCTCAAGCAATCCTCCTGCCACAGCCTCCTAAAGTGTAGAGATTAAGGCATGAGCCACAGCGAATAACTCAAGTTTCTAAGCCACACTGCTAATATTCTCAGTAATATGGATTCTGCATATGTGTCGAATGCTTCGTGATTTTCAGACAGGGGTTTCTCTCTTGTTAATTACGCCTCCTTCTCTCACGCAAGTAGCAAGGTGTCTCCAACACCAGCAATTCCTCCCTAGCGCTGTGGAAGAAAGAATGATCACAATCACATATGTAAGTGCTTCCTAAGTACCTGAGGTGTCACACACATGATCTCATAAGTTCATGTTCCTCGCAGCAACCCTGCCACCTGGGTCCCGCTATTGCCCCCATTTTACAGAAGAGGAGACTGAGGCTTGGAGACGTTAAGTAACTTGCCAAGGTGTCAGCGCTGGTTACGTGGAGGAGCCGAGGACCCAGCGAAGTGAGCAGGGTAGGAATTCTCCATTTTATTGAGAGTCACAGAAGTCAGATGCCCCAGACCCTAATGACAATTTGCTGGGAGTTTTCCAGATCCTCAAGCCTTGGGGACTCTGTCGCGCTGCCCACAACAGCTGCTTTCTGTTTGGCCGCAGGTTCCAGAAAACTCCCTCAAAGAGAGACCCGGATCTTCCATCACGTACGATGCAAATTCTACGGCTGGAAAGCACGAAGGTAGAAAGGAAAAAGTTGCGTTCTTTTTGCCCTGCTCTCGATTGCGCGGTGGAAAGTCCGTCTCCACGGGAACGCGCCTCCCGGCAGCGGTCGCCAGGGGCGGGGCTCAGGGCGGCTCTCCCCCCCGGGCTGCAACTGTTCCCAGGCTGGGGCGATTGCCCTCACCCCTGAACTTTCCTCTTCTCGGCCGCCCTCCTTTTCCGTTGTCCCTTCGCGCCCCAAACCACATCCTGGAGCGCACTTGCCCGCGCGGCCTGCAGCGGAGACTGTGCGCCCGAGGCGTGGGCCTTACAGTCGCGTGCGCGGTCCCTTTTTCCATCCCCCGCCCGGGCCCACCCTCGGGCCGCGCTGATTGGGCAGGTAGGGACTCTGCCCAGCGGAAAGTTTTGGGTGCCGGGAGGAAGTTCAACCTTTGGGAGACTCCAAGACAGCAGCTCCGGGGTCGGCGGGGGTCTGGGTGGCCATGGAGGAGCCCCCTGTGCGAGAAGAGGAAGAAGAGGAGGGAGAGGAGGACGAGGAGAGGGACGAGGCTGAGGACGAGGAGAGGGACGAGGCTGGGCTCGAAGGGGCGCTGGGCAAGAGCCCCTTCCAGCTGACCGCCGAGGACGTGTATGACATCTCCTACCTGTTGGGCCGCGAACTTATGGCCCTGGGCAGCGACCCCCGGGTGACGCAGCTGCAGTTCAAAGTCGTCCGCGTCCTGGAGATGCTGGAGGCGCTGGTGAATGAGGGCAGCCTGGCGCTGGAGGAGCTGAAGATGGAGAGGGACAACCTCAGGAAGGAGGTGGAGGGGCTGCGGAGACAGGACCCTCCGACCAGCGGGGAGGTGAGTGTTGGGCCCATAGCGCAAGGGTGTTGGGCCCACAGCGCCTGCGGGGCGTAGGAGGGCGCCTACTAGCAGGAAGACACCTTCTTTTCTTTTCTTTTCTTTTTTTCTTTTCTTTTCCTTTCCTTTCCTTTCTTTTCTTTTCTTTTCTTTTTTTTTTTTTTACAGAAATGGGATCTCTCTGTGTTGCCCAGGCTGGTCTCAAACTCCTGGCTTCAAGTGATCCTCCAGCCTCAGCCTCCTAAAGTACTGGGTTTACAGGTGTGAGCCACCCTGCCTGGCCAGAATCTGTATTTCTAACGAGTTCCCAGTTAATGCTGATGCTGTTGGCCCAGGGTCCACAGTTTGAGAACCTTTGACCTAGAGCAACAAACACAATTTTTTTTTTTTTGACACAGGGTCTTGCTCTGTCGCCCAGGCTAGAGTACAGTGGTGCAAACACGGCTCACCTACAGCCTTGGCCTCTTAGGCTCAAGCAATTCTCCTGCCTCAGCCTTCCAAGTAGCTGGGAGTACAGGCATGTGCCACCATGCCTGGCTAACTGTTTTGATGTTTTGTAGAGATGGGGGTCTCACCGTTACCCAGGCTGGTCTCAAACTCCTGAGCTCAAGGAATCCTCCTGCCTTGGCCTCCCAAAGTGCTGGGATTGTGGATGTGAGCCACCACACTTGGGCAAGAAACTCATTTTACCTAAAGAGAAATTAGTGCATATGACCACAAAAAGACATAGACAAGAAGATTCCGAGCAGCTTTAGTCTCAACTGCCAAACTGGAAACAATCTAAATGCAACCCAGTTTGAGTTTTGAAATTGTGATATATGGAATACTGTGCAACAGAAAAAGAACAGGGTGCTGATACACATAGCAGTGTGAATGAATCTCACAGATGTTACATTGAGAGAAAGAAGCCAGGCACAAAAGAGAAACTACTGTAGATTTTTTTTTTTTCGAGTCAGAGTCTTGCTCTGTTGCCCACGTGTAGTAGTTCAGTCGCGTGACCTCGACTCACTGCAACCTCCACCTCCTGGGTTCAAGCGATTCTCCTGCCTCAGCCTCCTGAGCAGCTGGGATTACAGGCGCTTGCCACCATGCCTGGCTAATTTTTTTTTTCGTTTTTAGTAGAGACGGGGTTTCGCCATGTTGGCCAGGCTGATCTCAAACTCCTGGCCTCAAGTTACCCACCCACCTCAGCCTTCCAAAGTGCTGGGATTACAGGCGTGAGCCACCTCACCTGGCCCTACTGTACATTTAAATAAAATTCAGGGACAGGCAAAATAATTTATAGTTGTAGAAGGCAAATTGGCGGTGGGGGGAATGGAAGGGAAATTGATAGAGAGCTAGAAGTGTCCTATATCCTAATCAGGGTATGGTTATAGGGATCTACACATATGTTAAAGATCATCTGGCTGGGCGCTGTGACTCATGCCTGTAATCTCAGGACTTTGGGAGGTTGAGGCGGGCAGATCGCGAGGTCAGGAGTTCGAGACCAGCCTGGCCAACATGGTGAAACCCAGTCTCTACTAAAACTACAAAAAAAATTAGTCGGGCATGGTGGCGGGTACCTGTAATCCCAGCTACTTGGGAGGCTGGGGCAGGAGAATCACTTGAAACCAGAAGACAGAGGTTGCACTGAGCCGAGATCGTACCACTGCACTCCAGCTTGGGTGACAGAGCGAGATTTCGTCTCAAAAAAAAATTCTTTTTTTAGGGTATAGGGTCTTTCTCTGTCATCCAGGCTGGAGTACAGTGGTGTGATCACAGCTCACTGAGGCCTCAAACTCCTGAGCTCAAGCAGTCCTCCCACCTCAGCCTCTCAAGTAGCTAGGACTATAGGCACACACCAACCGCCTGGCTAACTTTTGTATTTTTTGTAGAGACGGGGTATCACCATGTTGCCTAGGCTGGTCTCAAACTCTTAGGCTTAAGTGATATGCCTACCTCAGCCTTCCAAAGTGCTGGGATTACAGGTATGAGCCACCGTACTCGTCCTAGTTTTTTAAAATACTTGTCGAAACTCATTAATGTTATGACCTACTAGCATGTCTCCAGCCACAGTTAAAAAAAAAAAAAAAGCTGCTGGAAGTGGACGATGTCTTTTTTAATCTTCACACTATTATTGTTTTACAAAACTGAGGCACAGAACAATTAAGTAATTTGCCTAAGGACTTAACGGCAAGTAAGAGGTGAAGTCAGGATTTTCATTCAGAGATGCTAGTCCTAAATACTCCATCCTAAAATACAGACTTTTTTTTTTTTTTTTTTTTTGAGACGGAGTCTCGCTCTGTCGCCCAGGCTGGAGTGCAGTGGCCGGATCTTAGCTCACTGCAAGCTCCGCCTCCCAGGTTCACACCATTCTCCTGCCTCAGCCTCCCGAGTAGCTGGGACTACAGGCACCCACCACCTCACCCGGCTAGTTTTTTGTATTTTTTAGGAGAGATGGGGTTTCACCATGTTAGCCAGGATGGTCTCGATCTCCTGACCTCGTGATCCACCCGTCTCAGCCTCCCAAAGTGCTAGGATTACAGGCTTGAGCCACCGCCCCCGGCAAATACAGACATTTGACCTTACTTGTTGTACTAACATTTGATGAGTGAGTGCAGTGACTGATGCTAGGCTCTGGGGCTATGGAGATAAAGTAGACAAGGTCCCTGCCCTCAAGAAGCTCACATCTAGTGGGAGAGGCCAGACACACAGTCCTAGAACCAGGACACAAGTATACAAACCGGGCCAGGCGCAGTGGCTCACACCTGTAATCCCAACACTTTGCGGGGCCGAGGTAGGCAGATCACTTGAGGCCAGGAGTTCAGGACCAGCCTGAGCAACATGGTGAAACCCTGCCTCTACTAAAAATACAAAATTAGCTGGACCTGGTGGCACACGCCTGTAATCCCAGCTACTCAGAGGCTGAGGCACGAGAATCACTTGAACCCGGGAGGCAGAGGTTGCAGTGAGCCGAGATTATGCCACTGGACTCCATCCGGGGCGACAGAGCAAGACTGTCTCAAAAACAAACAAACAAACAAAAACCAAGTATACAAACCAAGGCTGGGCGCAGTGGCTGACGCCTGTAATCCCAACACTTTGGGAGGCCGAGGCAGGCAGATCAGGAGGTCAAGAGATCGAGACCATCCTGGCCAACATACTCCACGTCTACTAAAAATACAAAAATTAGCTGGGCATGGTGGCATGCGCCCATATTCCCAGCTACTCGGGAGGCTGAGGCAAGAGAATCGCTTGAACCTGGGAGGGGGAGGTTACATTGAGCTGAGATCATGCCACTGCATTCCAGCCTGGCAACCGAGCGAGACGATTTTGTCTTAAAAAAAAAAAAAAGTATACAAACCAAGAAGTAAGCCTAGAAAGAACAGGAACAGAGTCACTGAGATTCACAGGGAAGTGTGAAGTTTCCCAGTAGCTTCTCTGGTAACTTTTTTTTTTCCTTCTTCTTCTTCTTTTTAATTGTTATTATTATTTACCTCATACTTTCTCTGACCCCTGGTAGTTTATTTCACCTATTCCTAAGTGATGGTGACAATTGTATTTCTAGATAATATTCTACTTTAGTATCTGTCAAGTGACATGGTTAAGTGTGATGACTTGTATCCTGGCTTTTGAGAGTCAAGGAAAATTGAATGACTTGCACAGGATTGCTCAGCCACATTCTGTGTTATTTTTGCCTCCATCTCCGGGCACAAGGATATGGAGGAAGTCCCATTATGAGCTGAGAACAGTGTGGTGTGCACAGGGGCTGGGTAGTTTCCCGTATGGGGCAAGGTGGACAAGTTTCATCAGGCGGCAGATGAGATGGCATATTTTCTTCCCAAACCGCAGCCTTAAGAACTGGGATAGGGAAAAATGCATGAATTAAGAAAATGAATGTTTAGTGCCACTAGACAGTTCACAAAAATATGCCTTGTTTTTTTCCTTTGTATGTTTTGAGACAGGGTCTCACTTTGTCACCCAGGCTGGCATGCAGTGGTTTGAACACTGCTCACTGCAGCTTCAACCTCCCTGGGCTCACGTCTCCCACCTCAGCCTCCCTAGTAGCTGAGACTATAAGCGTACGCCACTATGGCCACCTAATTTTTGTATTTTTTCTAGAGATGAGGTTTTCCCATGTTGTCCAGGCTGGTCTCAAACTCCTGGGCTCAAACGATCCACCCTCCCTAGCCTCCCAAAGTTCTGGGATTACAGGTATGAGCCACTATTCCTGACCTCTTTTTGGTTTTTTAAATTGTAGTAAAGCTGGGTGCGGTGGCTCATGCCTGTAATCCCAGCACTTTGGGAGGCCAAGATGGGCGCAGGTCACCTGAGGTCAGAGTTCAAGACCAACCTGGCCAACATGGTGAAATCCCATTTCTACTAAAAATACAAAAAATTTGCTGGGCGTGGTGGCAGGCATCTGTAATCCCAGCTACTAGGGAGGCTGAGGCAGAAGAATTGCTTAAATCTGGGAGACAGAGGTTGCAGTGAGCTGAGATAATGCCACTGCACTCCAACCTGGGCAACAGAGCAAGACTGTCTCAAAATAAAAAAATAAAATAAAATAAATTGTAGTAAAATACAAGTAACATAAAATTTACCATCTTAACTTTTTTTATTTTTGAGATGGAGTTTTGCTCTGTTGCCCAGGCTGCAGTGCGGTGGTGCGATCTCAGCTCACTGCAAGCTCCGCCTCCCAGGTTCACACCATTCTCCTGCCTCAGCCTCCTGAGTAGCTGGGACTACAGGCGCCGGCCACCACGCCCAGCTAACTTTTTGTATTTTTTTAGTAGAGACGGGGTTTCACCGTGTTAGCCAGGATGGTCTCGATCTCCTGACCTCGTCATCCGCCCGCCTCGGCCTCCCAAAGTGCTGGGATTACACAGGCGTGAGCCACTGCGCCCGGCGTATCTTAACTATTTTTAAGTGTACAGTTCAGCTGCATGAAGTCCATTCACACTGTTGTGCAGCCATCACTACCATCTGTCTCCAGAACTCTCTTCAGTTTGCAAAACTGAAACTCTAATGTGTTAAGTAACAACTTCTCCTTCCCCTCCCCCAGCCCCCAGTAACTACTTTTCTACTTTCTGTCCCTCTGAATCTACCTATTGTAGGTTGTTCATATCAGTGAAATCATGTATTTGTCTTAAGTGCCTGGCTTATTTCACTCAGCATAATGTCCTCAAGATTGATTCATGTTATGGCACATGTTAGAACTTCCTTGCCTTTGAAGGCCGAATAATACTCTGTTGGAGGCATATACTATACTTTGTTTATTCATTTGTTGATGGACACTTGGGTTGCTACTACTACCCCTTGGCTGCTGTAAATAGTGCTGCTGTGGTGAGAGGCCAAGGCGGGCAGATCACATGAGGCCAGGAGTTTGAGACCAGCCTGGACAACATGGTGAAACCGTATCTCTACTAAAAATACAAAATTAGCCAGGCGTGGTGGCACACACTTGTAATCCCAGCTACTCGGGAGACTGAGGCAGGAGAATCGTTTGAACCCAGGAGGCGGAGGTTGCAGTGAGACAAGATCATGCCACTGCACTTCAGCCTGAGTGACAGAGCAAGACTCCATCTCAAAAATAAATAAATAAATAGTGCTGCTATGAACATGGATGTGCAAATATCTCTTCAGGTCCTGCCTTCAGTGCTCCAGAAACATACACAGGAATGGAATTGCTGGATCAAATCGTAATTCTATTTTTAATTTTTAAAAGAATGGCCATGCTGCAGGCACGGTGGCTCACGCCTGTAATCCCAGCACTTTGGGAGGCCAAGGCGGGCAGATCACCTGAGGTCAGAAGTTTGAAACCAACCTCGCCAACAAGGAAAACCGTGTCTCTAATAAAATACAAAATTAGCCAGGCATGATGGTGGGCGCCTATAATCCCAGCGACTCAGGCAGGAGAATCGCTTGAACCTGGGAGGCAGAAGTTGCAGGGAGCCAAGATTGTGCCATTGCACTCCAGCCTGGGCAACAGAGACTCCGTCTAAAACATATATATATATTAATAATAATAATTTAATTATATAGAGTTGCTTGCAAAGGTTGCATCTTTTCTTCCAGGTGAACCTGAGCCCAAACAAAATGGTGGTTGACTTGACAGATCCCAACCGACCCCGCTTCACTCTGCAGGAGCTAAGGGATGTGCTGCAGGAACGCAACAAACTCAAGTCGCAGCTGCTGGTGGTGCAGGAAGAGCTGCAGTGCTACAAGAGGTGGGCTCTACTGCCTGGAGGGTCCTGCACCCAGACCTGGCCCAGAATTCCTTGCTAGGTTACGTATTTGTTTTTTGGGTTTTGTTCTTTGTGTTTTTTTGAGATGGAGTCTCACTCTGTCCCCCAGGCTGGAGTGCAGTGGTGCGATCTCGGCTCACTGCAACTTCTGCCTCCCAGGTTCAAGTGATTCTCCTGCCTCAGCCTCCCGAGTAGCTGTGACTACAGGCGCCCACCACCGTACCCGGCTAATTTTTTGTATTTTTAGTAGAGACGGGGTTTCACCATGGTCTCGATTTCCTGACCTCATGATCTGCCCGCCTCGGCCTCCCAAAGTGCTGGGATTACAGGCGGAGAGCCACTGCGCCCAGCCCGTGTTTGTTGTTATATGTTCATTCAACCAATTCATTGAAGATCTAATATGTGTCAGACACTGTGCCAGGCCCAGGGGCACTGCAGTGAACAAAACGAAGAGAGTGGAAATCCTTGCTAGTCCAGTGCCAGAGACAAGCAATCAACAAGGAAACCCAAAATAAACACGTGGGGATGGTGGCAGGTACTCTGAAGGAGGCACAAGACTATGTGGCCAGCAGTGACGTGGGAGGGGCAGGGCCTGTCTTAGAGGGGTGGTCAGGACAGACCTCTCTCAGGAAAGATGAAAAGGAGGCAACCCTGTAAAGATTTGATGGCGCAAAAATGGAGCGGGAAGTGCAAAGACCCTGCGGTGGGAACCAGCTTGGCTAATTTAAACTAAACGGGCCCAAGAAGGCGAAACCAGGAAAGCCAGGGGGAAGATGGTTGGAAAGAAACTAGGAGCGTACGCCTTTTTGGCTGCAGGAAGGAGCTTTCACTTTATTAATTAATTTATTTTATTATTATTATTATCTTTTTTTTTTGAGACAGAGTCTTGCTCTGTCGCCCAGGCTGGAGTGCAGTGGTACGATGTCGGCTCACTGCAACCTCCGTCTCCCAGGTTCAAGCAATTCTCCTGCCTCAGCCTCCGGAGTAGCTGAGACTACAGACGCCCACCACCACACACGGCTAATTTTTTGTATTTTTAGTAGAGATGGGGTTTCACCATGTTGGCCAGACCGGTCTTGAACTCCTGGCCTCAAGTGATTCACCTGTCTTAGTCTCCCAAAGTGCTGGGATTACAGGCATGAGCCATCCCTCCTGGCCGAGCTTTCACTTTATTGTGAGTGTAATGAGAAGTCATTGGAAGGTTTTGGTTTGTTTTGTTTTGTTGAGACAGAATCTTGCTCTGTTGCCCAGGCTGGAATGCAGGGGTGCAATAACAGCTCACTGCAACCTCGACCTGCTGGGTTCAACCAATCCTCTCACCTTGGCATCCCGAGTAGCTGGGAACACAGGCATGTGCCACAATGCCCAGCTAATTAACCTTTTTTTTTTTTCAGAGACGAGGTCTTGCTATGTTGCTCAGGCTGGTCTCGATCTCTTGAGCTCAAGTGATCCTCCCACCGTGGCCTCCCAAAGTGATGGGATTTCAGGTGTGATCCACTACACCTGGCCACTGGAAAGTGTTTATTTGTTTTGAGACAGTCTCACTCTGTCACTGAGGGTGGAGCACAGTAGCACAGTGACATGATCACGGCTCACCGTAGCCTTGACCTCCCCAAACTCAGGTGATCCTCCCACCTCAGCCACCCAAGTAGCTGGGACCACAGGTGCATGCCACCATGCCCAGCTAATTTTTGTATTTTTTGTAGAGACAGGGTCTCACCATGTTGCCCAGGCTAGTGTGAAACTCTTGGGCTCAAGTGATCTACCTGCCTCAGCCTCCCCAAAGTGCTGGGATTACAGGTGTGAACCACTGCACCTCGCCATTAGAAAGTTTTGATCAAGAGAATGACAAGAGGCCAGTTTCCATTAAAAATACAAAAATCAGCTGGGCGTGGTGGCACATGCCTGTAGTCCCAGCTACTCGGTAGGCTGAGGCAGGAGAATCACTTGAACCTGGGAGGCAGAAGTTGCAATGAGCCAAGATCGTGCCTCTGCACTCCAACCTAGGCGACAGAGCAAGACTCTGCCTCAAAAAAAAAAAAAAAAAAAAACACAGTTGGGTGCAGTGGCTCACCCTTGTAATCCCAGCACTTTGGGAGGCCGAGGCAGGCAGATCACAAGGTCAGGAGTTCGAGACCAGCCTGGCCAACATGGTGAAACCCCATCTCTACTAAAAAATACAAAACTTAGCCAGGCATGGTGGCGGACACCTGTAATCCCAGCTACTCGGGAAGCTGAGGCAGGAGAATCACTTGAAACCAGAAGGTGGAGGTTGCAGTGAGCCGAGATCGTGCCACTGCACTGCAGCCTGGGCGACAGAGCAAAAACTCTGTCTCAAAAACAAAACGAACAAAACAAAACAAAAGCCTAGTGCAGTGTTACATCCCAGCTCTTAGGGAGCCTGAAGCGGGAGAATCACTTGAGCCCAGGGGTTGGAGGCCAGCCTGGGCAACACAGCAAGACCCTGTCTCTAAAGAGAAATTTAAAAAATAATAATAAGGAAAGTTAAAAAAGACTGCAGTAGGCCGGGCGCGGTGGCTCAAGCCTGTAATCCCAGCACTTTGGGAGGCTGAGACGGGCGGATCACGAGGTCAGGAGATCGAGACCATCCTGGCTAACACAGTGAAACCCCGTCTCTACTAAAATACAAAACTAGCCAGGCAAGGTGGCGGGCGCCTGTAGTCCCAGCTACTCGGGAGGCTGAGGCAGGAGAATGGCGTAAACCCAGGAGGCGGAGCTTGCAGTGAGCTGAGATCCGGCCACTGCACTCCAGTCTGGGCAACAGAGCGAGACTCCGCCTCAAAAAAAAAAAAAAAAGACTGCAGTGGTACCGCATACAGAATAGATTGTAGGACAAGCAAGAGAGGCTGTAAAAAAGCTGTTGCCATAATCACATTGGGACTCGTAGCTGTTTCCATTTGTGTTATTTCCCAAAATGGTTTCCTTTACATAGGTATTTTTTGAAAAGGGGGCTCTATTGTCAAATAATTCTGGGAAACACCGAGTTAAACAAAGCATGTTTTCTTATAGGTAGAGGAAGGAAAAACCAGAGAAATACAAATGTCACTTTAGCTAGGGTTTATTGATACTCACCATGTGCCAGGCACTCTGCTAAATGTATCCCAAACATCATTTCAATTAGTTCTCACAGCAAGACTGTGAGTAGAGGTGATGTTATCACTATGGTGAGCTGAGGACCAGAGAGGTGGGCACCTGCTTAAACGGTGGTGGCAACAGCGGTGATGTGACCTCAGACAGTGTGACATCAGAGCCTGTGCTTTTAATTAGCATGCCGCATTTAGATCATGACAGCTTGGAATTAAGGATGTACCCTGATCAAAAATGAAACAAAGCCCAAGTGATATGATTCTTTAAATTCTTTAAATGTAGCACCTTTAAGAGAGCAGAGATACAGCAGAAGCATTGTAAGAAGCCAAATTTATTGTCTCTCTTTTGCTAAGGCTGGGACCGTGTTCATGGAAAGACCTTCGTCTCATTTAATAAGTAGTTCAGGCACAGGTAGTTTTTGTTTGTTTGTTTGTTTGTTTGTTTTTTTGAGACGGAGTCTTGCTCTGTCACCCAGGCTGGAGTGCAGTGGCCGGATCTCAGCTCACTGCAAGCTCCGCCCCCCGGGTTCATGCCATTCTCCTGCCTCAGCCTCCTGAGTAGCTGGGACTACAGGCGCCCGCCACCTCGCCCGGCTAGTTTTTTTGTTTTTTTTTTTTTTTTTTTGTTTTTTTTTTTTTTTTTGAGACGGAGTCTTGCTCTGTCGCCCAGGCTGGAGTGCAGTGGCCGGATCTCAGCTCACTGCAAGCTCCGCCTCCCGGGTTTATGCCATTCTCCTGCCTCAGCCTCCGGAGTAGCTGGGACTACAGGCGCCCGCCACCTCGCCCGGCTAGTTTTTTGTATTTTAGTAGAGACGAGGTTTCACTGTGTTAGCCAGGATGGTCTCGATCTCCTGACCTCGTGATCCGCCCGTCTCAGCCTCCCAAAGTGCTGGGATTACAGGCTTGAGCCACCGCGCCCGGCCAGGCACAGGTAGTTAAAAAGAGAAACTGCCAAGCTGCTGGTGCCACGAGCAGCTTGTTAGTAGGCAAAACCACACACTTTCTAGTTTTGAATTCTCAGAGAACAAGAGACGTACACTTTCCATCTGGCACAGGCCAAGAGAGGCAGGATTCGGCTTTGTCTCTAGTGTTAGATATTCTAGAGAAGCCAGCATGCCAACTGAGATGTTCTCATGGCAACTGCATCCATTCGAAGGTACAAACTCATACAGATAATATACTGGTAATAAATCGTGATTACAGCTGGGCAAAGGTGGCTCACACCTGTAATCCCAGCACTTTGGGAGGCCGAGGTGGGCAGATTGCCTGAGGTCAGGAGTTCGTCATCAGCCTGGGCAACATGGTGAAACTCCGTCTTTACTAAAAATACAAAAATTATTAGCCAGGCATGGTGGCACACGCCTGTAGTCCCAGCTACAGAGGCAGGAGAACTGCTTGTACCCAGGAGGCTTAGGTTGCCTTGAGCCAAGATGTGTCACTGCACTCCAGCCTGGGCGACAGAGCGAGACTCTATCACAAAAAAAAAAATTGTAATTCCAGGGAAATATGGTAAGTTGCTTCCAAAGAGAGCCACAGCAGTATTTCCCACCCTGCGTACTTTGCAGTGAGACTTTGCCACTCCTTTCATCAAGAGGTGGATTCTGTGTTCCCTCTCTTTGCATGTAGGCTGGCTCTGTGACTTGCTTTGACTGCGAGAAGTGGAAGTGGAAGTGGCGCTGTTAGGCTTCTGGGGTTAAGGTGGTAAGAGGCCTTGCTTCTGTTTCTGTGCTCTTACAATGCTGCCTTGGGACCACCATTCTGTGAGGAAGCTCAAGGTGGAGTCCCATGGAGAGGTTATGGGAAGGAAAACCAGGGCGCAGCTGCCGACAGCCCCAGCTGTGCACAGCCCTCTCTCGATGCCCCACTGAACACAGCCAAGTGAGAAGTTCAGGCTAGCAGGAGCACAGAGCCAACCATAAGAAGCCAGGCACAGCAGTGTGCACCTATAGTCTCAGTGCATATAGTCTCAGCTACTTGGGAGGCTGAGGCAGGAGGATCCCATGAGACCAGGAAGTTGAGCCTTCAGTGGGCAATGATTGCACCTGTGAATAGCAGCTGTACTCCAGCCTGGGCAACACAGTAAGACCTGATCTAAAAAAAAAAAAAAAGCCGATTATAAGAAAGAGTCATCACGGCCGGGGCGCGGTGGCTCAAGCCTGTAATCCAGCACTTTGGAGCCAGACGGGCAGATCACGAGGTCAGGAGATCGAGACCATCCCTGGGCTAACACTGTGGAACCCTCGTCTCTACTAAAAGAATACAAAAAAAAACTAGCCGTGGGGACGTGGCGGGCGCCTTTAGGTCCCAACTACTCGGGAGGCTGGAGCAGGAGAATGGCGTGAACCCGGAGGCGGAGCTTGGCAGTGAGCTGAGATCTGGCCCACTGCCACTCCAGGCCTGGGTGAGCAGAGGAGACTCCGTCTCAAAAAAAAAAAAGAAAGAGTCATCACTGGAGATTATGTCACCGTTGTTTTTAGTCACCAAGTTTAATTTATGTAATAATAGATCATGGAAAAATTGAAATTTTAGATGATGCTTCTTGTTAAACCATTATTATAATAAGTATCTATAATAAAATATCAGCTGGGTGGGCGGCTCACACTTGTAATCCCAACACTTTGGGAGGCCAAAGAGGGTGGATCACCTAAGGTCAGGAGTTCAATCAACACCAGCCTGGCCAACATGGCAAAACTTTGTCAATACTAAAAATACAAAAATTAGCTGGGTGTGGTGGCGCACACCTGTAACCCCAGCTACTCAAAAGGCTGAGGCACAAGAATCACTTGAACCCAGGAGGTGGGGGTTGCAGTGAGCAGAGATTTTTGCCACTGCACTCCAGCTTGGGCGATAGAGTGAGACTCTGTCTCAAAAATAAAATAAAATTAGAATATAAATAATATAATATTTTATAATTACAAAAATTTAGGCTGGGTGCGGTGGCTCATGCCTGTAATCCCAACACTTTGGGAGTCTGAGGTAGGAGGAACACTTGAGCCCAGGAGTTTAAGACGAACCTGGGTGATGGATCAAGACCCTGTCTCAAAAAATTTTTTTTAAATTATTGATAATATTAAGTAATGAGTGGGCGCAGTGGCTCATACCTGTAATCCCAGCACTTTGGGAGGCCAAGGCAGGCAGATTGCCTGAGGTCAGGAGTTCAAGACCTGTCTGGCCAACATGGTGAAACCTCGTCGCTACTAAATATACAAAAAAATTAGCCAGGCATGGTGGTGTGTGCCTGTAATCCCAGCTACTCAGGAGGCTGAGGCAGGGAAATTGCTCGAACCAGGAAGGTGGAGGTTGCAGTGAGCTAAGGTCGCACCACTGCACTCCAGCCTGGATGACAGAGCAAGACGCCTTCTCAAAAACAAACAAACAAAAAAAGTAAATCATAAGAGCCCACTCTTTGCAAAACTCTTTTATGAAGAAGGAGGGCGAAGTATGAATCCTGCCCTTTCACACTCACACTGAAAGAGGTATCTTCGTCAGCTCAAGTTGCCACAAAATACACAGTGAGCCACTGAGCCCCGCCAGGAATTTTTATTGAAGACACATAATTCAGCCAGGCACGATGGCTCACACCTGTAATCCCAGCACTTTGGGAGGCCCAGGCGGGCAGATCACTCGAGGTCAGGAGTTCAAGACCAGCCTGGCCAACATGGTGAAACCCTGTCTCTACTAAAAATACAAAACATTAGCTGGGCGTGGTTGCCAATGCCTGTAGTCCCAGCTACTCGGGAGGCTGAGGCAGGAGAATGGCGTGAACCCGGGAGGCGGAGCTTGCAGTGAGCAGAGATCGCGCCACTGCACTCCAGCCTGGGCAACAGAGCAAGACTCTGTCTCAAAAAAATAAATAAATAAAAATTAAAAAATAAAAATACACAATTCGGTCCACAGCAAGGGGACAACACCATGGGGATAAATTTACCAGTGGGCACTGCAACCAAACGCCTAAGTGGATGTGACGAGTTGTACTGTGCCATAATTGAAATGTTTCATTTTGGTCAGGCTTCTTATGGTTGCAAGTGACAGAAGTCCAATTTAAACTAGCTTAAACACAAAAGGAAATTTTTTGGTAACATAATTGGGAAGGGGTTGGGTGCAGTGACTGGCTCATGCCTGTAATCCCAGCACTTTGGGAGGCTGAGACAGATGGATCACTTGAGGTCAAGAGTTTGAGACCAGCCTGGGCAACATGGTGAAGCCCATCTCTACTAAAAATACAAAAATTAGCCAGGCATGGTGGTGGGCGCCTGTAGTCCTAGCTACTCAGGAGGCTGAAGCCAAAAGTTCGAGACCAACATAGGCAACACAGCGGGACTCCGTCTCTACAAAAAATTAAAAAATTAGCTGGGCATGGTGGCGCATGACTGTGATACCAGCTACTTGGGAGACTGAGGTGGGAGGATTACCGGAACTCAGGAATTCAAGGTTACAGTGGGCTGTGATCATGCCACTGCACTATAGCCTGAGTTACAGTGAGACTCTTATCTCAAAACAAAAAGAAAAAAAAAAAAAAGGAAGGCCAGGCACAGTGCCTTATGCCTGAATCCCAGCACTTCGGGAGGCTGAGTCGAGCAGATCGCTTGAGGTGAGGAGTTCGAGACCAGCCCAACCAACATGGTGAAATCCCATCTCTACTAAAAATACAAAAATTAGCCAGACATGGTGGCATATGCCTGTAATCTCAGCTGCTCAGGAAGCTGAGGCACGAGAACGGCTTGAGCCTGGGAGGCAGAGGTTGCAGTGAGCCAAGATTGTACCACTGCACTCCAGCATGGGTGATGGAGCAAGATTCCATCTCAAAAAAACAAGAAAAGAAAAAAAAAAAAGACACATTGCAGTGGTTGGAATCAGGGACTTGGTGCCTCTTTCTCTCCTCTTTGCCTTTCTTTGCTCGTAGCCTCATTATTTTGCGTTACAGACAAGCCTCCTCTGAATCTTAGGAAACAGACTTCTGGCAATCCCAGTGGAGTAAGAGAAAACGTCCTTCTTCTAAATTCTGTACATCGAGTCCAGGGAAATACTCTGGCCCTCTTCAGGCCAGATCTCAATATTCCCTGACTGCAGTATCAATCAATATAAATCTAGCTCTTGCCAGGCACAGTGGCTCACGCCTGTAATCCCAGCACTTTGGGAGGCCAAGGTGGGTGGATCACCTGAGGCTGGGAGTTTGAGACCAGCCTGACCAACATGAAGAAACCCCATCTCTACTAAAAATAAAAAATTAGGCAGGCATGGTGATGCACACCTGTAATCCCAGCTACTTGGGAGGCTGAGGCAGGAGAATCGTTTGAACCCAGGAGGAGGAGGTTATGGTGAGTCGAGATCACGCCACTGCACTCCAGCCTGGGCAACAAGAGTGAAACTGTCTCAAAAAAAAAAAAAAAAAAAAATCTAACTCTTAACACCATCTGACTTACAATTTGTACTTTTATTTTACTTATTTCTTTATTGACTGTTTCCTTCTCCCACTGGAATATAGATTACTTGAGAGAAGATATTTTGTCTATTTTGTTCAGAGAAAAAACAGTTCAGAGACAAAATATGTATTAACCACAGTAGGTAGCTTAATAAATATTTGTTGAATGTTAATCACTATGTATTATCTTACATAATCTCTCAATCCTTTGAGGTAGGTACTATTTTTTTTTTTTTTTTTTTTATTGAGACGGAGTCTCGCTCTGTCACCCAGGCTGGAGTGCAGTGGCCGGATCTCAGCTCACTGCAAGCTCCGCCTCCCGGGTTCACGCCATTCTCCTGCCTCAGCCTCCCGAGTAGCTGGGACTACAGGCGCCCGCCACCTCGCCCGGCTAGTTTTTTGTATTTTAGTAGAGACGGGGTTTCACCATATTAGCCAGGATGGTCTCGATCTCCTGACCTTGTGATCCACCCGTCTTGGCCTCCCAAAGTTCTGGGATTACAGGCTTGAGCCACCGTGCCCAGCCTGAGGTAGGTACTATTATTAGACTCATTTTATAGGTTAGGAAACCAAGGCTTAAGTTAGAGAATTTATACACAATCATGTTCCTAGAAAACCAAGAAGCTTGAAGCAGTAGCCAATGCAATTAGGTAAGAGAAAGAAATAAGAGGCATCACATTGGAAAGGTAGAGGGAAGATTCTAATTTTAAACAGAATTTTGGCCAGGTGCGGTGGCTCAAGCCTGTAATCCCAGCACTTTGGGAGGCCAAGGCGGGTGGATCACGAGGTCAGGAGATCAAGACCATCCTGGCTAACATGGTAAAACCTCGTCTCTACTAAAAATACAAAAAAATTAGCCGGACATGGTGGCGGGCGCCTGTAGTCCCAGCTACTCGGAGGCTGAGGCAGGAGAATGGCGTGAACCCGGGAGGCGGGGCTTGCAGTGAGCTGAGATCCAGCCACTGCACTCCAGCCTGGGTGACACAGCAAGACTCCGTCTCAAAAAAATAAAATAAAATAAAATAAACAGGATTTCTCTGACTCTAGTTCTTTCAACCATAATATTACTATAATCATCATCATCATTAAGACCCTTTATTTTCAGAGCTGCACAGATAAGAGGTCTGTAATAAAAGCCAGGCTCGATGGTTCATGCCTATAATCCCAGCACTTTGGGTGGTTGAGACAGATGGATCACTTGAGGTCAAGAGTTTGAGACCAGCCTGGACAACATGGTGAAGCCCATCTCTACTAAAAATACAAAAATTAGCCAGGCATGGTGGCGGGCCCCTGTAGTCCTAGCTACTCAGGAGGCTGAAGCAGGAGAATTGCTTGAACGCGGGAGGTGGAGGTTGCAGTGAGCTGAGATGGTGCCACTGCCTTCCAGCCTGGGCAACAGAGCAAGACTCCAACTCAAAAAAAAAAAGGTCTGTAATAAAAAATAATCCATTAATTTTTTGCCCCATTTTCCAGTGGCCTGATTCCACCAAGAGAAGGCCCAGGAGGAAGAAGAGAAAAAGATGCTGTGGTTACTAGGGCCAACAATGCTGGCAGGAACAAGGAGGAGAAGACAATCATAAAAAAGCTGTAAGTGTCACCTTGCTGCCCCCCAGTCCCGCTAAATAATAACTCAAGGAAGTAGTTGGGGGCAAGAAGAGGCTGGCCAGTTGCCCAGGGCAGGTGGGGAGCTGCCTCCACTCGCCCGGCTGTGGTGCTGCAGCTCATGGGATAACTCAGTGCCAGTGTATTATAATGATATCTGCCAGGCAGTAGCCTAGGCACTTGGCATATATTCATTGAATCATCACAGTGATCCTACAAGGTAGATACTATTTTACAGGTAGAGAAATAGCTACTGAGAGGTAAGGTAATTTGCCCAAGGTCGCACAGATGGTAAATAGTGAAGTCAGGAACCCAAGGAAATCTGGCTTCTACACTCTACTGCCTCCCTGTGATGTTTTTTTTCTTTTTCTTTTTTTTTTTTTGAGACGGAGTCTCGCTCTATCGCCCAGGCTGGAGTGCAGTGGCTGGATCTCAGCTCACTGCAAGCTCCGCCTCCCGGGTTTACGCCATTCTCCTGCCTCAGCCTCCAGAGTAGCTGGGACTACAGGCGCCCGCCACCTCGCCCGGCTAGTTTTTTGTATTTTTTAGTAGAGACGGGGTTTCACAGTGTTAGCCAGGATGGTCTCGATCTCCTGACCTTGTGATCCACCCGTCTCGGCCTCCCAAAGTGCTGGGATTACAGGCTTGAGCCACCGCGCCCGGCCTCCCTGTGATGTTTGACCAGGCTGGGTACATGGCTCACACCTGTAATCTCAACAGAGATTACAGGAGGCTGAGGCAAGAGGATCACTTGAAGCCAGGAGTTTGAGACTAGCCTGGACAACAAAGTGAGACCCCATGTCAACCAAAAAAAATTGTTTTTTTTTTTTTTTGAGATGGAGTCTTGCCCTGTCGCCCAGGCTGGAGTGCAGCGGCACAATCTCAGCTCACTGCAACCTCCACCTCCCGGGTTCAAGCAATTCTCCTGCCTCAGCCTACTGAGTAGCTAGGATTACAGGCATGCACCACCATGCCTGGCTAATTTTTGTATTTTTAGTAGAGATGGGGTTTCACCATGTTAGTCCAGCTGGTCTCGAACTCCTCATGACCAACCTGCCTCAGCCTCCCAAAGTGCTGGGATTACAGGCTTGAGCCACTGAGCCTAGCCAAATTTTTTTTTTTTTTTTTTTTTTTTTTTTTTTTAATTAGCTGGTATCATTTGTCAGTCTTTTGGCTGAGATCAAGTGAAGTTAGCTGGGTGTGGTGTTGTGTCCTGCACCTGTGGTCCCAGCTACTCAGGAGGATGAGACTGGAGGATTACTTAAGCCCAGGAGTTCGAGGCTACAGTAAGGTATTATCACTATTATCACACCACTGCACTCCAGCCTGGGTAGCAGAGCGTGCCCCTATCTCAAAGAAAAAGAAAAAAGAAAAAGAAAAAAAAAAGGAAGGAAGGAAAGAAAGAGAGAGAGAGACAGAAAAAGAAAGAAAGAAAGAAAAAGAAAGAGAAAGAGAGAGAGAGAAAAGAAAGAAAGGAAAGAAAGAAAAGAAACAAAAAAGAAAAGAAAGAAAACAAAAATGAGAATAGCGATGGCCGGGCGCTCTGGCTCACTCCTGTAATCAAAGCACTTTGGGAGGCTGAGGCGGGCAGATCACCTGAGGTCAGGAGTTTGAGACCAGCCTGGCCAACATGGCAAAACCTCATCTCTACTAAAAGTCCAAAAATTAGCCGGGCATGGTGGCAGATGCCTGTAATACCAGCTAATCAGGAGGCTGAGGCAGGAGAATCGCTCGAGCCCGGGAGGTAAAGGTTGCAGTGAGCCGAGATCGTGCCACTGCACTCCAGCCTGGGTGACAGAGCGAGACTCGAAAAAAAAAAAAAGGAATATCCCGGGCCTTCTTTCTCAGGGACAGGACCTTGAGGATCTTGGGAGGGAGCAGGGGGCAGAGGGCAAAGGGCAGGAGCACAGAGGAGAACACCTCTGGCCCAGCAGCAACAGCAGCAGCAGCAGCAGCAGCAGCAGCTCCGGAAAGAACCAAAGGAAGAGGCAGCCAGGCATGTAGCTTCCGGAGAGCAGAGTCATGGTTCTTCCTCTGGGGGCAGTGGTTCATGTGAGCTCAGTATGGTGGGCAAGGAAATAGCAGTTTTCTTCCCAGTATTACTCAGAGGCTGTTGGTTTAATTTGAGGAGATAAAGCAGGACTGAGGAAAGGAAAAGATAATTCCCTATACCTTAAGATTCACCATAGCTGAGCCAGGTGCAGTGGCTTACACCTGTAATCCCAGCACTTGAGAAGGCCGAGGTGGCTGGATCATTTAAGGTCAGGAGTTCGAGACCAGCCTGGCCACCATGGTGAAACCCTGACTCTACTAAAAAATATAGAAATTAGCGGGGTGGTAGTGGCATGCGCCTGTAATCCCAGCTACTCAGGAGGCTGAAGCAGGAGAATCACTTGAGCTTGGGAGGTGGAGGTTGAGGTGAGCAGAGATGGTGCCACTGCACTCCAGTCTGAGTGACAGAGTGACAGTGAGACCCTGTCTCAAAAAAAAGAAAAAAGATTCACCATAGCTCCCACTTAGTGAGCATTTGCTATGTGCCAGACACTGAGCTGAGTCAACATCTAGTCAGGAGGTCCGTTTTACAGATGGGCAAACTGAGAGTCAGAGAAGATCAGTGACTTGCAAAGGTTACACAGCGGGTTGGTGGTGGTGAAACTCAGACCTGAAGCCGCATCTATTTACCTCCTAAGTTCATTCGCCCTTAATCTTGGGCTACATAGAATCTACGGCAGGAAAAACCCCTTTCCAGAATGTTTCCTGCTGCACACGGTGATGCCCGGGAAATGGAATCAAGAGTCAAACTTGGCCGGGCACGGTAGCTCATGCCTGTAAACCCAGCACTTCGGGAGGCTGAGGTGGGAGGATCACCTGAGGTCAGGAGTTCGAGACCAGCCTGGCCAACGTGGTGAAGCCCCGTCTCTACTAAAAATACAAAAATTAGCTGGGTGTGGTGGCACATGCCTGTAGTCCCAGCTACACAGGAGGCTGAGGCAGGAGAATTGCTTGAACCTGGGAGGCAGAGGTTGCAGTGGGCCGAGATTGCACCACTGCACTCCAGCCTGGGCGACAGAGCAAGACTCTGTCTCAAAAAAATAAATAAATAGATAAAAATAAAATAAATATA
>NW_016803605.1:5040488-5048710 GCF_001698545.2 Rhinopithecus bieti
TCTCAGCTCACTGCAAGCTCCACCTCCCAGGTTCACGCCATTCTCCTGCCTCAGCCTCCCGAGTAGCTGGGACTACAGGCGCCCGACACCACACCCAGCTAATTTTTTCGTATTTTTAGTAGAGACGGGGTTTCACCGTGTTAGCCAGGATTGTCTCGATCTCCTGACCTCGTGATCCGCCCACCTCGGCCTCCCAAAGTGCTGGGATTACAGGCGTGAGCCACCGTTCCTGGCTTTTTTTTGAGGCAGGGGACAGAGTCTTGCCCAGACTGGAGTGCAGTGGCACCATCTGGGTTCACTTCAACCTCTGCCTCCCAGATTCAAGCGATTCTCCTGCCTCAGCCTCCCAAGTAGCTGGGACTACAGGCATGTGCCACCACAGTGGGTTGATTTTTGTATTTTTAGTAGAGATGGGGTTTCACCATATTGGTCAGGCTGGTCTCAAACTCCTGACCTCATGATCTGCCCACCTCGGCCTCCTAAAATGCTGGGATTACAGGCGTGAGCCACCGTGCCCGGCCAGTTTATAGGTTTAGAAACTGAAACTCTGGCTGTGGAGCTAGGAAGCAGCTTGCCCAGGAGGCAAATGCAGGCCTGATTCCAAGGCCCAGGCTGGGAGCTGCCAAGCTCTATGGGTCCAGAGTCACTGGCAAGTCTAATATTAATAATTTAATATTAATAAGTTACTATATACCTTGCCTGCATCGTTCTAAGTACCTTTCTGACGCTGTCTCACATGCCTTTGTGGGATGGGGATCACTATTGTCCTTGGGGTCCTCCCAAGGAGGTTAAGGCATAATGGGTGAAAAGACTTGTCCAAGGTCCTCAGCTAGAAAGTGGTAGAAGCAGGACTTCAGCCCAGATACAAAGTCTAGACCCAGGCTTCAGCCACTCTGCCTTCCAGGAAGAGTTGGCAGTGTTTAAGAGTCTAGTCCATAACACTGTTTCAACAGCATCGTTAGATCAGGGCTCCTGATCCCTAGAACCCTGTGTAACACTGCAACCCTGGCCAGGCATAGTGGTTCAAGCCCGTTATTCCAACACTTTGGGAGGCCAAGGTGAGAGAATTGCTTGAGCTCAGGAGTTCGAGACCAGCCTGGGCAACATAGTAAGACCCTGTCTTTACAAAAAAATAAAAAATTAGCCAGGCATGGTGGTGAGCACCTGTAGTCCCAGGTACTGGGGAGGCTGAGGCGGGAAGATGAATTGAGCCCGGGAGTTTAAGGCTGCAGTGAGTTATGATCACACCACTGCACTCCAGCCTGAGTGACAGAGTGAGACCCTGTCTCCAAATATATAAAAGCTCCCCTGCCTCCCTGTGGGGATAGATAGGGTGGGAGAACCCACTCCGAAAGAAATGCCAGGTTAAGATGGCACGGGTGGCTCTGGTACTAAAAAAAGACTAAAAAAAGTTATGGTGAGAAATGCCTGGAGTGCAACTCTTGGTAAAATCCGATGCTGGCAGGTGGGCATTCTGGAAAATAAGTCCTGGGGGGTGATTCTCCCAGAGACGGGCCTAGCTTGACCACAGATAACAGAGTTGTGACGTCAGTTGAGCTCTGGCGGTTCTCACACTCACTGCAAGATTCCAACTACAAACCTAGCCTGTGGCGGGGAACAGGCTTAGAAGTAGGTTTTTGCTGGGTGCAGCGGCTCACGCTTGTAATCCTAGCACTTTGGGAGGCTGAGGTGGGTGGATCACAAGGTCAGGAATTCAAGACCAGCCTTGCCAAGATGGTGAAACCCTGTCTCTACTAAAAATACAAAAATTGGCTATTCGGGAGGCTAAGGCAGGAGAATTGCTTGAACCTGGATGGCAGAGGTTGCAGTGAACTGAGATCACACCACTGCACTCCAGCCTGGGCGACAGAGTGAGACTCCAGCTCAAAAAAAAAAAAAAAAAGGAGATTTTCAAGCCAAGCCTCAGAAGGCACAGGAAGTAGTTGCTGTAGCAATAATCTTTTATTTTATTTACTTATTTGAGATGGAGTCTCGCTCTGTCGCCCAGGCTGGAGTGCAGTGGCACGATATCAGCTCCTGACCTCATGATCCGCCTGCCTCGCCCTCCCAAAGTGGTGGGATTACAGGCGTGAGCCACCGTGCCCTGCCAGCAGTCATCTTTTATAATGAACAAATAAGGCCGGGCGCAGTGGCTCACATCTGTAATCCTAGCACTTTGGGAGATGGGCAGATCACGAGGTCAGGAGACGAGGCTGGCCAACATGGTGAAACCTCATCTCTACTAAAAGTACAAAAATTAGCTGAGTGTGGTGGCGCACACCTGTAATCCTAGCTACTCAGGAGGCTGAGGCAGGAGAATTGCTTGAACCCAGGAGGTGGAGGTTTCAGTGAGCTGAGATTGCGCCTCTGCACTCCAGCCTGGGCAACACACAGACCAAGGCTCCATCTCAAAAAAAAAAAAAAAGAAAAAAAAGAACAAATAGGTCAGGCACAGTGGCTCACGCATGCCTGTAATCACAGCCCTGTGGGAGGGTGAGACAGGAGAATCGCTTGAGGCCAGGAGTTTGAGACTAGCTTGGGCAACATAATGAGACCCTATCTCTACAAAAAATAAAATGAACAAATAAATATAGCAACTACATATCAGAACTTGGAGGCACTTATTAGCTATTAGTCCTGAGCACTTGTAAACACTGAATAGAAGCTAGCCAAATTTTTAATTTTAATAATAGCTAATACTGATTACTGAAGATTGTCTATGTGCAAGGCACTGTTCCAAGTGCTTTTTCTTGGTATTAACTCATTAAATCCTCATAATCACCCCATACAAGTATTATTTATTTATTTATTTATTTATTGAGATGCAGTCTAGCTCTGTCACCCAGGCTGGAGTGCAGTGGCGCAATCTCAGCTCACTTCAAGCTCCACCTCCTGGGTTCACGCCATTCTCCTGCCTCAGCCTCCCGAGTAGCTGGGACTACAGGCACCCGCCACCACGCCCAGCTAATTTTTTTTTTTTTTTGTATTTTTGGTAGAGATGGGGTTTCACCGTGTTAGCCAGGATGGTCTCGATCTCCTGACCTCATGATCCGCCCACCTCAGCCTCCCAAAGTCCTGGGATTACAGGCATGAGCCACCGCGCCTGGCCCCGTACAAGTATTATTACCGTCTCCATGTTACAGGGAGGGAAACTGATGCACAAGGAGACTACGTACCTGCCCAAGTTACACAGCAGTGGATTGGAAGCAGAGGTTCTGTTCCAGCAGCCACACGCCCCCTCCAAGGTGAGGCTATAATACTGATGCCTGAATCATTGGGGGAGGAGGCAAGTCAAGTGGGCAGAGATTATCCCTATTTGACAGACAAGTTTCAGAGAGGGGAACTGACTTGACCAATGTCACACAGCTGACAAACACTTAAAACTAATGCTGGAACTGGATCTCTTGTATCTAAACCAAGGGCTCTACTCACCGTTCCAATCTGCCACCAGTGCCCAAGCATGGAGGGGACAGGGATCTGGGCTGGTAATAGGGACTTCCAACACAAGACAGGTGCAGTGATGATTCAGAGCGTCCTGAGAATCAAGTCTAGTAAATTATAAGTCACAATGACAATTACATCAGCTAAAATTTATGATGCTTACTATGTGCCAGGCACTGTTCTAAGGCTCAAAATGCATTAACTTTTAAGCTGGGCGTGGTGGTTCATGCCTGTAATCCCAGCATTTTGGGAGGCCGAGGCAGGTGGATCACTTAAGGTCAGGAGTTTGAGATCAGCCTGGCCAACATGGTGAAACCGTCTCTACTGTGGCCGGGTGCGCTGGCTCACGCCTGTAATCCTAGCAGGTTGGGAGGCCAAGGCGGGCAGATCACTTGAGGTCAGAAGTTCGAAACCAGCCTGGTCAACATGGTGAAAGACCGTCTCTACTAAAAATACAAAAAAATTAGCTGGGTATGGTGGTGGGCGCCTATAATCCCAGCTACTTGGGAGGCTGAGGCAGAATCGCTTGAACTTGGGAGGTGAAGGTTGCAGTGAGCCCAGATCGTGCCACTGCACTCCAGCCTGGGCGATACAGCGAAATTCCATCTCAAAAAAAAGAGAAAAAGCTGGGTGTGGTGGCGTATGCCTGTAATCCCAGATATTCAGGTGGCCGAGGCACGAGAATCGCTTGAACCTAGAAGGTTGCAGTGAGCTGAGATTGCTCCACTGAACTCCAGCCTAGGTAACAGAGTGAGACTGTCTCCAAAAAAAAAAGCATTACCTTTTAATCTTCACATACCCTATGGTCCCCAGTATACAGATAAGGAAACCAAAGAACTCAAGAGTTCTAGAAAACATGCTCAAAATCACATCAGTACGCTTTTCTGGTTCCCCAGGAGGACGCTTACCAAAGCTGAGACTCATGTTGGTGTGACACAGTCAAATTGTAAAAACAGAAAGACACACAGGTGGCCTTGCCTGGCAATAAATATTTTAATTTTTTTTCATTTTTATGATGACAAATAATTTTCAAGTTTATTTCCTTGTTTAAATACAAAGCTAAACCACAAATAGGTATAATCGACATTGTGTCTCACATTTACACTCCTGTCGGATCCTCTTCCAATTTGCTGACCGCTGGCCAGGCTAGCGGGGGGTGGGGGGAAGACTTTCTTAGGTAGCACCGCCGTGAGGTCCAAGGTGGGGTTGGGGGGAATCAAAGACTAGGACGGGCTCTCATACCTGTCTCCATTCACATTTACCTGGGACCAGGGTAGGCAGGAGACACCAGGTCATGGATCCTGAGCCCTGGCCCCCTGGGCTGAAGGGACAGAGAGTGAGGATCAGTTCTGTGAAGGACGGGAGGAGGCAGCCACCTACTCCTCCTGCCTTCACAGTTAAGGTGAAAACCTTAGCCCTATCTGTGATTCCTGGGGGCCGCCAGGCCCTGTGTGCTCCCCTGCACACCTGGGTGCCTTTCTGAGGCTGGCAGCAGCGGCTGGGGTCAGGGGTCCTGGGCTCCTAGGCTCACACCTCAGCTCCCAGTTGCGTCCTTACAGAAGGATGCCGGGTGTCTGACAAACACAAGGCCTTGACAGCAGGTCTGGAACCTTCAACCCCAGCAGGATGAGGGGAAATGGGGGTGGATGTTAGGTAAGTAATTTCTGGTCCCACTACAAAACTTTATTTTTGATTAGAGTACCATTCTCAATCTCTTCTACAAAAGCAAAAAAAAAGCAAAAGCAAAAGAAAAGAAAAGCAGCCACTTCACTCACTTCAAGACCTATATACATGTAAGTTGTTTTCTGTGGTTTTTTTTTTTAATTTTTATTTTTTTTTTAATTTTTATTATTTTTTTTAAAATAAATTCAGTGTTCACATTTCTATAAAGAATTAACCCAGTTTCAGGAAACCCTGCCCCCGCAGGGCAGGTAAGCAACACTCTCCCTGCCCACATCTAATTCGATTTCGCGCCCTGATGCTTCAAGGTGCCCAGAAAAGCGGCAGCTTGTGGAAGAGGAAATCTATGCCCGGCCCAGGCTCGGGGCCCAGGGCTCAGTAAGCTTTCGAGAAAGCAGAGGGGAAGACTAGTTTACTGCAAAACCTTTTTAAAAAATATTCATACACTTCAGTGAGCGCCTGTCGAGACGTTAGGAGAACAAGAGCTTGGAAACATCCCGTCCAGGCCATTGGGAGGCAGCGTCTTCCTCACACCCCGTCCCTGGATGTCAGGGGTGCAGGGGGAAGGTCCCGGCTCTTCCACTGGAGAAAGGAGACTCACCTGGCTTCCTAGTTCATGTTTGACTCTTTCCTCTAAAACCTGTGCTGAGTCTTTGACTGCATGCACGGGAAGCACAAACGTTCGGCTTGTATGCAAAAAAAGTACAAAAACAACTAGAATATAAAAGTTTTGGTAATGTAAGGCCATCTGTTCAAGTCCACCTTGGAAACCTGTAACAGATATTTAAATACTACAGTGAAAAGGCATCTTAATATACTTTTTAAAAACATCTGAAGTAATCCGCTAAGATTAAGTAAGTGTGTAAAAAAAAAAAAATTCAATTCCCTTTGAGGGCACTTTGTCCTTTGCAGAAGGGAAGGTGGGGTGGGGAGGGTGTGGGGTCAGCCGGTTAATGCTTCAGCCACGGGTGAGCTTCAATGGAAGCCTTGCTGCGGTCCCCATAGTCATACAGGAGCTCCTCCCCAGCTGCGATGTCTCGGGAGGCGATGAGGATGAGGTGAGGTACGCCGTCAATGTCGTGCAGTTTGGTTTGGCAGTTCCCACATTTGCTATGATTGATCAGTCTTCCTAGGCGATTTGTCTCTCTAGTTGCATCCACGCTGGAGGGGAGAGAGGGCCAGAGAGGATTAAATTGATAAAGAGGCTTTTTAACCCGGAGAGAGTCACACTTGTGCTCAGCTCTGGTGGGATGTTGATTTAAAGCCACGTGTTTTGGAAAGATTCAATTCACAAAGCTATTTTCTTTTTCCTTTTTAGAGGGGGGCTTGCTGTGTCACCCAGGCTGGAGAGCAGTGGCGCGATCACAGCTCACTGCAGCCTCCTCCACCTCCCAGGCTCCAGTCATCTTCCTACCTCAGCCTCCCCAGTATCTTTGACCACAGGTACATGCCACAACATCAGGCTAATTTTTAATTGTTTTTGTAGAGACAAGGTCTCCCTACATTGCCCAGGCTGGTCTCCAACTCCTGGGCTCAAGTGATCCTCTGGCCTTGGCCTCCTGAGTTTTTGAGATTACAAGCATGAGCCACTAGGTCTGTTTTTTTTTTTGAGACGGAGTCTCGTCGCTCTGTCGCCCAGGCTGGAGTGCAGTGGCGTGATCTCGGCTCACTGCAACCTCTGCCTCCCAGGTTCAAGTGTTTCTCCTGCCTCAGCCTCCCAAGTAGCTGGGACTACAGGCATGCGCCACCACACCCAGCTAATTTTTGTATTTTTAGTAGAGACGGGATTTCTTTTTTTTTGAGACAGAGTCTCACTCTGTTGCCCAGGCTGGAGTGCAGTGGCACGATCTTGGCTCACTGCAACCTCCACCTCCCAGCTTCAAGAGATTCTCCTGTCAAGAGATTCTCCTGTCTCAGCCTCCCAAGTAGCTGGGACTATAGGTGCACAACAATATGCCCAGCTAATTTTTGTATTTTTAGCAGAAACATGGTTTTACCATGTTGGTCAGGCTGGTCTCGAACTCCTGACCTCAGGTAATCAGCCCGCCTTGGCCTCCCAAAGTGCTAGGATAACAGGTGTGAGGCACCACGCACGGCCAGCATTTTTTTTAAATGTATTTTTTGAGACAGGGTCTCACTCTGTCACCCAGGCTAGAGTGCAGTGGGACGATCATGGCTCATTGTAACCTCAACCTCCTAGGCTCAAGTGATCATCCTACCTCAGCCTCCTGAGTTGCTAGGACTACAGGTGTTCACCACCAAGGCTAGCTAATTTTTTAAAATTTTTTAAATTTTTGTAGAGGCAGGATATATCCCTGTGTTGCCCAAGTCTCCAACTCCTGGGTTCTCTCAATCTTCCCGCCTCAGCCTCCAAAAGTACTGGGATTACAGGCATCAGCCACTGCACCTGGCCCAATTGACAAAGCTATTTTTTTTTTCCTGAGACAGAGTCTTGCTCTGTCGCCTAAGCTGGAGTGCAGTGGCACGATCTCAGCTCACCGCAACCTCTGCCTCCCGGGTTAAGGCAATTCTCCTGCCTCAGCCTCCTGAGTCACTGGGATTAGAAGCGTGCACCACCACGCCAGGCTAATTTTTTTGTATTTTTAGTAGAGACGGAGTTTCGCCATGTTGGTCTCAAACTCCTGACCTCATGATGCATCCACCTCAGCCACCCAAAGGGCTGGGATCACAGGCATGAGCACCCACGCCTGGCCCACAAAGCTATTTTTGAGAGCCTGCACAGGACCTGGGTGGGGGGATGGGGTGGGACCCAAACAGCTCTTTATGGAGGCACAGGAGGAAACGGTAGAGTTTCCCAAAACAAATACATGGATTAAAAAAATCAACCCCGCCAGGTGTGGTGGCTCATGTCTGTAACCCCAGCACTTTGGGAGGCTGAGGCAGGTGGATTACCTGAGGTCTGGATTTCAAAACCAGCCTGGCCAGCATGGTGAAACCCTGTCTGTGTTAAAAATACAAAATTAGCTGGGCATGGTGGTGCTTGCCTGTAATCCCAGTTACTCAGGAGACTGAGGCAGGAGAATCGCTTGAACTTGGGAAGTGGAGGTTGCAGTGAGCCAAGATCGCGCCACTGCCCTCCA